>NC_045677.1:27402436-27708269 GCF_003331165.1 Xiphophorus hellerii
TTCGAGATAAAGGCTGGCAGCCGAGACTAGTTCAGAGTTGACTGAAACATTACACTATTGCTTTTCTCTGCCCACAAAAAACATTTGCACCAGCAATAGAGAGACTTCTGTATTTTTGTTTACTAGCGTTCACATAGCAACATGTCTGGCACTAGAGCTTCCTATTACCTCATTTTCAATCAAGATGGCAGTAAAGCGTGTCTACTGTGAAATATGTTAATCCTGTGGTGAGTAACTGATTTAAAACTTGATCTGGTAATGGCAGCGGAGGAGCCAGCCATTGGTTACCATGGAGACTGATCGCGGCTTGCTGCACAGGCATTACTGCTGATCAAGGAGTCACACCAGGTTCTTACACAAATCTTCCAGGAAGTATCATCACTTTCAAGAAAGAATGAGAATTTTTTATTTTTATTTTCTAACACCAGAAAAAAGACTTGAAAAATTGCAGGTTACATTAAAGCATTTTTTAAAGTTATACCTGTTTCGATTTTTTAAATTATTTACCCCAACAATAACATCAAAGTTTTTCTTAAAAGTCTGCAGGATTGAAAACTCGTTGGTGTAACGTGCTTGTTCCAGCATGAGAATCTTCCACATTAGATTGCGCTCACCTTCAAGGTAGAACACATTCACATAATATTGAGAGATGAGTTTAAAAGAAAACCAAAAAAAACAATGACAGTTGGACCTACCTCCAGCATCATTGGCCCGAGAGTGTCTTTATCAATGACGGCCTGCCCTGTGGAGGAGACATCTGCCTTCTGCACCTCCTCTGCATTAGCCACCAGGGTCTTTTCTGTGATGAGCAACATAAAAGCAGGTGGTTCAAAAGGGAATCAGGGGATTTTTGTCATGTTTTTATCTCGCATCACCTTTACGTAAAGATAATAGAACCTGTCAGTGAAAAATGAATGTTATAAATGCATGAATAATTGCTGCTGTGGTCAAAGGGACATGTCAAATCTGAAGACACAGATCAAAATAAATAATTTAGTATGTTAAATATCTCCTTGTAGGAAAAGCAGTTTGTTATGGTAAAGCTTTTGCCGTAGGTTGTCTGTTTAAGCAGACAATGCTGACAGTGTTGTTTTTATCTTGATGAAGCCCTCACCCACGCACCCACTTTGTGTTTTCATACACAAGACATGAAGGCCTTCCACATACTACATTCTTTGGAAAGCCGTTCTCTTCTGGTAAAGTTGACATGGTCATTTTTACACTTCAACTCTAAAAGAAAGAGTGGAAATCAGTGAGAGGACATGGAGATTTGAGTGGCTGGCATGTTACTCACAGCACGGCTCGTTGCACAATTTTCCTGTACATTTTTGCAACAACTTTTTCCCTTTCCTTCATGGCCGTACCACCGGACTGTTAAGCCTCCCATGGCCCCATTCGGCCACATAGCTGACATTCCTTTTGTGGGACTGGAGCTGTGGAGTCATCAGCCTTTAAAACTCTGTCACTGCAGAGCCCGGAATGGCACTACAGTGCAAGCTGGAGGGAATTCAAGTCATTGCCAAAGTTTATTTAATTGATAAAATGTGTTATTACAATTTATTTCACCTGACATGATTCTATGTTTGCATTTCCTATTTTTTTCCCCTCAAAAAGAACAAAAGAATCATCTCTAGTGAATAAATATACTTTAAAAACAAATCCTCTGAACTTCTCGACAGCTGACATCTTTGAGGATTGCACATAAACGACTTAACAGTTTGGTGCCGCATATCTTCCTTATTACCCAATGCACAACTCATTAGCTCAAATTAACTTCATTCAGCAGCACTTCCAGCACACGAGCCAAGGTTAAGACCTTAAAGCAGCAGTTTTCATTTACACAACTCATAAAAGCAAGGGATATTCAGCTTTCAGATGGACCGAAACCACACTGTAACTTTTACAGATGAACTTAATGTGACCTTCCTTAAACTTTTGAATGCACATGTCGAACAGTTCAATGTTCAAGTACTTCTTGCACAACTTGCTGTTCTCCAACAAGAAGCTTAACGACAAAATACACAAGTGTTTGATTCATGAATCAACCAATACATTTTCTGGTTCAATCAGAATTGGTATTTAAAAGGCAACCATACTGTTGACATTTTGACATCATTAGACCAAGAAGACATCTAACCACTGATACACAATACCTCACCATTGCAAGGTTTCAAAGAGGATGCTCTCAGACGGAAGTGGCCACTGAGCTTAGAGTGTCATCAGAAGATTGCAACAGAGACAAAGAGACACTTAAAAAGTCATAGAAACTTTTAGAAATTTCCAGTTGGATGACACTTAACTCCCAGGAAATTTCAGGGAGGTGAGAGGCACCCAGGAGTCACGTCAGGCCTGCAAGGCACCTGACCACAGCGCAAGGTACGGATGTCAATGTCTTGCACGGATGTCAGTCGGCCTCAGTGCTGTTCTATGATGAAAGTCGATCCATGTTGAGCAGAAACGATGGCCGCCAATGATGAGGTCAAGGAGAGCACTATGCACCAGCCACCGTTGTCACCAAATGAGCCTTTGGTGTCAATAGTTTTATAGTGTGGACAGGTCCAACTACTGAATACAGAACTGCCCTTCATTTTGAGAATGCTTTAGTGAAAAGTCGATACTACCTGAATAATCCATTGTACCATTGTCATTGCAATCCTGTATGAACAACCCAGACCTAATTTCATCTTTACGGACGACAATGCTCCAGCATCATTAGGAAACAGCTGCTATAGACTGTTGAACCTGTAACAAAGTGATCTGAAACTTTCTCCAGACCTGGATCCCATGGAAAACCCCTCAGATCAGCTGAGACATTAAGTAGAGGTTTGTAACTCTGTACCCCAGACTCCAATGACCTCAGGGCTGCCCTTCATGAAGAGTGGGATGCCTCAGCAGACAATAAGTTGACTTGTGAATGGCATGAGATGAGATGTCGTTGTCAAGCTGTAATTGAAGCAACTCCTCAAGGGCACATGACACCTGGTAGTGAGACATTGAGATTTTTTGTTTTGGCACAACCCACTGTTGTTGGCTTTTGTTCCAATACATTGTGTGACAGAGGGGACTCATCATTGCATGCTTCTACTTAAATACCCTACTTTCATCGTGTCATTGTTTTGAAGTTTATAAGTTTTCCATTAATTTTACCCAAAAGCTAAAACTCCCTAACTTTTTATGAGTTGTGTCATTTGGATAATGGTTATGAATAAACAGATTGGTCAGGAACCTTGATGGTTTTGTGTCAATCTGTCCTAATATTGCACTTTTTTTCTCTCTGGTGTTGAAACTCCAATCAGGACAGCACTATCTGGCATTTCAGGTAAAAAAGTATTTACATCTAACAAACTAAATATTAGGAATTGCACCATAATTGTATTTGTGTAGTATTTGTATACTACACAAATACATGCTTTTATTCCTTTGCAATCTGAGAGTGCGGTCAACCTAAAGATTAGTGTAAAAACTAACATGAGGCTCATAAACACCTTATCACTGGAAACTGATTTGAGCACAGGATGAACATTTTTCCAGTAGTGGCATTATTTTCTTCATTCTCTATTCCTTTTTACCGTTTTTTAAAAAAATTCTGCTTATCAGTTAAATGTTCCTCAACAATAGTGTGTTTTTCTGCTGTTGACCTCACAGCTGTGTGACTTGAGCATTATCCCCGTGCGCGAGTCTGTGCTTATTCAGCTGTTGTTTTCAGATGCAAACAGTGCAATGACACATGGACACCAACTGGGTGACTGCAGGCACAAAAGGAGGAGATGAGCAAGCGAGAGACGAACAGATGAAAGGAAAGATGACAGGACGTGCTTTCAAGTCCGAAGTTTCTACACTCACAACAGGCATGAATGTCATATGTGTATAAATATAAATTTTGAGTTATTATGGATTCTTTTTAAGAAAATAAAAATTAATAGAATAACTTAAAACAAAAGAATTTCCACACAGTACAGAAAAATTCAATCATTTAAATCATTTAATAACTGGTGATAAAGGCCAAGTGCAGCTAGTAGTTTCTCTGTTTCACTATAATATAATTATTTTGACAACTGTCACTGAACTGAACAGACTTTAGAATAATGACAAAATCCAAGTCCAGAAATGATTTTAATGATTTTATGTCCTTTAAATATGTCCGAGTTTCTCAAGGTCTGGGGAAACTTTCCCTCCTCAGGGGAAAAATACTTGAACAAAATTTCAAATTCTTACAACACTAGATCTCATCTGTCAAACATGGTGGTGGTAGCATCATGCCTTAGAGATGTTTTCAACCTAATTTAAATGCAATTATGTGTTGCATAATGTTAAGTAAATATCAATGAAATCACCCATATTGCGTTCACATTCATGTCCATATTTTTTGTATTCAAACTTGGAGGTGTGGGATGAAAAAAAATAAGATTAGAATATAAAAGAAAAATCTAAATAGTGGATGAGCAACACATCATATATTAAAAAGAAAGGAGAGAGAAAGCCAAAAGGAAAATAATGAAGGAGAAAATGTGTCTAATGAATAGAATAACCAAGACGAAAGGGAAAAAAAGACCAAGAAAAAGAACTGGAACCAAACAGGAAGAGGAATCAAGTAAAGAAAAAGAGAGCAGATTGCAGACAAAATCTGAAAACAGAACAGATAAGAGGAAGAACGAAAATAATGAGAAATCCATTAAGTGAGTGGAAATGTATATTAAAATGATGGTTTATAAAATTGTGACATTTATGCAAAGAGGATTAAATATGAGGCAGAGGAGTGTAAAAAGGTGAGAACATTGTGAAGAAAAGCTTAAGAGAAAGTGAGGGACGAATCAGAGGAGCAGATCCTCCTGCTACTCTCTGCAGGCTCATTTCATGTTGGTCACTGTTATATAAGCGCTCCAGCAGAGGCTGTCTCACCATTACAGTCCTTTCACAGTCTGTGGGCTCCCACTGTGAAGGGGATTGTTTTCTATTTACTTTTTAAAGTTAAGGAGTCCACATTGGCTCTTGAGATTTCAGTTTTATAAACATCACTTCCGAGCTCTTCTAGTACCCACAGATATCACACTCTCTACCAGCAGATGTTCCCCTTTCATGGTGGGAAACACTGGAAGGCCTATTTAGTGATAAATAAATGGTTATCTGAGGAAATAAGCTGCTTGTGACATTCTAATGGAAAAACAAATTAAATAGCTTATGCAGCCTTTCAATTTCTTTATTCAGGACATCTGAAACTGGAAAGTCCACAACCTACCATACCATTGCAGATCCCTCCCTTTAAAAAGGGAGGGATCTGCAAAATGCATAAAAGACAAAAAGCACACTGTGAAAATGAAGATACTGCTACATCTAACAATTTTTTTTATTATTACAAGGTCTTTCACCTGGGTCCCAGGAGGTCTGACTGACAGTCTTTCCTCTTCACAGATTTATTTATAAGCTGGGAAAAGTGGCATCTGTTCTAAAAACTACCTTAAAATTATACAGTTAAAAGCTAGCTAACGCTAATGGCTAACTGTAGCATCCAATCAGCCCAAACTCAGTGCATCGTATAAAATGATGTTCTGAGGATTTTTCCCAACAGCTAAACATGTTGCCTTCAGGAACAGCTGAAAATTTCTAAACCTCAACATTGATCATTTTTTAAGAACCAGAAGAAAATATGATGTGAACTGCCTTGTTGCTGAAATGTGCTATATAATTAAACTTTAAGTGGTTAAATTATTGTATGATCTGTCTATCCAGGCATCGGCTATGCTACTTTATTCACTGAAAAACATCCAACCCAATATTCAGTAAATCCTATACTTTTTTAAATTTTAGACAATATTAATCAAAATAATTTCAGAAATTGAAAACTATTCTGTTTACTGCTGCCCAAGGTAGAATAAAATCATAATAATTGTACTAATTGTATATTGTACTGTCCTGAATAGGTCCAAAGCAGTGATTTTTGTGAACCAATGCTCTCCTACTTAATCTGCATTATTTTTTCAGTAATACTTGAAGTTGGTAGTGTCAACTAGCAGGGTTGAGGATCTAACACCAAATCCTTCAAAAAAGAAGAAGTGACATAAAAGCTCACCCTGCTCCTTGATCTGCCTGATCTGCTTCACCGTCTCTTTGAGGATGGCACATTTGTCGGGCTTGACGTTGAGGTCGTCTATGTCGTTGATGTTGGCAAAGATCAGCTCTGCCAGCTCCTCGATGTATTTGTTCTCCTGCTCCCTGTTGCGCCTCTCGGTACTTCGCTTTGGGCTGCAGGACAGCAAGGAATGACGCCAAAACCATGAATCAACCTCAACTGGAGAAAAAAGAACTAAGTGGTGGAAATTGTCAAGACAAACATCACTGTACAATGCTGGACATTACATCTGAAAAGCTTTTGTCTTTGTGCACTGACCAGCTTTTTTGTGAGAAAAAGACCTCCCCGGTGACCCTGAATTAACTTTGTGACCTCTTGGTGACCTGACATTAATGAGACATATGACCTCTGTGCAAAGAACTGAGCATCATTATGACAACTTTTGTGTCGTTACAAAACTATTGTCTGTAAAAATGAACCACAACTGTTTTCTTCCTAAAGCGGCATTAACACCAATTCATCATTTACAAAAGATTTGGAATAACTTTAAAGTGATTCACATTTTGTAAGATCACATTCTTTATACATTTCCCCTGTTCATTGGTCTTCATGATGCTGTATTTTCTGTAATAGTATCTAAGAACCCTTTGTTTCTGTTTTTATACTGAGACTAAATTAGTTGTAGAAGAGAAAATGGGGTTGAAATGTAAAACAAATTTTCAGAATTTCATTTGTTAAGAAAAGGTATGAATTATGTACCCTATTTCTTCTACTTAATTACTTTAAAATCGTACGAATATAAATTGGCATTTTGTGTGTGTGTGTTTTGTTTTTTTTGCTGGTAACATAATAAAATGCAAAACAGGTCAAGGTGTACAAAGGCATTGTGTCTGTGCTTCACCTAGGAGAAGAGATTTCAGATTTAAAACCAATGTCCAAATCCTTATTAGCTTTTCAGAGTTTGGTTTGTTCTTAGTTCTAGTTCTTTACTTGAGAAGAAATGTCTCCCTTTTAAATCCTCAAGTAAAAAAAACCCAGAGATTAAAAAAGTTATTGATTTGCAAAATGCATAAAAGACAAAAAGAACACTGTGAAAATGAAGATACTGCTACATCTAAAAATGTTCTATCATTATTTTTTTATTATTATTGAAGACAAGGTCTTTCACCTGGGTCCCAGGAGGTCTGACTGACAGTCTTTCCTCTTCACAGATTCCCCTTTGGGGGGCTCAGGAGTGTCCCCCCCACCACTACTCATCTTCAGCAGTTATCAGCACCTAAACCAAAGGAAGACAGGAAAGCAAAGCAGACACTTAGTGATAACATACCAAATGACAAACCTTTGATTCTCTTTGATTCTAAAAGGGCATCAAAGAATCTCTTTAAGCGATTCTTTGATTCTCCAGCAGCAGCAGAAATCAGGCTAATAAATATAAACTTTGCTGTTTTTGTTTTATGTCTGACAAAATACCCAAAAATGGCAGAAATCTGTAGGTTGGTAAATACATTTTCAGAGTACTTTATAGACTCCCTTCACATTTAAGGAGGTTCCAGAATCCAACCATGTAGGACCAGGTCAGAGACCAGGGCTGTTTAAACAGGCCCTGCCTGGGCATGCTCATTATATTTGACAGCAGTAGACTAATTAACTCCCAAGTTCAAACATCCATCTCTTTACTTTCTTTATTAATAGTAATGTTTGCCTCATTACAATGTATACTCTTCTCTGAGTGTTTGAAGTTTCCAGTCATACAAGTAAGCAGAGTTAAGATCAAATCCCTAACAATAAAAAAGAAGATGATGGTAAAGTTGAAAATAAAATAAAAAAAGCCATTTGTCTCCTCAGAGTTTCAGTCAGCACAATTAATCACAATATTTTAAAAAGGTACGTTTTTAATCTCCTGGTGATGTAAACAACCCGCAGAGTGCATTATCAAACACAGATTATGAGTCACAAAAAACAATGTATCACTGTAATGAGCCTGAAGGCAATATGTGGGCAGCCCAGTGGGAATACAGTGGGTGTCAGTAATTACTTCAGATAGAAATAGCTAATTCACGTAGGCACTATCACTGTTCCCTCATTCACTTTAACATGTCAGTCTTCAATATGAATGATGGTTGGGATGTTTGGAGAATATTCCTGTAATCTCAATCAAAAATAGGGGCAAAACATAACTTAGGTCACACTGAAATAAAGCATTCATGGAGCAAGAAAGATGCACCATATGGCCGTATCATGCTGCTAGACTTGCCCCATATGGTTCAGTAAAAGGGACACAATTTAGACAAGTGAGCTGCCAGAGCTGCTGGTACAGTGGAGCCACAAAGCTGCTGGTGGTGGAATAAGAATCAAAATCAGCTTTATTTGCCAAATTTCTGCACCCAAAAATGAATAAAAATGAACAAATATATATTTTTTGTAAATATGTATGCCTGCAATTCACACGTTGTGATTTGGAACTTCAGTAAAGGGCCATTTCACAGCTTTTAAGATTCTGGACTAGTTTTATCAGCTCTGATTCAAAATCTAAAATGGATAGACCAATCAAATCTGGACTAAATCATGGACTTGTGATTTAGTATGGATATTCATAAATGAATTGTCAAATTGAAAAAAATGTTTCCATGTTAGTTGACCATCCAAAAGATCTTCAGCTGCAGCAACAATATGAAGCAAGGCCCACTTTTCATGATGCAAACAATTAATCTTGCTTTGTCAATTTGTTTTTCTATATATTTTAGCCAATTTTCTATTCTAGTTGGTCTTCCTGACACTGCCCTCTACCTCTGTTTGAGTTACTTCATAGGCCTGCACAATATACATCAAGTTGTAAAAATATTTTCTCCAGCAAACATTTAGTTAAACGTATGCTCTAGATAAAGTTTGCAAGTTGGTAAGCAACTTCTATCATTAAACCCCCATTTTAGTTTTTATTACGTTCCAAAATAAAAATACACATTTCATTCCATCCTTAAAATGAACTTCTGAATACAAAAACATGGCTGGTTGTGCAGGTTTGTTTTCTGGAATATATTTTAATTTAACATCTACTACCAGCTTTTGTTTCCGATATCCAGCTTCACATCATCCCCTGAGAACCACTGAAAGAAATGACACGAAACCTCAGAAGAAGACACTGAGCATGACTTTCTTCTTTGCAAAATATAAACAAAACTGTAAAGCGTCTCCCTTTTGTTTTTGGCAAAAGACCAGAATTTACTTTTTTGATCCACATTAGAGTTTGATTACACCTTTACACCTCCAAATGAACAGGACTGGTGAAAACACACCTTAAAACCAAAGACATGGTAACAAACAAAATACCACATTCAGGATCTTAGAATCCCCGTTCAATAAAGAACATGTTTTAATGCATTCAGTGAGCAATGAGAGCCAATTTACTATTTTCCAACCAACCTGATGGCTAACAGTAGAGATAAAGTGTTTCCAGTAAAGCTCAACGTGTGCCCAGACTCACATTTCCCGCCATCAGTTTTTCTCTGGGCTTGCCTACAGCTGGCATCCGCAAGGAGAGTAAAATCTCATTTTACAACCAAAAATATTAGAAAGGATCAGTTTTATTCTGCAAGAGTGCATCTAAGACAATCATTTTCACACAATCAGACAATGATGAAGACGTCCAATAATTAAATGCAGGGGGGAGGTGGTGTTTATAGGGATAGTGGGCCTTTAAGGCCCTTCAACAGGCGGGGACACATCACCTGACAGTTACATAAGAGCCGGTCAGTGGGACTGATACTGCGCAGATGAAGGCAGAAGAGAGGGATAAGCAAAAGGGAAAACAACAGGGAGAGAGAGAGAAAGGAGATTAGCAAGAAAGAATTGGTGTAAGAAAGAGAGAAGAGGAGACAGAGAAAGAAATATTTTAAAACGGTATCAAGGGAAATAAACGAATGGACAAGCTGTCAGTTTTTGTGTCATTAGGGAAAATGTTTCCGACACAGATATTATGTTGACAAGAACAAATGCTGTACAATGATACAGGCGGGGGTAAACAGAGTGACAGCAGGAAGAAAACGGGAGGTGGGTCATTTGTTGCTCTAAATAATCAGGCCTGAAGGCAGAGGAAAGTATGGCCTAATTACACCATACGGGATAAGAGGATGGGAGGAAACGGCAGATAGCATGATACTGACAACACAAATGAAAAACTTTAAGACAACTAGTGCAGAAAGTATGTTAGTTAATATCATCAACGCTTATTTTCACGACTGAACTTTCATGCTAGCATCATTGTTTCAGCATCGAAAATCATCTTTCCACACACAGAGAGCGAAAATTTGGTGAAGCACTGTAACATCCATCATCTGATTGCCAGAAGGCAACCACTTGATAAGAGAAAAATTGAAGCGTTGTGCAGAGAAAATACCCGGAAAACACAGCGTGAGAATTTCGGGGATTCCCTGACTTTTTGCCTGTAGTCCAGGCAGCACGTACTCCCAATACTGAGCATTCATACCGCAATAAGAGGCCGGCAACTTTTCAGACAAAGAGGCCTTCCATCTGAGCTTCAGGATATACAATTAAAGCCAGAAGACAACACACACCCATTAGTAAGACACACACACCTTTTTTCTCTGTCTGAATTAAATCAGACCAAACTTCTCTGGATTAAGTTCAGCTGGAATCAGCAAGATTATTCCCATTTGCTAAATGCCACAATAATTAGGGAAAGAATATGTCAGAGATTTATTAATGTCTACAAAATTTTATTTTTACATTATTTCCTTAGAATTTAATCTCGCAATTCAATTCAATTTTGATTCTTCAATTTAAAATTGCTTTAAATACTTCAACATCGTTTTAGGGTTAGTGGAAATTTCCTCGACTGCAATGCAACTGTCGAACTTTAAACGTACCCAACCCCAGAGCCAGGCTTTCACAGCAGAATCTCAGGAGATGACGCCAGAATGAACTAGTTATATATTAATTATGATCATACTGAGAGGAAACAGGTGAGCTTAAGAGGTAATATCACACAACATTGAAGTCCTCATGTTTCACGGCTGCAGAGCATGCAACAGTCCCACATGATGGTGTCAGAAATCGATACAAAAAGGCTCCTTTAAACTTTCAATCAATCACAAAGAAGCTCCACACACAGACACAAAGTCTGAGCACTCACAACTGACATCGCTTGGATGTTCATGTCAATATTTGTGTGCTTCACAATACACAGACACATGCGCAAAGGTACACATATGGCGCGTAAACATGTGCATTATAAATTAACACTAATGCAGGCTGCAACAAAAGCCTTTATCCAGCTCTGCCCGATGCTAATGCAATCAGAGGAGCTGAGAGCTTTGCAAAGCGAAGCCATTTAAAAACAATTTGAGCTGGAGAGAAGGGACAGGGCCAGAGGGTCAATGCTGCCATTAAGAAATTAAAGCTGAGGATTGATCACTGCCTGCTTAAGTGGGCCTCGTCTCCAATAGAACCCAAGCATGTGTTTGGGTTTGGGTTCTGCAAACCTAAAGTCAGAAGGCAAAACTGTTCCTCACAAAGCAAAGTAATATTTCTGTGAAATACATATACAAAACTTCTTTAGTCTCTACAAATTTTGTGAATGAACTCATACGAAAGTGTCAGGATTGCGGTTCTGAAAGTGTTAGCAGTCATTTATTACCAGACCGTCTTTCTGGTTTTCAAAAAACAAACCCCTGTGGTTTCTCTATGCTGCTGTGCTGCAGCGGACAGAGAGCATGTAGGTGTCAGATTACACTCAGATGGAGGTCAGGCTTGGGGAAGAGATAGAAACACGGAGCTGCTCTTGATTTTAGCTTCAGTTATGCAGATGAAAAACAGCAAAACATGAGTAAAAGTTCTACAAAATGCATCAATAAGTAACAGCCCCTTCATTTGCGACTGAGCTAATGGTTGGTCTTTCACAAGCCGCCCTTGTGAAAGACCAAAGACTCTCAAAATGATAGTTGTCATAGGAGTACAGTACATTACGGGCTGTTATTAAGGTAATGAGTCATCCCCAGGCCTTAGCTTGCACACTAATTGAGGTTTTGAGCTTGTAACAAAAAAAGTGGACCATGATGTCTTATGTAATGACAGAGAGCAGAAAATTAAAGCTGATAGTGGGATAACGGAGAGCCTCTCTATGCCTAATGTGATAACACCTTCACTGAGTAAATGTCAGAGCTTTTATCCCCAGAAATGAATTGAGTCAATCAGTTTAGCAGCAGCTTCACTCCCTTTAGGTCTGTGTGTTTGCTGAGACGAATTGCTTCCGAGAAACTTTTTCAAAGAAGCGCCTTCATTAATTAGTTGGAATTAAATGAACCTCACATCAACAGAGCCATTGTGCATTTTATTCTTCCTAATGTTTCCATCAACTTTTTAACATTTTGTTTTCAGATACTGTCATTTCCTCTCTCACTTATTAGCTCCTCTGTACAAAGATCAGATCTCAGTGACAAAAGAAATAGAGAAGATACAATCTTTTATTATTTCATGTTGAAGAAAATTCCCAGATTTATTTTATTAAAAATTATTGAAAACACAATAAGAATCCATAAAACAAATTTTTTTTAAATGTACCATTTTTTCAAATAAATCTACTTAGAAAGTTAGATCAGTCTGTAGATTTTAAGGCTAAATTTACTTACTTTTAGGTATAAATACGACAATATGGCATAAAGGTCTATTTCTCCCAGGCAGTGTTCAAAATTGCGACCTTTAGGTATAAATGTCAGGTAAGACATTTATATATATTCAGGTTAATCTTAATGGTAGGTAGAAAAAAAATCTACTCTCTTAAAACTACTCTACAAAATCTACAAACAAGAAGAAGATGACCTACTTGTATCTCAACACAGTGAACATGATGGGAAAAAAGCCGCTGCTGATTAATGTTAAAGCTCTGCCGAAAATGTGGCATCAGAAAGTCTCCAAGTCTGCAGAAAAATCTTCTGATGCTGTATGCCAACTGTTTGCTTGTGAGTTATACCAGGAAAAATATATATTTTTTCTTTCCTACCATCCTCATCATAAACATGTGGGGTTTCAGTTAAACCAAAGTGTGAGCTGATGTGGTCAGCAACACAGGAGTCCCTCAGGGGACGGTCTTCTCACCGTTCCTTTTCACTCTGTACACATCGGATTTCTGGTAAAATTCAGTCTCAGGCCACCAGTAGAAACACTGAGATGAGTCTGCAGTGGTTGGGTTTACCAGGGATGGATAAGACAATGGACTGGATTGGAGGATCAACACAGATGCTGTGTACAAGAAAGGGATGAGTTGATTCTACTTCCTGAGGTGGCTTCGATCCTTTCATGTTTGAAACAAGATGTCGTTGATCTTCTACCAGCCTGCGGTAGAGAGTGGATCAACAAACTGATTCACAAAGCTGGAAAAATCCTTGGTCCAGGACAGGAAGTCTCTGAACAATCTGGTCTCCATCATGAAGAATCCATCACACCTATTACACGACACTGTGGAGCTCTTTTTCTAACACACTGCTGCAGCTCCGCTGGCACAATGAACAGTTCAGAAAATTATTTTTCCTTATTCTCAAAAACTCTTATGTGTGACAGAGGTGGTCACACCTCTTTATTGTGAATTGAAACCACCACATTAATTTCGGCAGTACTCCTACTCCCTAAATGACTCCTTCCATGGCTCACCAGCACTGACGTACATTCAGCCTCTGGTTCTGTCTGTTTGTCTATCACCACAGTTGAAAAATGCTGTAAATCTTTTTTTTTTGTTTTTTTTTTGGATGAGATTTTCACAATAAAGTTTACATCTTCTAAAATCAAAAATTTTAGGCATAACATAAAGTTTTTTGTCTGAATAATCATACTCAGATAGAAATGTGTGCTTTGCTCACATTCAACTAAAATTGAACATTTTTATCAAAAAGCACAGGTTTGGAGCCTAATGAGAGACTGTGGTGTAAAATAAAGTTTATTGTGAAAAGCAAACATTATTTTTTAAGTGTTGTGGAGTTTCAGTGATAGTGCTTTTCTTTTAAATGTCCTGGTAAACATGACGGAGTGCATGGCAACATGTTCTCTTTCAAATATCTGGATATTTTTAATAAAAATCCAGTTGTCTCTGCTGGAAAACTGAAAATGGGTCAGCATGGGCATGAGTCGACAGGATAATGATTCAAAAATAGATCTACGTAAATTATATCAACAACCTGTGGGGTGAGATGAGAAAAGAGATTAAAGGGACAATCCAGAGATAATGTGCAAAGTAATGGTCAAAGATCTCCCACACTAACTCTCTACACACTAACTTATAGAAGTGTAGCAGTGTTGGTCTGTCAAAAAGGGGGCAGTTACCAAAGTAAATCAATCTAACTATTCTAAGATTATTCTAAGATTCTGGCCTATTGTTTTCCTACTCATCATTTTATACATATTTCCAATGAAGACCTTTTACCCCATCTCTTTCATAAAAAAGGGTCTTTGGCATTTAACTTCCCCTGGTATGTTATAATTTGGATCTGACCTCATCCTCTGCCGGTAAATAAAATAATCAAAGGGAAAGTTAGCTTATGTATAAACAATTCACTACTTGTTTTTAAAAACCATAAAAAACTTGTCCCCAATAAACAGATGAATCACCAACTTAAGTAAGGAATCAATCCATCACATAGCACCAATTAGGATCAGTTAAGGACTTTGACACCAGTGGATTAGACAATTGGGAGGAGGGACCCCCCTCCTGTTTGTTTCCCAGCTTCTGTTAAAGCATCAGAGCAAAAACCAACAAACCCTCTGATCACACACAAGTGCACAGTAAAGTAGACCTAATGCCCTGCAGAGGCTGTACTATGACATGGGTTCCTCCCATGACGAAGGACCTAAAGCCAGGTTAGTCGTTTTGTCTACGCATACATCTGTGTGCAGCACTTTCCATATCAGTAAATCAAATCTGTTTATGTACTTCTCAGGTGTTTGGTGTGGTGATGCTATGCTGAGGCGCTGCCTTAATGACTGGTGGCTTGTTGCCATTTCAGAGACAGTACTGGAGAAAGATTTCGACTGCTGCTTCCTTTCACAACCCAGAGGCTCACGGGAGTTGACTCAGCAAATAATCACAAAGCAAATAAGACCTACAAAGAAATGTTTGGCTGAACTAGCAAACTTTTAAAGAGGCCCCAGTTAGACCACTATGTGTCCTGTAAAAAGATCTAATTAACTTTAGTGTTATTTAAAGTAAAAAAAACATTCACCTAGTGGGTTCCTACCAATCGGGATTGACACATATGGCCAGTCGACAAGCTTCCAATGACTAAAGAAAAACAAAATTCTTTTGATTTAAGAGAAAGAAAAAAAAACATGAAAAATCATGCTAAGTGCCCACACAGCCCAGAGACAGTTTCTTAGTGTGTGACCCACTGGCACATAGTGGCCACAACATATGGGGCTGAAAATGTTTGACCCAAGTATTGGCTTAGTTTTGGGATGCCCCTCCTCAGCCCACGTGAACATGTATGCTAGGTACTAGCAGCAATCACAATTTTGAAGTTGGAAGTGTTTGAATTTGAGTAAATTACAAAATAAAGCTGTTGACCCGACACTAAAAAAGGCACTACCACTTAAACTGGAATATTGTTACAAGACTAAGCAACATTGAAGAGCTATGGGACACGTTGGAAAGGTTTCAGTAATTAAGTTTGACAATTGGACCAAGACTCTGTCTCAGTTAAGTTTATTAGTTTGGCTACCTAAGCTGTATGTGTTAACCAAATCTCATTAATCATGCTGCTGGACAAAGAGGTATTAAAAGGTGTTAACACAAAGTGTGCAGCAGCTAAAACTCTCAATGCAAATTAAGACATCCAGTATAATTTAATCTGAAATCCATCTGAAGCTAAAGAAGAAGAAGAAAAAAATCAGGCTTAAAGACAAAATGTAGACAACTTTTTATACTTTGTTCAACACTATTTTTAATCAGGTTGTCTTATCAAAACCTAACAAAAAACTACCAGTTTTACAAATCAGGTTGAACATCCAACATTGCGGTCGCAAATGAACAAAGGACTTGATAAGAAAGAAACCCTCACCTACAAAAACCCACAACTTTTTATTAGGTTTCCAAAGACTTCTGGCACCAGTGTGCTGGAAAGAAAAGTAAATGCTTGTCTGTGTGCTGAGAAGTGAGTCCACTTAAAATCCATCTGTACAAATTGACCCACTTCAACAACTGCTCACCTTTCGGACCAGCCGCACCGTATTTTTTTTTTGTCTAGCAAATAACACTAATTGGTATTTGTGTAGCAGCGTGATCCGGTGTCACCGGGGCACGGTTGGAAGGCTTGGCCATTGTTACTTTTCCATTTTTAGTCTACGTCAACAGAAATCAATTAAAATGTTGTTTTCATTTCTAAATGAAGAAAAAATGAATAAACTCATTATAGGAATTACTTCATAGAAAAGAGAGAAAGGTTAAGAGTAAATCATTTAGGAACTAAACTGTTCGATTTAAAAGTGATTTTATGCAACAACAAGAAAGCTAATCACGAATGGAGACTAAATGAAATAACACCTTTAAAACAAACAGTTGTGTGTGGATGGAGGCAGTAGATAACCGTCACTCTGCATGAGCAACCTCATGTAATACTAGAGCCTGATCGATTATAGACCAGAATCAATAACATTGAACATGCCTGCCCGGATGCTAACTCAGTTGACACGCTGGTGTGCAGGCACATCAAGACAATCACAAAAATAAGAAATTGTTTCAGAATTGAAATTAAATAGAAATAAAAAACCCTCAAAGAAGTACTAAATGTTATGTAGGCGAGGAAATTAAACCAAGTCGAATCTTGGTGTCCATAGTTAGCTTCTTTAGAAAAGTCGAATACATGCAGGAGAAATCACTCTCAGGCAGTCAGAGTGAAACTTGTAGAGTTAGTGGGAAGAAGAGAGGGAAGCTTTGCTTATTGCCAGAAACGCTCGCTGTCTTCTGTCCCCTGTGTAATAACTGCAGGATTGCACTGCTAACACAAATACAGTGGTGTCTCAATGTGCACACACATGCTCCTGAGCAGGATTTCTTCATCTTCAGCTCATGTTTCACAGTTATTTCATAACACAAGGCTGGTAGTCTGATACTGTCATTATCTCTAAAAATGCATTGTGACACAACTAAAGACCTTTTCCATTCGGTATGCGACATACATGCAGAAAACGATCCCAACCACTCTGGCCCACCAGATAAACACTAAAATAAGCTCAATGCATTGGAATACATTGATATCTCTGAAGAATGCAAGAGTAAATCACATGATGTAAAAAGGGAGATATGGTAGCAGTTTTATGTTGTCCTGTTGACCAGTCGGTCAAAGTCCAGCTACAGCTCACTGATTGATTGAAATGCAGCAGGAGCTGCAGGTTGTGTCAGTGAGAAAATTAACATACAGTCACAGCTGAGTGACTTCTTGACACTCAGACTTTTTATTCTGGTCAGATAAGAATGCAAAGAGCAATGCGGCTCATCAGTTCTGGGATAAATATTCAGTTCTGGCTGTCTTTCATCTATGACCAGGTCACTTTTCAGTCTTTCTGTTTAGTTTCTTTTGTGTGCCATTTGAATCTCTCGGCCACAAGCTTTGATTCCAAAGACATATTTCAGGTTTCGGGTGATTTTGTAATAATAAATCAAAAAGGACAATCTTCCTGCACCTCACAGTAACTACAGGTGTTCCACAGGGATCTATTCTAACCCCCATTTTATGTTCTTGGTGTTCTCTTACTATAAGAGAACATTTTATGTTAAGAAAACATTGAGCTTCGTCCAATGATAGATAGTCACTGTCATGGGACAACAATGACTTTATCCGAGAAAAATACTTTTATATGCTGATGATAGTGAGCGTGTATTTGACCTGAGCTCCCATTGTGGATTTATCTTTTGTTAATTAATTATGACTACATGTGGAATCTGTGGTGAAATAATGACAGAACATGGTTGAGACAGTATTATTTGTAAATTTAAAGACTAGCACTGATAAATGATGTGCTTATTTTTTACAATCATTTTATGCACAGAGAAAATTATGTTTCACAAAAATGCCTTCTCATGTGGTTTCTCCAAAAGCTACAATTCAATGTTCATATTTCTAACAAAGGTAGATTACTAGATGTTTAAGTAGCATGAACTAGTATTACCAGACCTTACTAGATGTTTTATAAGTAGTTTCCCATTGCCAAGAATTTTATTTCTCTGTTTTTAGACCTTGGAAACGTTTAGAAATTCATTCCTACTTTTAAAAAACTAGATTCACCACATCCTGCTACATCACACATTCCAACGTCAGCGTTGTGAATTCTTTAGTGAATCTTCCATGACTGTTTAAAATGACTGTAAGTCTAGCGGAAAATAATTTCCATTTGTATTTAAGGCAGTAAAAATGATCAATGGCTATTTTGTTGTGGTCATTCTACCAATTATTCAGATTATACGTAACAAATTTTGCATAAATTTCAAACATGCAAAATTCATGTGGGAGCTATAAATGTACCTTTGGATGCAATGATCACTATTGTGCTGGTTTTCTTTGATGTCTCACCTGCCAATTTAGACTTATAATTTTTTTTTAATTCTAAGATCTACTACATAAACAAATGATGCACATAACACTAAGGAATTACGTGCAGGTTAATTTAATTTAATTTCTTTTTTGTAGAATTTTTGGCACTATTGGCCTTTATTGAACAGTAAATAGACAGGAAGTTGGGTGGAGCAAGAGGAGGAAGACATGCAGCAATTGGCCCAAGACTGGGAATCAAAAATGGAACAACCACATTAAAGACTATAGTCTCTAGACAACAAACTGAGCCACACAGAGCCACTCGAAAGGAATTTTAAAATATTTTTCAAGTTGTGATTAAAATGTATGCCTCTAATGTTTGACTTCCAAAAGACAACATTCACAACATTCATTTATTCATGTTTCTGGTCAGACAGTCTTCTTACTTTTATCCAAGAATAGCACAGTTTAAATTGGACTTTCAAAGGCAATACATCTCGTTTAACCTTAGCTTAAGCAAAGACATTGAAAGTCAGGCTTGTTAAGCCCATCTGAGCAACACTAAAAATTACATTCAGAGATCAGTAAACCTCTTTATCTAGACCGCTTTTGACATTTCAACCACAGTTCACATTGTTTGGACTGGAGATGGGGCATCTTTAGTAAAAGTAGGAAAACCAGCTACATTTAAGCATCTAAATGCAGTTAAGATGACTCGTTGAAGTTCAAACAAGTTCGAACTGTGCCTTTGAACGGAGAAGAAATTGTATTTCAACTTAGCATGGATGTTGCCAAGAGATGGCGTTGTTGAAGCATTTCATAAAAGACTGAGATTTTTCTTCACAACCTTCTCCAGGGTTCAAAGAGAATTATGAGAATAGAGAAAATACTTTGTTGATGTCAGAGGTTAGCAGACATTGGGCAGACTGGTGCAAGTTTATAGAAAGGCAACAGTTGCTCAGATAGCCTCCTCCAACAAACAAGGTTTGCAGAAAACTGTCTCTTAAAGCACAACACATCAAACCTTGAACGAGCTACAGCAGCAGACGACCACACCACTCCCGTCAGCTGAAAGTAGGAATCTGAGGATATTCAGGCAGAGTCACCAAAATTGGACAATTACAGATTGAAAAGATGTTGCCTGGCCTGATCAGTCTTGTTTTTAGTTGTGAATTTCAGATGAATGATTAAAATTTTACATAAGCAACAGATTCAACCCACCTCAAATCAATGCTTTAAGATGACGCTTGTAACGGTGCGAAATATATTTTCCTGACCCCTTAGAACCAACTGAGAATTGTTTAACAGCCACAATCAACCTGATAATTATTTTGACATGTCAAAAAAACGTATGTGGCAGCCTGGCCAAGCTGTTGATCAGATTGTGTGTGGTGCCGTGTCAAATGCAACTTACATAATTAAAAAGCAAGACTGACACACCATGGAGTGATAACAGGTATAAGTAAGGGAAATATAAGAACTTATAACCTTTTATTTTGTAGACTGGGTATAAACAAAATTATTAGTACATCTCTACATTTTAAACTAAACTACAAACCTGTAATAAAACCCTCTTCTAATGTAACCCTCTACCTAAAACTGGGTTTTTACCTGTAAATTCTGGGAATCTGCTTTTTAATGAAAACAGTTGTTTTCTTGGACGTGAAGCAAACTGAGTAAACAGTCGGCTGGTTAGACCTTAGGTGACAGGGCAGCTTCAGGCCTGCTGACTCCACAATCTGTGAGCCACCAGTCCATCATAACCACTCCCCTTCGCAACACACACACACACGCACACACACCGTGTCACAACCCACAACAATACATGACAGCTCAAAGTCCAGGACTGAGTAAGACAACCACACCAACTGGGTGAATTGAATTCATCCCCATTTGGTAATAATGAAACATAATGACAATATGGTGACTAACAAGTCACATAGTTTAAGATAAATGAAAGTTTCTTAGTGCTCTGAAAGTATTTTGGTTGATATAAAAACAGAGAGATTTGGAAATGCAATGAATCTAAGAACAATAAAGATCCAAAACTGAATATTTATCAAACGAACATTTTCTGAGGTAAATATTTAGCTTCCAGTTTGCTCTTCCAATATTTAACTTGTATACAAGAACAGAAAACCACCAAATAGATTCATAAAGTTGAACCACTTCAACTTTCCGGACTGTGCCTTTAAATCTGCTGTCATATATGTTCTTATAGTAACTCACCTCTGCCAATAATTGAAGCAGTCCATAACAAGTCGCAAGCCGGCTGAAAATCTCATGCCAACCGGGCCAGCGTGCTGGTTTTCACACGGTCCGCGCAGTAAACACACACACGCATGCACACACACGCGCCACTGTCATCTGCACGTTGTGTATTCCCCCCTCTCTTCTCTGTGAGATTACCCGTGTGTGTGTCATCTGCATCTAATGACAGCTGACTAACTACATGCCACAAATCCTCTCTGCTCCCTGTCCCCTCCCCCTGCCTCTCTCTCTGTCTCTCTCTCTACCACACACACACCCATGCACACACAAACTTCTCTCTGTCTCCTCCCACCACACACACATACACACTCCTCCCTCCTATTAGCTGATGTCCAGAAAAAAAAACCTGTCTCTCCTTTATCTCTCACTGCCTTTCTAGGTACAAAAGGATTTGCATGACCTGTTGTTCTTTTGTTTTGGTGTATCGTTCTGTGGATGGTTTTCATTTTCCAATGCAATTGTCCAAGACCTACTTTTTTGTAAAACTACCTTTAACTAGTGGAAGCAAATACCAAAGCCGGTGAAAGCAGAAGAATACACACTTGATTTGCATCCGGCACCTTCATAATAAACCTCATCGCTGCTTTGATAATAAGCTCTAAACTAAATGACAGGGCAGAACACAAAAGAGTCGAGTGGTAGAGAAAGACACAGTGATGAAGGTAGTTCAGCGAACAACTGCAGCTTCCCACATAAACAGGACTACACACACACGCACGTACTCACACACACAAATACTGTCAGCCTAACTGCCTCCCTCACATCTTTCTCAGCTTTCACTTTCTATGTTGTCATGTCAGGGTGTTCCTGTTTGCTTCAGTAGCTTGTTGCGCGTTCCGGAAATTTCTACTTTCGAAGCTTGGCTCTATAAACTCCAGTATGAGCACTCATAATTTAGTCTCCCCATTCAGGAAATCATGTTGTACACTTGAGATAACACATTTATGGTCACCCACCGCTGAGCTCTGTTAGGCTGCTCAATTGAAATTTAATGAAGAGACTAGAAATAATTTGCAGAAACTAGCTGTTGATAAAGGAAGTGTACCGAGAAATGTGCTGGAGAGCAGGGGAAGGCCTAGATTTTAAACTCAGATCTGCCACCATATTAGCTAATGCACTATATCTAAGTGCTAAGATGAACTAACAAGTTCTGGTCAGTGACCAAATGGGTGGAAACTGAAACTCAAATCTTTTCTTTAGATAAGTAAACACTTAGTGTGTCAAAATATCCTACTAACTGTAATACTCTTCAGTGTGGAAGTTGTAATAGAGCGAAGGTGATATAACATCACAAAGGTTGATGTTATATCTAAATTATTTATTTAGTATGATGATTTTAAAATATGGGTAACAAGTGAGACACAAAGCAAGTAAGAAAAAAACAGGCAGAAAACAAAAGCACACCAACCTCTTACACAAAGCATCCTGGTAAGCATCCACTTTGGAAGATTAGTCTGTCCTCTCTGTAAAAAACAACAAAACATCTAATTTAATATAAAGGTCCAGAGTGTCAGTTTAACGTGTAAATATGGAGATTAAATTACCCCTAGGAGGATTCAAGTGGCATCAGAAGACAAATTTTTGAACTGGCTTTTATTTTGGGGTTTCAGAGAAAAAGAGGCTGGATAAAAACACATGCAACACAATTCAAACTTTGACACATTGACATTTGTAGTTGTAATGCGACAAAATATGACTGTGAACGAAAGAAAGGTATGAATACTTTGGAAGGTTAATGTTTTGTAACAATAAATAACGTTTCTTTAGTAACGTAATTTTTTGTTTTTCAGATGTTACTGACTGCAAAAAGTGAAATATTTTCTATAACAATATATGGTAACTCTGAAAGGACTTGTCCTGCTGGTTAGTCAAAGTTTGGCCACATAGACACTGATACTAAAGCAACCACACTCAATCTGAGAACACAACCTGTTTTACTAACAACACCCAGGTGGCATTCACCACCAGGTCAACCGGTGGGTCAAAACCCGTCAGGCAGCAGCAGGTGAACCCAGACAACACCAGCAGGACGTTTGACCTGTTTTGATGAATCATAAGCAAAGTGGTAAAATAAACACCTTTGAAACAGTAAATGTGTACTTTTTGTGAATAAGTAAAAGCAAATGTTTCCAAATATTCCTAGAAGAATCTCAGAATTAAAAAGATGTTCAACTGCTTTGTGATCCATTGGCCACGCCTGGGATCACATGTTTGACTCGGCACTTCATAAATACTATGCTGAGCTTTCGTAATAAAATAGTTGGGCTGAATATCACCTTAATCATCCCCCACTGGTAATTCTGGAAATCTCACGCCAGCTAGCAGCAACAAGAAAACCTGGAGCTTTTCCCAGATAATGACAGCAGCCTGAGAGGACGAGCCCGAGCGCTTTCAGGCATTTTTCACACCACCAGCTTGACCTGGACCAGTGTGGTGCTGGTCCAGGTTCACAGAGTTCCCACTGGTCATGGGGTTCAGATTTATGGGAAAAAAAGATGTCTCCTTTTTATTTGAACAGCTGATGCTGAAAGAAAACCTGCTTGAATCGGACTTTAATCGGCACACTTTTGCCGTTCTTCTGTTTTCAAGAAACACAGAGCTGTATTGTGACTGATGAGTCGGGGATCGGGTGTCACGTTGCAGTTCCCATAACAAAAACACCAGAGAGCCTACCTGCTCGCCAGGCGTTGGTAACAGCATGCAGCTCTGCCTCACCTTGAATAATCTGGATGATAAACCTCACCTTTTCAGGAAATATTACAATCTTCTCTAGTGAATCACTTCCTGTCCTCAATCTCTTTTAAACAAACTGAGTGATTACAAATAAAAGTGTCCAGTGTATTTGCATTTAGCACCCATTACTCTGATACCCTGAAGTAAAATCAAGTGCAATCTTTAGAAGTCCCCTAGTCAATAAAAGGAATCCTCATCTAATCTCAGTGTAAATCTTAAAAAGAGAAAAAATAATCTGTGAAAGTTCTGTGAGATTTTTAGAGGACATTAGAGAACAAACAGCATAAAAACGATGCAGTGCAGCAGACAGGTCAGGGAGAAAGCTGTGAAGAAGATCATGGTCTCACTGGCTGTGTTTCTACTAACCATGCAATTGCACAAATTGGGATTCTGAAAATAAATTTGCTTAATGGAAACAAGGCAGGGCTGCTCAGTGGCGCAGTTGGCAGAACTGTTGCTTTGCAGCAAGAAGGTCCTGGGTTCGACTCCCGGCCTGGGCCATGTTCTCCCTAGGTGTGTGTGCATGGTTGTTTGTCCTGTCTGTCTCTGTGTTGTCCTGTGACAGACTGGCGACCTGTCCATGGTGACCCCGCCTCTTGCCCCAAACGTTCGCTGGAGATAAGGCACCAGCATCCCTGCCGACCCCACTAGGGACAACACGGCAATTTTTGCGCTAGGATGAGATGGTTTTTCAGGCGTATTGACATTAGTGTATTCCGTAAAATTGCAATGGGAACTCTTATAAAGTAATTAGAAGCAGGGTTGGACAAAATCCCATTTGGTCATAATTGGACCACAGCAAGCATGAGGAAGAAGGTGCTCTGCTTAGATAAGAGAGAAACTTAACATTTGTCCTACACACAAAGTTTCACGTGATGGAAAACTAAAACTGTGCAACATCCCAGAGGTAAAACTTGGTGGTGGGGATGCTGTTCCTACAAAATACATGACAACAATGGAAGAAATCTTATGAGAGGCTACAAAAAACTTAAAATATACACAGAGGTTCAAAGATCCAGTTAATGTCCAGACTTACATTTCATTAAGAATATGTATCAAGGCTTGAAAATTACAACTTATGATTTATGTGCTACTGTGCATTGGTGTATGATAAATCCCAATAAAATACATTGGTGTTTTAGTTTATAACACAACAAAATGTAAACCAGTTCAAGGGGTATGAAAACTTTTGCATCACTGTGTTTGGCTTAAAAATTGATCAGTTAAGTTTTTTTAATCTAATTTATGCAGCTCATCTTAACCAAGTCTTATGAGCTCTTAGTGTTCAGTCCAATATTTGGGCCAGCGAGAAAGAGGGGGAGGGGCTAGAGTAACCAAAAAACACCAAATGAAAAAGCAGCAAAAAGAAGAAGTTGGTTTTTTGGTTGGCGTCCAAAGCCAAAGCATCTGCTGCCGCCTCCTCCCAGCGCGTGCACATCTCAGGGCAGATGATAGGTCGTTCCTGTAATACATGTGGGACTGCGGCCTTCACAGTCATCCTGGAGAACTCAAACCGCTGAAACTTCAGCATGCACCTGCCACTGCTGGGAGGGTTGCATGTTTTCAGAGCTCGTCAGTTAGTGTGTGTGCATCAGTGTGTGTCCGTGTAGGAGGGACGGACAGCTGATCTCTTCCCAACTGCTGTGCAAACTTCAGAAATCGCACACACAAGCACAGATGTCGTTCCTGTATGCACAATGACACAAGAACTCCATGTGCTTCAGATTGATGATTAATTTCAGGAAGACGTTTGTGTTAACCATTGCAGACAGACAAAGTTGGATAAAAAATAAACAAATGGCATGATCTGTTAAAAAGACTCATTTAATATATAATGCGCTACTATAACTCACTGAAACATGCAGAAAAAAGTTATTTAATTGAGTTTGATTAGACCTTAGGACATGAGGACAGAACATCACTTGGTCTTCTTCAACAACATTTCAAAGCAATAGGAAGTGTGATCTCATTTATTTCCTTCTTGTATAAATTTCTCTTTCATTTCTGCATGGGGTTTTTGATTACCAAGGAAGAAGGTTGTGTTTATACCTTGTCAAACATTCCTGTCTATATTTGGTCATAAAATGTGGATCATTATCCAGCAGAATAAAACAAATAACCCGTTTCAGTTTTCTGCTAAAATCCACCAGAATGTCTTGGTATTAGAAAGAGTTTGATCAGCATATTAAAATAACATTTTCAAATGTATCAGTCACATTTTTTTTTAAAGCGGGGTATTGTTTATAATACTGCCATTTTATACCAGAATCGAGTAACTCTGTTGCCTACACTTGTAATAAAATGCTGTGTATATCAAAGTCAATTTTTTACATTTTTTACTTCGCATCATAACCATACCTGATGCCTTTAAATTGGATTCTGTTCCTTTAAGAACCTCCTATTCTTTCCGACACTCCCCCTTCAGCAGGTCATCACACCAACGTTTCTACATGCTGTCCACTGATGTCGTTAATTGTTCTAAGGAGCACTGCAGTTTGCATGATAAGCTCCACCACATGTTTGCTCCCTGCTGCTGCCACTAGTCTGGAGGAGCTGTGTGAGAGCTGCCATCCCCTCTGTGTGGAGGACTGACGCTCAAAGGTGGAGTTTTGGGTAAATGGGCGGAGCATTGTATGTTGCAGTTGAAGGCACACCCAAATGGCTGCAGCGGGAGATTCAAGGATTCCTTAAACATGAATGACTGAGTCAAAGCAACACTGGGTATATTTTGGGTGAGGGGAAAGCATTATAACATGATATAAAACTCAAGAAGTCGATTTTCCATAATCCCTTCCCTTTAAAGAGATTATTAGGGATATTAATATTTGTACCACCTTTAACTTTGTCAAAAGAATTATTTATTAAGATGGAATTATTTCCCTTTTGAATAAATGGATTAAAGTTGAATGTTTAACTTTTCTAAATTTTTAAGTGTTGTATAATGTTGTTGCAACATCCATCTTTGTTGGAGACGGCAGCAAATGTCCCTGTGTCTGTACCATCTCTGTTATCTGCAGCTTAATTCACTAAACATCCCCATGTTTCAACACAACTCAAAGTTCATCCTGCACAGACAAAGCCACAGGTATATGCTGCAGGATGCTGTGGAGCGTTTGACTGTTAATTATTTGCATACTCGACACTGTGGTAAGAAAACTCTACGGCGCAGGCACACGCGTTGATGGGAGAGCACAGGGGAGCTGTGGAGAGTCAACGAGGGCCACGCAGAGAGACGGCCTACTTCCTGGCTGTGATTAATTTGTTACCAAGCAGCTCTATGGTAACACAGACATCAGTAGCTGTGCTATGCTGCTTTACAGCGCAACCACACATCAGACACGTATCAGTCCTGGTCAGAGTTACATTTATGAAAAATGCACAACACAGTGACGTGCTAATATATTCTTGCACCTTTATTTGAATTTTGTCACATTATAACCACAACGTTCAGTAGCTTTTCTTATTTATATGTGATTCACCGATACAAAGGAGTGAAAAGTTGAAATGTCATCCTGAACCTTTTTTGCAGAACCATCTCCAGCTGCAAGTCATCTACCAGCTTTGCACAGAGACTTTTTTTCTCTCCATTCTTCTTAGCAACATAATTCATGATCTGTCTGATTAGATGGTGAGTGCCTGAGATTCTCTGGACTTTAACTAAGCCATTCTAACACATATGTAGAATATGCTTTAATCTAAACACCTTTATTTTGACAGTAAGTATATTTTGAATTATATTTCTGGACTGTAAAATATAAAACACTTTTATCAAATCACTGTGTGAACTCTATGCATCACTTTACCTTTCATTGAAGCCATATATTTGGAAAAGTTTGTATTGGATCGGTTTTAAAAGTCACAATATAATCCCTATTAGAGATTTTCTTCTTGTCTCGTTGATTCTCAGTGCTAATGTAGTATAGATGAGTCTCTTTTGCTGTGAGACCCATTTCATTTTTACAATTGTTCTGTTTCCTGAAATGCCTCGCAGCAAGTGCCCTCCAGCTACAAATGAAAACAATAAACCGAGCTGCGACACATTCTACGAGTTTTTGACATCATCTGGGGACAGGAAAGTTCTGTGCTGACTCATTCATCTAAATAAAAAACAACAAACAAACAAATACAAAACTTTCATCTTTAAAAAAAAGTCAAATTTAAAAAAAAAAAAGAAGCTCACAGTAGTGAATAGCGGCATTTCAATCTGGCCTGAATGAATTTTGCCCATTGTGTGGATAACCCATCTCACTGGGGAACATCTGAATGAGCTCTGGCCAGCGGCAGTGTTTGCTCTACAAAAGCTTGTTATGCCATTAGCTTGTAACATCCAACTGCAGGCCTGTGCAGTCACTCGCTCCCTGCACCTCAGCTCTGCTGTCATAGTGCTGGAGAATTACAGCCGCCGTCAAATCCAGCTAACCAAATTAGCACCTGTTATGCAACCTGCTGCACTTGGCTCCCTGGTCTGGAGCGTAATCCTGCACAGCTCTCAGTACGGTGGTCTGCACGTAGAAGGCTCCTGCAGACTGTACAAACAGAACTGTTCATGTTCCGTAAGAAAGCAACTTTGCTGCCTTTCCTAACGATTTTTTATATTTAATGAGAAAGTCAGAGTGTCAACAATAAAATGTTGGAATAGGAGAAATTATTGATGTTTTCTGCAAGAAAATATACTGAGGGGGAGAGATTGGCTCATTTACACTGATTCATTGTGTTCAATAGATAGTACAATTTTTACATTGGAAAAATACATAGAAAATCCAACAATGCAGCCAGCTTCAAATTTGCACAAAATTATAATAATTTTTTTCCTGTTCACACATGCCATTAAAATCCTTATGGATGGACTTTTAATGCCATAGTTTATCCAAAAAAGTCCATGTGCCTGCTAGAATTGAAAAAATAACACCCTTAAGTATCCTTATGGGGGCTTTTTCTAAACTTTGCTGAGAGAATGTTGCTGTGATTGTGGTGTTGGAGTTAAACAGGAGGCTCTGACAGGAGCCATGGCACGGCTCTGGGAGTGAGCGAGTGCGTCTGTGCATGTGCCTGTGACGGTTAATTAGAGCACTTGGTCCCAGGAGGATCAGACATGGAAGACGACTGTCTCTGCTACGTGACAGAAAGCCAGGGCAGCGTGCGGTTGATTAGTTAGTGGCAGCGAGAAAGGCTGGACGTAAACAAACATAGATTAGCAGAAAAGCTGACACACGCCCATGGTACATTTAAATAAATGTAAAAATGAACCGGACGTGTGGAACTTCATGGACAAAGTGGACCTCGAAACACACACACGCTAAAGTTATCTCTTTTTGTGTGGTAAAGATGCATTTACTTGAGTGTTGGTTGTTGGGTTATTAGGATTTCAGCAATTGGAGTGAGGATGTTGCTCTGTGACGTAAAGAGGATAAAAAACAGAAGGACAGTAGTTTCTAGGAAAAGAACAAACATGAAATTCTGTTAAACTTGAAGATAATTTGCAGTGGCAGTGGCTACAGACGTCTCACAATCACAAGGTTGTTGATTACACTGCGGTTTGCCCAGCGCCATAATCAAAGTGTCCTTGGGCAAAGCACTGCTTCCAAACTATCCCTAAAAGACCCATATATAAAATATAATAGATTTGGTTGTCCCCCTATAAATGCATCAACAATCCTGGAAAAAAAGGAAGTAAAAATGAAGTTAAATTGATGGTGGCCAAAATGGTGAACTTCAACATATCTAGGGTTCTTTACAATAAGGCTGTTTTTTTTATATATATATTGTTTGTACTTTTTGTTTCATGTGGTAACACTGTTATTAACAGAGTTCAACACATGGCAGCAGAGGGTGGTTTGTGGTTCACCATACACTGAAAAGCTTTATACCAAAATAAAGAAAAATAACACCTAAGAGCCAAACAATTGCAGTTTCAGAAGAAGTAAAGTTATCACAAAGTGGAAACTAAAGCAAAACGTGAGCTATAACTACAGGAAATGGATATCCCTAACACCAGTGAGATGTTAGATACACATAAATGCAACTTCTGTACTGCCGTGCTAGGTTTCACTGGTAAAACTTGATGTAAACAGGCAAAAAATTTTTGCAACAAAAACTTGCAAACGACAGCCCATAGCAATTCACGTAGCATCGCCCCAGCTGCATTTCCAGGCTGCATTGTCTTCCAATATTTTAGGAACATCCACACATTTTTCCACAAATAATTTGGAGTCACACTCCACAGAAAATACCATACTAAGGTGAATCTGCAAAAACTGAAATATGAATAGTTGGGTGTCCACTGTGAATGAAAGTTATGGATATTTCTGATATCCATAACTTTCCAGCGCCATAATCAAAGTGTCCTTGGGCAAAACACTAATAAACATCATATTTACTAGATTACAATATATTATTATGTTATTTTAACAGGAGCAATGAATTATTATGCCATTTGTTTGTACTTTAAGTCTTTGTGTAAATATCATAAATCTGTGTTGGATTCTACTCCAGGTTTTTATGGTGTTATAACTTTATATCCTACAGGTATTTTTGTGTTTTTTGTATTTCGTAGGTGATTTAACAGTTGTTTAGCTAGCAAACAACTGTCAGCTAACCATTCATGTTAAAAGTATGAATGGTTAGCTGATTATTATCAATAAGCCAATAACTTTTAATGTCTAATTGTCTTACATAAGTACAAATTTGACTAAAAAACCACAGACAGCTATTGCGTAAATTTGGCCAAGTTTAATGTCCACAGAACCTTTAATATTTTCTCATGTTATGACCACAAACTTCACTACACGTATGTGACAAACCAAAACAAAGTAGCTTTTCTTGGATTTTCAATCTTTTTTCGCAAAGAAAAATCTAAAAAGTGTGGTGTGCCTTTCTCTGGAATTCCAGGTAAAAGTCTTTAACGCTAAAATTGTGTCCATTCGTCTTTGCAGAACAGCTTGAATTTAGCTCAGTCGATTTTACCATAAACTCTTGACTCTCCTGTTCCTGCTGAACAAAAACACCCCAACACCATGATGCTGCCACCACCATGCATCACCACTGGGATGAGACCCTGTCGTATCACCAGTGATGTATTAGTAGGCATGTAGTTGTGCCATACTTTCTCCAACTTTAAAATGATGAATTGAACAGGGCTCAGTGATACATTAGTCATATAGTTTTATAACTTCACTGTCTGCAATGATGCTGTTTGCACAGGCAGCCAGTCCTCAGCCCTTCCTCCTCCTGTCTGCCATTGGCCAGGACTTCACGTGATCTGTCACATGGTTCAGTCAATTCAAGCCACTAAGGATCCCTCCCTGGGCAAGCTGCCAACCTGAAGTTAAGATCTTGATCTGGAGTACATTCCTGCACTCTTCCAGCAAGACTACAGGTTGGTTTTTAGAATAGACAAACACTTTTCTAAACCACATGCTTCAAGAGTGAAATTACTACCCTGGTGGTGAAAGTAAGGTCAATTATACCAAAGGCATTTGGAAAACACAATTATGTCACATCCAGGTGGATCCCTGAACAACAACAAACAGTGGAAGACGGTTTTTTTCCATCTTGTGGAACAGTCAAAGTTCACACTTGCTCCAAATTCCTAACAAGGGAACAAAGCATCTGAAGAATCAGGTATCCTCCAAGGCAGGAGGCTAAACGCCAAGAGGCTCTTGGAAACCTGCTATACATGTTGTAATCCTTTACAAAGTTCACCATTGGCTGCTGGGAAGAGCAAATAGGTTTTAAAAAGAGCCTAAAAAACTAAATCAAGAGTCCAGCCCTAAAAGATAACACAACCAGACGAGTCAGATGGCACCTGTCACGTAGGCAAACTGACAGGTTTCTTACATGAACATACCAGCACAACAGCAAACACAGGCACATTCTTGTTCCTCCGCTGACAGAGCGAAACCTCAGAGTTAAACAATAAGTCAGGACCTGCGCTTAATTTCTAGTCTGTAATAACTCGAATAACACGTTTGGCCGCTGTCACGATCCTCATCAGATGCCATGATCCAAGAATGCATTCAAGCACAATGTGATAGATGGGATTCTGAGAGGAAGAATGTCACTGGGAAAATACGGGAAAATACTCTCTGCGGAGCAAATGATTTATGTTTTGGTATGTCAATTGCCTTCGAAGAGCTTTAACCAGCCACCACAAAGAATGCAAAACATGCAGTCGTATATCAATAAAAAATGTGTTTTTAAGGCATGACATCCGTGTTGGATTGTGAATTCTGAACAGAGTGCATGGGACTCCTCAGCAACGCAAGAAGACCTGTGCAGAAATCTGTCACCTCTTATTAAAAGAGGATGAAGTCTTTATTGGTTGTATTAAAATAAACATATTGGGTCAGCAGTCCAGGGATTCCTTCTGCACAGTGTCATTATTGATTTACATAGATTATTGAAAAGAAAATTACATATAACTAAAAAAACAAAATACCTGACACTTCATTACATTTTGTATTAATGCTTTCTAGCAACTTCCTAACAAATCTCTATAAAAATCACTTTCTTATTTAGAGGAACACCGGATATGTACTTTCAAAATAAGTGCATATTAAGTTATCAATAATATTAAGATACTTGATGCATAAAAATGTACAAGTATTTATGAAAATTATCCTTAAAATGCTGAATTTCTTGAAGAAGGTCAAACCACAGCATTTAAGCTAAATTTAAGGATGGACTTTGACTAAGCCTCTCCAAAATACTCAGTTAATTTTATTTTATTTTATTGATGTGCTTGTTTACTTGGAGCTATTCAGATGTGAACTTGCTGGTGTCCTTTGGAGAATTGTTTGCTAAGGTTAAGCGAAACAAATCTATGTCTAGACTTTTTCTTTCAAGATATCCTGGCATAGCCAGCAGAATTTATGGTTCTATAAGTTATATACAGGCCCTGAAGAAACAAATAGGACGAAGACTATAAAACTACTACCGCCAGATTTGCTATGATGTCGTTCTTCCAAATTTAGTTTTAATTCTATGCCAATTGTAATTGGAAGCACACCTCCCAAAAAGTTCCACTTTTGTGACTTGTCACGCTGCCGTTTTTCCAGAAGTCCTGGGAATCTACATGGTTTTTGGTAAATGTGAAAAACTTGCCTCAACCGTAGCACCATACTGAATCTATGATTTTTTTTGCCAAGAGGAAGAGGACAGATCCCAGACAAAACCAGGGCTGATCATCTGTGGCACTATTGCGCCAAGTCTCACTGATGCAGCTATTCATGCAAAAAGTGCCTCAACCAAATACTGAACTCAGTATAGAAATACTTGTCAGAATGCAGAAATGTCTTTATTAAAAATTCTAAACAGTCTTGGGAAATATTAAACTTTTCTGAGGTACAGAATTGTGATTTTTCACTGCAAGTCATAACTTTACCCTTGAAATATATCAATGTGTGAATAATGTGTCAATAATAAACTAAATTAATTTGCTGACCCTAATTACTGAAAAAATAATCATTTCTGTTCACACCAATCTAAATGAAACCGTAAAAATAATTCAATTTTGGGGACCAGAACTATTTCGCGTTTTATTTTGGAAACCTTAAACCGGAAGTCTTGAGTTATGTTGATTTGAATTGACGGTCGAGATGTTTGAGGAAGTCCTAGATAAACGAACCTGTCACGGAATAACTTGAGATGTCAAGTGTAAATATGAGTGTCTTCTTCTTCTCAGTCATATTTCATCCATGTTGAACTCAAACAAGTTAAATTTGTTAGCGATTAAATCCAACTTGAAAGAATTAAACGAAAAGAGCAACACTTATAAATAAAACCCCGCAGCTGCCGCTTCGCTCGGTCAGAAACGTTATTTTCCGACGGCTGTTGTTATTCCCATGTTAAATCCTTATTATCGTACCATAAATGTCGTATCTTTACTGTCGCGCCGTAGACGGCACAAAATAAATTAAGCCTAAAGTAGGTTAACCTTGATGTTAACTGACAGACACTTTGCACAAGCCCCTCCACCACTGTCGGTGCTGGAAATTACCGAGGGGGTGGGACTGGAGGAGCAGGTTGGGGGTCGAGCAGAGACTTACCTGGGAGTTGAGGTGCCATGGGCGGCTGTAGACCGGGGACTTCGTCGGTGCTGTAACGGTCAGCGGGACGGAGCGGCAGGAGCGTCCAGAACCGGAGCCGCCATGTTCATCTGGCTCAGAGGCTCTTCGGCTGTTTATCTTTACTAGTAGACCCCCTCCTCCTCCTCCTCCTCCTCCTCTTCCTCCTGCCTGCTACACCTCCACCTCCTCTCTCCTCGTAACACCACCAGCTCAGCTCCACGCCGCTTCTTTGCGTCTGAAGTTTAAAAATTGAACTTGCGAAAGCAAGTCTTTGTGGTTGTAAATGAATGCGCTGCTCGCTCCGGGGGGAGAAACGGATGAGAACATTTGCTGCTTTTAATATTATGTCATTTACATTAGCTTACATTAAAAGATTAAGATTTAATATATATTCTAATTCTGAACGTTGGAAATAATATAAAACAGCCAATTTAAGAGCATTTCCTGAAAGCCAAAGCTAAAATCAGTCTTCAGGGAACGCTTTAAGGATTATATTTTAATTCCTTTATGACTGATATAACCTTACAAGCGACCTTTAAGGACATTTCCTCAAGTTTCCTGAAGTTCAAACTGGGGGATTGTAACCAATCTTCTGAATAATACAGTAAATAACATTCAGAACGTCATACTGAATATTCCAGTTAAATATTAGGGTAGGGGTGTACAAACTTTTTGCCACAATCCCAAAGTTGAAAGTAATTGGGGGCCATTTTGCTTTTCCAACGCAAAATAATTTTGTTGGGATTTTTTTTACCTGCTAATTTTAATGAGACAAAGTGGCATTTCCTTTATCTTAATAAAAGGCAGACAGTTTCCTAAATTTTGGGGTATATTTGGTCTAAAAATCTTTTAGTCAATTTCTAGCAACAAAAATGAGAACTTTCTTCAAAAGCCCTTCAGGGACCTTCTACACAGTAAAAAATGCGGTGTTAATATTTCAGTGTTAACCTAATTTAATCTAAATAGAGTATTTATAACTATATAGAGTGTAAATCGGCTCTGACATCGGAGTTAAAAGTCAGAGTAAAATGCTACATTCACGCAGTGAAACTTTTGACTCTGTCAAGTGTCAATAATGCGCCAGTAAAGATTTTTCGCAAGAGGAGGAGAGGAGGAAGAAAGAAGACGAAGCACCAGTTTTCTGAAGTTCGTGAGGCTCTTTCCATTTTGGATTCTGAACGGAGTTGTGCTACAGAAAAGGTAACAAGTAACTTTTAACAATCCGGTGTTGGTAACTTATTTTGATATTAATTGTACTGAAGAATTATATTATAGCTTCTGTTGTTATCCGTTAAATATGTTCGCAACTATTATGCGTGAGTACTAGCGTAGCAAATGGTTTTGGCACCATGGTTTAGTTTGTTAGTGGTGAAAAAACCCCTCCATGTCTCCTCATTTTTGTACCCGTTTTATTCTGTTGTTCACATTTAGGGCAGCGGGAGAAAGTTGTATTGTGTTAGGGCGAGAGCCGAGGGTTAGCCCTATGCTAGACAAATTGTCCACCTCACAATATTTACTCAGTTTTTTTTCTGAAGGCTGTCAAGGTAAGAATACGTAACTGTTATAAATTGTAATAGTATTAATCACTGTGCCTTATGCCATAGGCCCAGATTCCGTGGGTACTTCGGGGTCGTAGCACCCACCGAGTCACGTTAGCATGGTTAGCACCATGGATGTAGCGGCTAACATGCGCCATATTGCTTGTACAGATTGTTCAAGTGTATCGGGAATATAAACCCAGTTTTCAAATGGCATTTACTTTGAAGCACATTTATTAACTATTAAAATGTGTCTGTCATGGTTGTTTATTTTCGTTATTCATTTTTTTCTAACAGACCATGGTTTTGTTTGGTGGGGAGCAGAAGTACGTGAAACTTTCTGACCTAACATTTGATGCATTTGTGAGAGGAGAGAAGAAGAAAGAGATTATTTTACTAACGTAAAATAATCTCACTACTTTTTTCTTACATAAGAAACCCATCTTGCATTAAGTAATTTTTTCTTTGCTTTAACATGTATTAAAATGTTGTACTGGATTGAACTCACTGGCATTTTGTAAAATTAGTTGGGTTACTCTACTTATTTCACCCTTTGTTTATCAGCAGTAAATGTTTTCATTTTCACTTCTTTAATATTTCTTTCTGCTTTAGTGTGCCTGAAATTCAACATTCCAGAAGGCAGACATATCTGAAGGTGCAATCTGATACAGAAGTTGATGTATGTTTTTGAAGAAATAGTGAATCAGTCACCTGAAACCTTTCGATTTATGTTGAGCAACAAAGATTATCCTGGTAATCACTAACAATTCATCGATGTATTTATAATTATTTTAGAAGCTGGTTTGGGAGCTTTAGAGTTCTAAACAGGCTGTTGCTTTACTTTTTGCAGGTGCTGTTTTACCATCTTCATCTTCAGTCACATCTGATGATACTATCATTCTGAATTTCACAATGTGTGACCCATCAGAAGAAGAAGCCACTGCTGAAGGAAGCCAACCTAAAAGGCCATGTCACATCATATTGCTGTCTTTGGTGAACATTGTTTTGAAGATCATTAAACTGACACTGTTACAGTAATTATGTCACTGGATCATAAAGTTGAATAAATGTCACTATGAACTTATAACTTTGTGATTATTGTGATTGGTAGATTTTATGAAAGCCATATAATGCTAAAATTTAGCATTATATGGCATATGTGTAAAAAAAAAAACTGGCAAAAAAAACAAAACAACACAATAAGGTGTACATTTTTAAGTAAATTTAGTGTAAAATTAACTCCATAAAAATAACATTATTACTCTGAAGAGTGTAAACAAACAATAGTGTTAAATAATTTGACTCATTGACTTGTTGATTTTGACACTAAAATGAGTCAAATTAACTCTGAAAATTTTACACTGGCTATAGAGTACATTTTACACTATTTTCGAGTGGAACCAAATATTATCTGAAACAGAGTTAAATTAAACTCTATAGGTGTTAAAATAACACTTTGTTTTTTACTGTGTAGGAACAACTCCTGCAGATTCTGTAACTGTTATAAAGCAACCTACTTACAGGGAACCTATAGAGAATGCTTCCTCAAATTCCTTAAAAGTCACATTAAGAAGTTGCAACAGTACCAAGGTGTTTATCTGCCATAGTTGGTAAATAAACACAGGAGCATCGTCTTGTTAAATCAATAAATTTTCTTGTTATAACTATGTTGCAGCCAAACTTAATGAAAACAACACTTAGGAAAGGTACCCAGAAGGTCACACCATGTATGTGACAACCTACATCTTTGTAAGCTTTGAGAAACATTTCATTAAGATTTATCTAAAGTCAAACTGAAAGTGGAAACCAACCTACCCTACAATTGTTGCAACCAACTTGCAGGCTTTTAAGGAACCTCTCGACTTCCCTAAAAGTCACTCTGAAAAGTAGCAGTCAACCTTCAGGAAAACAAAACACTGAATGTCATAAGGTCAAACAATCTTCAGGGAACAATCACTCAGTTTCCTTCAAGGCAATCAAACTTAATGAAGCTTTTAGGAAACCATTGTTGGAGGAAGGTATGTATATGTCCCTCTATGTATGTTGGAACAGTCCTGCATGTTTTCTAAAGGTCAAGCTGAGAAGGATGGAACAAACATTTTGCAGACATTTAAGGACCATTCTGTGTTCTTCAAAGCCAACACTTAGATTGTTGCAACCAACTTTCAGAAAAAGTTCCATGGAGGTTCCTACAAATTCAAACTACATATGTTAAAACTAGTTTCGAGAGCATTCCTCAAAGGTTCCCAGAAGGTCAAGTTACGATTGGTACAACTGATCTTGTATATATTCTCATGGAAGAGTTCAGAAAGACATATCATGGCTGCTGGATCTAACCTTCACAAGAACATTTTTAGTAAATGTTACCTGAAGTTTCTTCAAAGATCTTGTGGCAGAAGTTGCATTTACCTCTCTTGAAATCTTCGCAGAATATTGTTGAAAAGTTTCCGCAAGGCCACACTGTGAACCTTATAAGTAATTTTAAGGTTTAAGGTAGGACAATGGTTTTCAGGAAACCATTAGGCATATCAGGAAACATGTCATGTTTTAATCTTCAATTAGCTTTCAGGGAACCTCCCAATACATTCCCTGAAAGTTGGACTGTGAAAGTTGGAACCAAGAGTCAGGGAACCGTTAAATTCTGCAATCTGGTATCCAAATGCAGCACATCAAGACCTGTGTGTTCTTCATGTATCTGTCATTAAAGTCTTTCATAATGACATTTGCTAACTTCAAGTAAAATCACCAGTCAAATACTAAAAAGGTTTGTGTTCAAAACAGCAGCACTGACACAAAGAAAGTCCCCATGTAGTCAGACTGCATCAGCACCATCAGTCAATATAGAGTCAGATGAGATCTGCAAAGTTCAAGAGGTCAACCCAACAAAACCAATGAAGGAACTCTAAATAGTGGTTCTTCATAATGATTTAGTCGGAATCGTGTTCAGCTGTTCAAATTCCAAATGTCATATTTTATTAGAATTAAATTAGTTAAACATTAGTTTAACAATGAAAAATAGATTAACTCACATACCACATGCATCAAAGACAGACAATAAGTCTCAATGTGAATCTTATTTATTTACAACCTCATCAAGAAAAATAGAACCTTTTTACTCTACTTTATATTACTGGATTCTTATTTTATTTTTTCATATATAACAACTGACAGATCAGGTTATTAAACAGATGCTGCCACCTAGTGATAACCTGGATACGAGTTCACCTTTTTTTATACAGACATCACATTATGGTCCAGAACGAAATCTACCAAGTTAAGGAGAGAAATTGGTAATGTAAAAAAATAATAACCACGGTTGTAAAAAAAAAAAAAAAAAGTCCATCTGTATGACGCATTAGCTAAAGTGATCTGATAAGCAGTTAAGAGTAAGAGAAATTTTCGGTTGGGCAGGAAAAGTCTGTAGAAAATATGTATGATAAGAACAATTTTTAAGAAGCTTGGAAAATTCAAGCAGACAGGAGCTCACTCTGTAGGAGATATCTAAGTCAAGGTTGTAAATGACTTTTGGATTAATTTTAAATCTGTGATGCAAGCAACAACTCAGTCCATAAAAGACGTTTACCCCTTTAAAAAACATGTAAAGCAACATGTTTAAAAAAAAACATGCAATACTTTCCATTCACAGGCTTTCAATTACACCCATCACTTTGTAAGATGATCACTTGGTTTCAAAAAGGATTCCCAGACGTCGTCTGGATGGATTTTCATCACTCAGGTTGCACGTTGCGTTTACATGATTTCATCTACGTTTGGCTGGATATTATAGATTACTTCTCCACTTGCTGCTCGTAGAAGAGTGATGCACTGGGGGGGACACATGTTTGATTTAGACCACAATGAGAACTGAAGTGGTTTATGGATTGTTGCATTAGCTATTGCAGCAGAGAAAGTGATAAAGTACCTAAAGTGATCTTGCCTTCCTTCTCCAGTTTCTTGAGGTGATGAACCAGGTTGACATTAGCTGCTTGGTGCAGGTTTTCAGGGGTGTCCTGGAGAAAAACAGGCACAAAGGTAAAATGTAATGTTTCTTTGAACACAGTGCAGAGTAGGGAATGAAACTGGGACGGCCATAAAGGTTTTGGCCATTCATGTTCAGATAACCTTCACCAACAAGACGGACAAATTCATCAGAAAATATTTCCAACTTTGTAAAATACAGACAGTGTGAAAGTTAAAAGGAGGACACTGAGTACTTTTAATAAATAACGCACAATAACTTGAAAGCCTTTGCTGAATTGAGTCTGAAAGTCTGTTTATCAAAAATAAATAAAACATACATGGTAGGAATAACACTATGATACCTGTAATGTGTTGAAATATTCAGGGAGGAGTAGGTCATTTTCATTTTAAAGTTTGTAATAAAAACAATTGGATCACTTACACTTTTTGTTTTTAAATATTTCTGTACCAACTCTGGTTCTGCAAAACTGTGAGGTTTTTTAATAGACAAATCTATTAAAAAAGCAGACTGTGTGTGTTTATTTATGGTTAGCATGCTCCATAATAACGAGTTTAGCACCACTCACACCTGTGTGCTTTCAAGAGCTTAAAATAAAAAGCTTCAAAGAGACCAAGCATTCTTCCTGACCTTATAGACGATTTTTACAAGCTCCATTGAAGAAAAAGGCTTTCCTGCTCCATCCTGAACAGCTTCCAGGATCTGTTGTTCTCTTTGGTCTCGGTGGGTGATGTAGTGTTTGATCTTGGCGCCAGCATCCTGAACCACAGGTCCGTGTCCTGCACAGGAACACGAGGAAAACTGTGCTATCTACACTGTCACCACCCAGCGGTGTAGTGAAAAACTTGGCGTTTTTGGCTCTCAGCAGTTTAGTATAGACACATTGCATGTTATTGTTTACATATGGAGGTTTCAGGCATGCACACAGAGCTGGAGGGCAAAAAGACCATTTCTTTTACTCGCCATCTACAGCTGCACAGCCAAGGTCGAACAATTTCATTAACTAAATGAAACCTGGAGATATAGGTATTATTAATGCAGTGCGCAAAAAAAAAATTTAAATCTGAAAAGTTGTTGAAGAACAACTCAAAACCACTCGTTCTTTTTTCCTTGCTTTCTGCATTAGCTATGCTACACACAGACCCCAAAACTGACCTACTTCTCTCTTCCTTGCTATTTCTTTGATTAAAACTTTTTCCAGATCTCGCTGTCTATTTGTCGGAGTATTGACAATTAGTAGAAAAGCACTGCGTCCCTTTTTTTCTTTTCATAGCACGCATGCATTTAAGATTTAACACGTTGTGTGAACAACTTAACAGCTAAAACCAACGCTTGTCATCGTCGGTGAGCAGCTTTTTGCCCCGCAGCAGGGAGATGGGGGGCGGGCTCAAGCATCTGCGACATCACATTGCAACGTGTCCAAAGAATAACTTTCTGGGGTAATATGTATAAACATGTTGCCAAAGCTAATTTTCTACTCACCGGGGTAAATGAGGTCAGCCTGTGTGTCCAGCAGGATCTTCAGAGACTTCATGTAGTCGTATAGATCCTCGAACACGGCCGTGCCCTCGCCCAGGATGCAGTCTCCGGAGAAGATAGCCCGCTCCTCCTCCAGCACCAGGGCCATGTGGTCGTCAGTGTGGCCTGGGGTGAAAAGCACTCTGAAATGTGGAAATTTGGCTCAGATGTAACTAACCTCCCATTCAAACATGTTTCACCTTTAGAAGTTGTAACTTATTTTTTAGTTTACTCGATATACTAATTCCCAGTGAAAGATGTGAACTGACTTGAGAGTGGCTCCTTCGGTCTGGATAACATCTCCGTCTTTTAGGTAAGAATACGTCTTGCTTCCAGCCATTTCTGTGACCCGGGTGGCGCGTGGGAGTTTGCTGACCCTGACGTCAGATCCTGCAGGATAGAAAAACTGTTTTCATTCATTTCATCCCCTTCAGTAAGCAGTCATGCAGGAACACACAATGATTAAAAACGGAATCAAACAGCCCGGCTCTGTTTGAACCCACAGAAACAAACCAAACCGGTTATATCTCTGCAGATGTCTTCCACTCCGCCGGTGTGGTCGTGATGCCAGTGAGTGACGATGATCTCCTGGATGCTGGTGCTGAACTGTCCCAAAGCACTTTTCAGGTTGCTGATGTATTCGGGAATAGCAGGTTCTCCAGTGTCTATAAGCACACGTCTGAAACCAAAGTCAGAAAGAAATTCAATGTTTTTTTGTTTGGTTGAAGCTCAAGGAGCTTAAGTTCAGCAAATAACTGTTAGTGAATAGTGACATACTGAAATGTTACAGGCCATCTCAAGGTATTACATAAAAAAAACAATTAATGCAAAATTATCTGCAAGGATTGCTTAGAATTTAGCTCCATTCATCTTCCCATCATTTCTGACCAGCTTGCCCACACCATGATGCAGCCGCTGCTGTTTCACTGTGGGGATGCTGGTTAACCATGATGGTTCGTTTTCTATTAGACAGCATTTTGAATGTAGGCAAACAGTTTTCTTTGCATCACTGCTCCATGAAGGTCAGATTTGTGGAGTGCATGATTAGTACTTGTCCTATTTTCCTACCTGATCCTCCAGAGTTAGCATGGACCACTTGGCTGCTTTTATGAATAACTATTTCCCCAGAATACGACTTCTGCAGGAATTTTAATGCCCTGGATGTGATTTAGGGGTGTCGTAAGGGGATAAAAGCTGACGCAATCAACAGAGACTGACAGTTCATAATGCACTCGTTCTCATACTAATTAAAACACATTTTCTGTATTTTTGAGCAAGTATTGCTGAAATTCAGGATTTTTTTTCCGCTGAATTTGGTTGACAAGAGTGGAAAGTAGCATAAAATACGACCAGTCATTGTTCCTCAGACTTCATAACGGTTATTTCTCAATAAAACAACGACAAAAGCCCAAAAACATGAACTAACGTGTCGACAGCAGTCACCTTTGCCCGGTACCGACCAGGTAGGTGTTGGTTCCCTGCAGTGTCATCGGGCCCGGGTTGCAGCCTAGAACCCGAACCACTCTAGCAGACAGCTGCTCTATCCGAGGAATCATGGCGCTCATCGCTACGACGCTTTCTCTACAGCAAAAAACAAAATTAAAGAGGTGAAAGTTCAAAATAGAAACCTTAAAGCGTCGCTAAACAGGAAACGCACGTGTTTACTTCCGGTGGATGTGCCCACTTCAAAATAAAAGGTTTGGTTTGAATATATTTTTTAAACAATTAATTTTTTAAACAATGTAAAAAAAAAAAAACATTGCTAAATTAATACATTATGATTTACATTTGATTTTTTTTAAAAGAAAAGTATATGCTCTAAAATAAAAAAATATATAAGTGAAAATGGAAATTTAAAGTTAGCAAGTTAAGCTTAGGGCTTTTAGTTTTAATTGTATTTTTAAAGCATTCAAATTAGTCAATCAGTTTTTTAAAATATTTAAAACAAAAATAAAAATGTAAAAAAATTAATGTTTCCAATATTATCTATTTTATCTTGAAACCTTTACAGAAAACAAGCAACAGGTTTTAGAACTTAGATTACGCTCCAAAAGCAAGCCTAATTTTAAAATGTCAAATGATTTAAATTCAATGATCTAATCGTTTGTGTTCAATTTCTTATTATGGCATTTTTATCAAACCACTTATAAAAAGTTGGGTTATGTTTAACTGTGGGACTTCCGGTCCTCGTTGCTGCTGTGTTAACTATATTTACACCTTCACAATGTTGGGTCGTTTTTTAATACTAATTGACTATTATAAAAATCTCGTTGTGCATTGTGCAATTGTTATTTCCATTTGGGATTTTTTTTCTTCCGTGATTTTTGCATGATTATGTTCTTACAGACAGCTGTTCCTGGCCGGAGATGTGAAAGCTTTGCATTCAGTAAAGAAAAGAAAAAAAGCACTAGGTGGAGCCATTGATCAGTTTATGCAATTTGTTTGCCTCTCTGTAGACTGTTTTGATGTAATAAAGATGTTTTTTAAAGAGACATCAGGTTAAAGCAGATGCGACATAAATATATCCTGGATGCGTTTAACAACGAAAACGTTTCCAAAGCTCTCTCAAAGTTTACGTAATAAAACTTCATGACTGAATGCCTGTAATTACCGTTCATTACTCCTGAAAAACAAAATAAATGTTTCTCATTGGACAGTGGTTGGTGTAATTTTAGGCTTGTGTTGCATTGATCTAATAGTCAAACAATAATGAAAATAAAAACTTTTGGATCTAAATTACTAGTGTACTGTTTTCAGTTTATTTGAATGATACAAGCTGAAGTCTATTTGTCTTTTACGGTGAGCACATTTTTTAGACACATGTTGGAATTTAGGCTTGCTGAACTTTTGTTCAGCTTTAACTCAGAGAAAGTTAGTAATCACCCTCTGATCTGCTGGATGTTTCTCCTCTCCACACCTTGTGGTAAACTGCTGCCATAAGGTGCCTGCTCCTGTCTAATCTAACATTGGTGTATTATGAACAGTCCTGGACTTTAGTTTGTATCTCAGAACATAAACACTGAAAAATATGTTTGTTGTCAGTTACCAACAAGGGGTTTGAAGAGAGGTTTAGTCTCTGGAAAGTTGCTAAATCCATTAACAATTAAATATTTCTGCTAATGTTGGCAAATTGTATCAGTGTATTTGAATGCAAACTCTGTAAAACACAGTGATATTCATCTTGAGTGACAGGGTTTCAATGTTATGTTTGCAAACTAAACTGCAGAACTCCTGCAGTGGAGGAATGAAATAAAATACTGAGGATATTCAACCAGTGAGAAATATTTAGCATCCTCCCACCATGAAGCTCTATGTTTAGTTCAGGTCCTCTCCAAAAAGTACTGCCTCCCTAGCAGGGCTGATTTCAAGGCAGATATCTGACCAGCTTGTCTGATTTATTTCTGTTTCCTGCAGTGAAAATGCAGAAGCTAGAAAAACCGGAGCAGAAAATTACTCTGGTTCCTCAAAAGGTTTCTGCTGTGGAAACAGAACTCAAGTCATTTCTTGATTCTGCATTCTATGCTTTGTCTATAGATATTGTATAGACATTGATATATAAAGGTACAAAACAGCAAAAGAGTTAAAGTACAAGTGCCTTACCCCATCATTTTACCTCTGCCATGCTTTAGAAAGGAAGCTCATTTGAAATAGAACCTTTTGGTTATGATTCACGTAATGTTCAGGTTTTTCTTCACCACAGCAGACAGGAGCAAAGCCTGCTTAACAGCAAATCAAACTTCTCTCCATTTATCAGTGTTGTATTTTATTCTGCCATCACTTTCAAAAAAAGACGCTAAAGTAGTTTAACTCTTCTGCTTGAGGCAAAGACCGGCCTCCTGCCTGGAAGGAGAAGTCCACCTTTTCTAGTAAAGAAACAGCCTTAGACCTCAGGTCTGCACATATTCTGCAAGAACAGGGAAATTTGTTCTTTTATTTGAGTTTCTCTGACCAGCACATTTTATACTGTACAAGAAACCCAAGAGCCAAACTCCTGGGAAGTCATCACAGAGCCCTTCATACTGCTGCATGAATCAGAGTACCAACCTCGCCCACTTCAAATTTCTGACTAATGGCGCAGTGGTTGTCAGAGCCCACAGCAGAGAAAAGTTCAGCCAGGATGATGTGTCAAGAACAAACTGCAAGAACAGAATAGTGTCATTTTTTCTTGTCGCCCCGTGAGAGAGAACATATTTCTCTCATCTGGTGGAGAATGTATAAACCTGTGGAGGAACTGACACGCTCAACACGCTGTAGGTCATAACTTGAGGAAACCTCAGAACTACATCACCAAGAAAAGGAACAAAGACAGTCACTCAAAGGTTCCCACTTATCCTCACCTGTGCCTCGACATCCTGCACATTACCACCACTAACAGGATCCAGGAGAAGTGTCCCTAATGGAGCCTGCATTGCTTTGAATGTCTTTGACTAACATGCAAGATTGTCCACCAGATGCTTTTAAAGATAATAATGGAACTGCTGAAGCTTTTATTCTGCAGAATTGAGAGAACTCATCCAGTACTCACCATTTAGATACATACAAACTAATTTGGGTAGTTAGAAACCCTCCTAAGCATTACTGACTGCTCTTTAGTTTAATTATCTACCATATTATATGTGGGAGTCATAAGATGCTATGATTACACTCCTGCGGTGAGCAGACTTCCTCCTGGGTGCTCACGGTATTGAGAAAATCATGTTGTTCTAATGTGCTAACTGCTTTGAACATCATCCAATGATCCCTGAGTGAGAACAGATAATGAACAACAGATCCCGCTCTATCTGCTGGACTGCTGATAGTCAGAGCAACAGCAACCCTTTGGAGAGCTTTGGGAGTGTTACACTACAATGTTCAATTTAAATCCATGGTTTTGTGAGATCGGCGTTAGAATGGCAGAATGAACTGCAGCCACAGTGAAAACCTCTCTGCCATCTTCCCCTGTCTGTTCACACCTTCAAAGGTACAGCCAATAAAGACAATTAGGACAGAAGCTTGTGCAGCATCAGAAGACTTCTGCACTGCCATTATACAAAAGCAAAGAAAGAAGGGGTGCAGTGTGGACATTGATTTGTGTAATTCTTAAGTTTATTCTGCAGAGCAGTCTGCTGGAAGCTGGGATACTGTAACCTCTTTACAGCTGGAGCTGCCTTGGGAGGCATTAGTGCACAAGCTTGAGGTAATCAAACAACACAAACTGCATTTCCTTTACAAATGTGTGCAAATCTTTGTTGATATTTTGCCCTTGTCAAAAAAAACACAATTTTGTGTTTAAATCAGAAATTAAATTAAAATCACGCGTGAATAAGTTTGTTCATGCAATAAGTCATTAAAAATCATCTTGTGTGTCTGTAAGAATATCCTGTTGATTATTGATGAGCAAATATCTGAATCAGATGTGCTGAAGCAGAAAAATGTCAGAAAGTTGAACTCTGAACTCTGACAGAGGAACTGTTCTCAAGACTTAAATCAGTTCTGTTAAAGTCAAAAGTTCAAGAATTTCTGCAGTGCTGTTTACTTCGATAAAGCTTCGCTGCTAATCTGCTTTGTGACATTCTAATCACTTTCAATCTGATTGCATAATGGAACATTTTTGGTACTCCTGTTCTTCCATGTTCAGTTTTTTTGTTCTTGTTTGTGTGTATCTTGAGTCAAGTAAGATAACTCTTTTAAGTTCAGAATTTTTAAAAAAGTTCTGACCCCAAATATTGGTGACAATATATAACACACAGATTTACTTACAGGTTACGTTCCTGAAGTTTAAGCAACGTAATGCCATTAAATGGTCTTAGCTTTTTAACAGAACCTATTTTCAAAACATCTGGATTCTTTAGGCTGATCTGTTTTTAAATGCTAACATATGTTTTGTTGTTCAGTTTGTCTTTTAAGTATCATTGTATTAGAGAACTCAAACAACTCAAGTGTAAGCTGCAGAAAAAACCCATGAAACGCTTTTTTACTTTGTTTTTTAACTGACTGCAAAAAACAAATTATTTGCAAGTAATGCGACTAAAACTTTAGTTGGGTGTATAAATTCAAGAAAACCCTAAACCCCTGACCTTAAAGCATCTGTGTTTATTGATTAACTCTGATATATTGGTATTGCTGTGCAGTGTTGATCCAGCCTCTAAAGCTTTAAATGAGGTTAGAAAAAATGGAAGTCTTGTCTTTGCTTCTCTTCTTTAAACCTATCGTTAGCTACACAATTGCTTTCTGGTTTGTGTTAATTGTCTGCCAGAGATAACTTGTGGATCGCCTTTAATGTTCTGCAACACCTCCATATGATCCAGGATGAGACTCCATCACCCACAGTTGTTGTTTTCTGTCCAGGTGTTAAAAGTGCTGTGAGACATATTGTTCAAACATCCATGCAAATTGAGTTAATTGCATTTGATTTGATGGGAGCCGGGTAAATTAGGTAGTGTTATATGCTGGCTTTTAACTCTTAGTTGCTTTTTAAATGTAAGCATATAACTGATTTGCACTCCCTGTAATTTCCTGTTTAAGTTAGCAGTGCATCCCTTCCCATTACTGCTCCCATAATACAGAATTTACTCAAACTGCCAATAGAATTACTAGACACTCTTCATTCAAGTTGCCACCTAGTTTATAAGCAGAAACACAATGGATGATCTTTTCCAACAGGCTTTACATTATGTTGAAGCCATTAGAGCCTCTCTAGAGTGCATGACCAGTAATCCTACATGCATTATACCACCAGATCAATGCAATCAAGTGAAGCTATAAAGTGGGTCGAGCTGCAGCTGTAAAAACCTTATGGAGGGGAGAATCCACACATCCTCCTTAGTGCCTCGTCTGATATTTGTCTTCAATAAATTGTGACCCATAAAGAGTGATGTAACAGCAGGAGGCATTCAGCCCTGTATAATATTTACAGGTAGAATAAGTGGAGGGGAAAGCAGAGACACAGTATTTCCCTAAATGAAATAGATCCTGGCATCTGGGAATCCAGTGCCCCTTCCCTCTCCTGCTCCCCCCCACCCAGCTCTTTGTAATTACACGACATAATGGTGGTGCAGTCGGCTCATAATCTCCCATTATAATCAGTTTCGGCTGCCTCCACTCGCTCTCCACCATGGCTTCTAATTCAATATAAATGTAAATGACTGGAGGGCGGGAGAAGAGGCTCGGGAAGAGTATAGAGTGTGAAAGTGGGAGTCTAATTTCTCAGTAAACCTGCATCCCTGTTTCTGAGTGTCTGTGTTTGTAGCTATGCTGACCTCACCCTGCCAGAGGAGGGGCTGCAAAGACCAAAAATTACAAACATGTCCAAAGAGATTGATAGTTTGCACCATTCCTGGTCGAAAACAACCAGTCAGAGCAAGGAGGAGTGTCCCAGTGCTGTCTATCACACATGCCTATATGCTGCTCAATGTGCTAAATGCAGCTTAATGTTTATGTGATGTCATCGGTGGCCATGCTAACTAGCCTTAGCATTTGTACCAGGCTCTGCTGATGGGACAAATGTTTTTAAAGGCTGTAGTGTAGCAGAGTGTAAGGGAGAGAGTATGAGCAGCACATACATAAGAATGATTGCCAGCGCTAAGACCCGCCTCTGCCTCATCTCTGATTGCTTGTTTCTGGTGTATTCCTGCAGTTAGTTCTGGGAGCACTGGAAAAGGGCAGAGGAGAGCATTTGCATTTTTTTCGCAGACTGTCTCATACATAGCAAATATGTAAAACTTTTTTTTTTTCACAAAAGTCACATGGGGCATCTGAGGAATTTCTCTAACACCTTCTCTTTTGATTAAAGGAAAATGAAGACTGGTTTTTGAAAATTTTCACCAAATTAACACAGTCATTCTCTTCTTCTTAGGCTTGTCTGAGAAAAATAGAAATGGATATTACTATGTTCCATCATTAAAAATGAAAAAACGTTCTTTATTTTTGATGTTATTCTGAGAAACTGAATTTGTCTTTTTTTTATCTGAATCTTAGGAACATGGTGTCACCACAAACATGAAACACTAGTATGTTTTGTGCTTGTTGCAAGCACTAATGTTTTTTTGTCCCCCAATAAAGGGGCTGTCCTGTGTGACAACAATATCTCCAATGTAACCGTTCCCTGGTATTGTCCTATAGACCTGCAACTTTAGGGTTCAGAACAGGTTGACTGTATGACCTGCTTTTGCAATGGAAACAAACAAAATATCATACAGGACTGCACCAACCTATGTTGTCCCATTGTGAGGAAACAAGAAACTGGACACCATTAGTCTCAGGACCGGCGGGTGGGGGGGGGTTTGCTTTGGATATTGACTCTGATGCTTTTCGCCAAGCAGTGGCTAAAAGACCTAGGCTTTCGTGAAAAGCCTAGGTCTTGAAACAAGTTTGCAATAAGCTGTCTGACTTCGGCTCTCTTAGTAGTGGACCCATGAGGAGTCCTGGACTGGAAGGATTCCTTTCTGAACGGTCAGAATGAGCTGCTTGTTCTGAAGTTCCAGCTTCAGGTCAACATCTGAGGGACTTTAGATCTGTTTTGCATGACTGTGCCTGTCTTACCAATGTGCTTGCTTTTAACTCTTTGTTGAGATGGTGGAAGTCAGATAAAGTAAGCCATAGATAACCTGTAGTTGATAGATTCTGATGTCAGCATAAAAAAGAATCCACATCCTGTCCAGGAACCTGTTTTCATACAGCTTGGGGAAAGTCAAGACATGCTGCCACCCTGAAGCAAATCTTCATTTGTCTTGACATTAACTGCTGCAACATCTGCAAAAATAAATTCCCTCAGCAACTTCAGTTGAATAGCAGACTTTGCCTGTAGTCTGTAAATACTGAAGAATGTGAAAAGCTTTGTTTTAATTCCTGACATTTGTATTTTTGTTGCCTAGCTGACTGCCCACAACAGCGGTTAAAATAAAAGTGGTGCCACAGTAACAAGGGACTAAATGAGCTTAGATTTGTTTCAGAGTCAACTTGTATGTTTCTTGTTTAATGATTTCGGATGCATCCACTTCTATGTTCACAGCAGGAATAGACAGCAGTGTGTGTGCACAGTTTTATGCACTGTGAGTGGACTTGTGACTCAGACTGCTTGACTTAACCACCTTTTTCTATTTCATTCAATCATCTTCTGCGTGACTAATCCTAACGTCAAACAGTGAGTAAGGTCTAGTAACATCTTTATTTATGGTTTGTTTGTAAATAAAAACAAACAAAACACGATGAAATGTGTAACCAAAAATTTGGGATTTTAATAATAAAACTAAATTGAATTTAATTTGAATCTTAGATCAACATAATGTAAAGTGTGAAAGTTTGAAATGACTGCAGTCAAAGATAACAATAACTTACAGCTAAGCAAGAAAAAATGCCTATAAGGAATGTCACTTCGAACTTTTTTTAATCTTCATCTTTAATTTATATATCATTTTGGAATAAAGGACTTCATCTGTCAGAAGATGATATCGAGTTAATATAAAATTCATCTAATATAGAAGACCACGCCGAACACTGTGCCCACCTTCCATACCTGCAGATTCTCATCTCGGCTTCAGTGAGAAATATGCTACAAAACTGAACTGCAATTCATAATTCAAAATGCTTTGTAATTAACGTTCTCCTCCCCGATCTTAATGTGAGACCAAATTAAAAAAGTAGTTATGCCAAGCAAGGAGATGAAGGGAGAAGCAGGGAAACATCGATTCAGAGGACGAGAAGGAGGAGATGAGAGAAAACAGAGCAGGAATGACGAGTCATGAATGTAGAGGTTGTGATTAGGTTTCACTAAATTAACTTAAGGTTAACTTTGACAGAGAGCAACACAGGCAAATGGTGCTAAGATTAAGTGTGTGAATTTGTACTGTTCATTTAGATTTTAAAGACCTTAGAAGCTTCAACCTTTAGATTGCCTTAATGTGCCTGCTCACTTAATCTGCAGTTTATTTGGATTACGATTATGCCACACTTTGTTTCATGTTTGACTTAGACGCTGGTGTTTCAGCCTCTTCCACTTTCTGATCAGCTTGATCTGTTCTTGGTGTTATACATTTTGGCAAAAAAGACAATGTTACAGTAAAGCCATCCACTGGTTGAATAGCTTTAGGTTGGGATGGGAGTAAAATAACCTGCAGGTTTCCAGCAATAAGACTGATGCAATTCTGACAGAGACTCAGACACTTGTTAAGGACAGCGGAGTGACCGTCTGACACTGCCTGAAATGAAAACTCCCCAACTAGGAAGAAACTGTCAGCCCACTGTAGGAAGCTTCAGATTAATCTGAGGAGTGATGGAGGAGTCTGAAGCAGAGCGTGAGGAGGGATGGAGGACGGATGAGGGAAAGATAGTCTACCTCTCAGTCAAAAACAGGTCAAATCTCCATAACATCACACAAACATCTGGTAAGAAACTCTTGTTTGGACTTTACATCAGGAGAAAGTTTCACTGTTTAGTGGATTTAGACAGAAAGGAAAAAGAAGCAGCAGCAGGAAGAATCCTGCTTCCCTTTGAATATTATATTTGAACTATCCATCCATCCGTCCATCCATCCGTCCATCCATCCATCCATCCATCCATTTTCTAACACCCTAGTGGGGTCAGGAGGTGCTGGTGCCTATCTCCAGCTAACAATCTGGGCGAGAGGCGGGGTTCACCCTGGACAGGTCGCCAGTCTGTCGCAGGGCAACACAGAAACAGACAGGACACACAACAATGCACACACACACACACACACCTAGGGAGAATTTTAGAGAGACCAATTAACCAATTAACAGTCATGTTTTTGGACTGTGGGAGGAAGTCGGAGTACCCGGAGAGAACCCACCATGCACAGGGAGAACATGCAAACTCCGTGCAGAAAGACCCTGGGCCGGGAATCGAACCCAGGACCTTCTTGCTGCAAGGCAACAGTGCTACCAACTGCGCCACTGTGCATTTGAACTACTTCAAGATAAGACCACCATTACAAGACCCATTAGTGGTTTTTGTGGTAAAAATAAAACAAGAGCAAAAGTTAAGATTTTCCAAGATTTGCAAATAGTTTAAAATGCAAGGATTTGTTGGATGGCAAAGAAAGGTACAATAAAAATATCAAAACAACCAAATTAATGGAAGTTCATCTTTCTGGTGTTGCAGAATGACAAGCAGCCCAACCACTGAGCGGCATGTTTCTCACCTCCAGAAAACTCTAGAATATGAAATTAAATGTCTGGCAGTTGGCAAATGTATCAAAATGTCCTGCATGTCAACTTTTCCAATTTTAATCCATACAGATATTTACAGTCTGTGTTGTCAGGTCATCTCCAGTAATGCATTTGTTAAATCAAAAAGTCTGCAGCTGCATCAATGCGAGTCTCTCTCTAAATAAGTAATTAAATAAAGATTCCAGCTGACATGACATGCAATCAGCCAGAGTCACGTTTGGACTTCAGCATATTTAATATTTAAACCTTTTCTCTCACCTGGTTGAGATGCATCTGAATTGCAAATCAGCCTGCGTTACTGATGGCTGCCGAGCCTTTTCAAAGAGATCAGCTGTTCTACTGAGGGACGTTTCAGGGGAGAGAGGAGAGGCGACACAAATCATAGAGTAATGGAAGCCTGAATGAGCCAGAATAACGGCAGTGAAAGAATCCCACTAAGAGAAGAAAGTGAATGTTTCCAAATACATAGATGAATCACTTTATTTGTGTACTACAATCTTGAATTTATCAGTAATGCAAATACTCAGCATTATCCACATCCACTCCCCAATATCTGTTTCCATTATTTCCTGAAGCAAAAATGACCACCGATGTCTACACAGGTGTGCATCCAAATGTGGATTCCTCAAATGTTGAGTATAAAATCAATGTGACAAGCTGGACTAGGAAAGCTGGAGAACCACCACTGACTCCAAGGCAGACCTTTGATCTCTTTATTTACACTGGGAACACTGGTATTCACAGTGGTTTGAGAGCACAACCGCCTGCGACAGCTAAAGTCCACAAATACTTCAGACCTGCAGTAAAAAACGCTTCAAACCATCTATTTCAACAGATAGTTTGAAGCTACTTAGAGGATGTTTTTTTTCAATAAGGTCTTTTTTCAGCTAATTTGTTGACATTAATTCTTGAGATTTATCTAGGCAGCATTTGTTAATGAGATTAAATGAGGTTTCATTGAACAGCATACTGTACAGACTGATGCATGAACAGGACATTTTATTGGGGTTACAATCCATCCAGGAACCAACTCGCCCACTTCATCCTGTAACCTTCTGATTATTTTTCCCCTGCTGAGAAATGAAACATGGAGCTGCAAAAACGCAACAAACACCCTGTGGAACACGTTTCCAGACAACGTTTAATCATTTGCTTTATTAGTGCTCTGTATTAAACAGTGAATATGATATGGGAGTGTTAGTGATTGGTAAAACTGGCGTGCGCGTGCGGGGGTGTGTTGGTGTGTGTGGGCGTGTGTGAAAGCTCCACCCTCTAAGTGTGGGCGTCCCAATCATCCCGTGTTGGAAGTGTGTGTGTTTTGGGACTTGCACTGATTGAGACCCCTGACAGCTTTTGACACCATGATTTCCTGTTTGTGTTTGTACTTTTTCTGTGTTGAGCCCAGCAGAGCCGTGTGAAGCAGCACACCCACTCTACTCTTGTTGAAGCAACGAGGTTTGTGATTGGGCGCCTCGAATTTGATTCACATTGCCCTTATTGGCCAGTACACAAAGAGGGGGCAGTTTGTTGCTGTTGCTAAGATCCTGTTGCTAGGTTCTGGCTGTTGCTAGGAGACTTGTGATGCATTATGGATGGATGGCTGCTTTCCTCATGGAGGAGCGATTCTGAGCCCCCATCGTTGTCCCTTTTTCCCTCTGTCATTATTTTCCTCTTTCTGCGTTTCCATCTTTCTGTTTTCGTTTTTTCTCAAACACCACATTCAAATGATACTGATCTGCACATAGTTGCAGTTGAATGGCTCTAGGCAATGTTTTTAAAAACAGGAGCCGTTTCCGTATGTCGACTCATTCACAGAGGCTCCTCCTGTATATTTATATTCTATGTAACAGGAAGTTCCTTCCTCTCCTCATTCAGGAGACAGCCCAGCATCTCAGTCAGTGTCTTCTCGTCTCACACTGGCCTGCCGTAAATTCCTCCTAAATTACAGATGTTTGGCACCAGACGTCTGCAGCCACTCCTGGATGCTTTGGCCAGCTTTGCATTGAGGGGGGAAAAAGCAACGCATGACCCTGCTGCTGACTTGGAAGGCAACAAATTTTCCATCTCTCAGATGTCACAGGTACATGCTTGATTTGATGTGCCAACATCTGGTTTAAAACATGAAGATTCAGGGGTTTGGATTCACAGAACTATCAATCAATCAATCAATCAATCAAATTTTATTTGTATAACACATTTCAGCAGCAAGGCATTTCAAAGTGCTTTACATCATAACAAACACAGAAACACAAAGCAACATAGAATCAACAATCAAAACATGAGATTAAGTCAGGTTCCATCAATAAATTTGTAATCGATTATGTTTCAAATACAATCCTAAACAGGTGGGTTTTTAGTCGAGTTTGCATCCATAAAAGGTTTACCTGTTACACTCCTACTGTGTTATATGGAACAAAATACCTGTTGCTATTTTTATTCCCACTCACAATCACACAGTTTAAAACGACGTAAACAGCATTTTAACTACTGCACAGAAAGGAATTCTGTTGTGTTAAAATATCTAAAAATATTAATTTAATTCAAATATTTTGTAACATGCAAGTAACAATGGATCATTATGATGAAATTTGAACCATCAATATTACATGGTAAAAGAAAAATCTCATTGAAAAATTCTTACCATCTGACATGGTAGTTAGTGGTGATGTCTGAAAATGTGTTGAAATGTGTTTGGCTGTACAGTGACGGTCAAACAAAACGCGACATGGGGGATGCCAGTGTGATGATGATGTCTTTTTAATCTGGTCAACTTTTTAATAATCCAGACCTTCATGAGTGTGAATTTGTCTTCAAAGTTGAGCTGTTTGGTTACTTTGAGTTGTGTTTAATTTGGTTATCAAGGTAAAAAAAAAAAAAAAAATTACAATCTAATTCAAACACATGCCCACAGCACTGAATGAGTTTTATTTAACATGCATTTAAAAAGAAAAGCAAAACCATGTGAGAAAAAAAATCTCATTTGGTTGTATCTTTCTTTATAAACTCTTACCATTAAATGTTGACTAGATCTGATTGCAGCTGTTATGTGTAACTACTGCTAGAGTTACGGTCAAAACCCTCAAAATAGATTTTCTTCAGGCACCTGATCTCACACGTTCATCATCATATGTAATGTTCAAGATATTCCAGGTCTAAATCATTATACAGACGACATATATCTGTTTATATTTACCAATCATCTCCTCTGAAGACTGAATGACCCAAGAAAGACGTATAAATTAATCTGGTTTCTAAGAAGAAGGATGTACATTTCCCCCCCATTTAACCTTGATGCAGATGTAATGTTTTACTTCCTGTTCATGTTCTAATAATCTCCAGTGTCTTTTGCTGTGAACTGAGAGTTAACTACTTCTGCAACACTTTTCACTTTTAGCAGCTCCAACTCTCCATGATAACTGCTTTTTTCCCATGCGGTTCTGTAAAACCTTCAGATTTCTAATTTCTTTTTTGAGAACTTTGTGCCACTGATGTAAGAAATGAAACATTTATTCGGCTTGATAAAAAAGAAACTTTTTTTTTAGATATAGGTATTGTAGATAAATCATCTGAACTGCTTTACATAAATTAGTTGACTTTTTGTTTTCATTTAAAATTTGCTGAAGTCATTAAAATAGTTTTTTTTGCTCGGGTTTAGGCAGCCATGATTTCATAATATGCTTTAGGTGTTAAAATATAATTGGTAGTCTCGATTGTTTTTCTGGTGAATCATCTGAAAAGACTCGGCAAATGACCAGAACTTTCTAAATGTGAAATGAACCTTGTACACTCATTGTGGTTAGTGCTGTCACAGTTGCTAGGTGACAAGACATACGCCAAAGTACAGGCCAGAATAAATCTGAAAGCTAGACTGTCTAATTTCATGGCCGCTCATTTCTGGTCTTTGCGGCCGAAGAAGCACTCGGCCTGCTTAGCTGCGGCGTTTTGAATGATGCAACCCCTGAATTTTAACTTACTCTAAGAAAAATTGGTTTGCGTCGCATCATATTTATACTTCAGAAAGGAAAATGTTTGATTTCTGAGTGAAGGTTTAAAAATGCACAAGAAACTTGAGTCTGCCAGAATCAAATTGCTTCAGTCTTGAACGTATTTTAGTTGCGTCAAATTAAGTAGATCTTGATTAGGATGTGTCCATTTCCATATACGTGGTGATGATTCAGAGTAAATTTACTGTCAACCAAGCTGTTTGTTTCTGATGGGGAAGAATCTCTTAGAAGTTAGTAAAAACCCTGTTACTTTCGCAGGTCTCAGCAAAACGTATCCAAAGGACCGCCGGTGTTTCCTTCTCTCTCCTTTCTACCCAGATGGCAGCATAGCTACTCAGCCTCAGCTCTTATCTTTGAAGACTGCTCAAGTCTGCACATCAGAAATACCTGCTGCTGCTGTCTTATTCCCACAGAAGGCAGGCAGTGTGCATGTCAGTAACACTGAGCCAGGGATGTCTCTGCATCAGTGCCACAGCAGGGGGGCCTGTCAGCTCGTATGTGTGCACAGAATTAGTATTGTGCAATGTGTGTGTGTACAGCTGATCCGTGACAAGCCAACTGTGACGGGCTCTAATAGCTCTCCAACACATCCGTCTGAACACGCCGCTGCTCGTCGTGTGCGTGTTGCCTCTGTCCGTTTTATCTGTGACTCTGTTATCACCTTTAAGTCCTCTCCTCCACTGCCAACAGCACCGGAGCAAGACAGATTAAGAGGGAAGTTGGCCAAGTAATAGTATTGATGGGAAGTTGTGCTCCTGGTGCAACTTTGCTCAGATATTTGACAAACATGGAGCAGCCACATTACAGCAGATTAACGTGGGTCAATGACCTGAGGAGGGCCAATCATTGGAATACATTCTTGCATCTTTCAGGATTGTCTGTGTGGAATGGCCAGATGTGCAATAACTTTATTGCTGCAATAATTCTGCCAATAGTAGAAAAAAACCTAAACATCGAGAGACTTGAAAAGAGATCTTCAGGAATTAAAAAATGTGACAGACAAAGAGAGCTCAAGATAAAACTGTAAATGATCTTTACAGCTTCTGCTTGTGAATGACTCACCAGTTTGTAGAACCAGCATTAGCAGATGAACTCAGTCATTTTCTGACTGAACCCAACATGACTTCAGTTCTTTGAGGTCTGCAGACGTCTGTTTCTGCACAGCTGTCTTCAGGCTCAGCCTTGTTTGCTCTATATAAGTTGTCCCCTGAGTCCACGGTATAAACGTTCATTTCACTGCTTTGAATATGACTTGCACATTTATTTGCCTTTAATATCTGAGAGAGACTCATTTTAGCTGGTGATGTGTTGCCTTGAACATGATAAAAAGTGGCTGTCCCTAATTTTTTTATCAAACAAAAACAAATAGTCAGTTTTGCCAATTCTTAGTGATGATATTGACAATTCTTCTGGTCCTTTCTTCTTGTGAGAATATTAGAAACCTTTGCATTGATGGTTCTTTTAAACCATGTAGTGCAATAATCCAGTCTAACTTTTTCCAAATGAGAACTAGGTCAGGTAAAGATGACCTTCCAGCTAATGTCTCTGAACATGTTATTCATCTGCTCACTACTCGCAGGTGGGGACTTCTGCAACTCTCTGTACTTTGGTTTGGATCAGTTCTCCACTCATCATCTCTAAAAACCCTTATAACTGCCAACTTTAATAGTTGGAACAATAAACTTATACCCTAAAACGCCCTGTAGAAATTGTCTTGGCAGTAGTGTGAAAGCTGTCTTCCTTATCTCCGCCCTTATTGGAACGGCCAATCGACAACATGGAAAATAAATGGCACTTAAGGATTGGATGCTTTACAAACGCCAGCCAATAGGGTGTCTGGTGGGATTGTGCCTTCTGAAACATCTGTGAATAGGGGAGGGGTAAACTGGACCCCCTCTCAGTATAGGAGTCCACTATGCTGAGAAATTTTCTCAATAAAAGCAAAGTGATTTAAAGTTATTATCCCACCTTTGCCATCTTCAGCTATTACAAGTTATCCGTGGTGATATGCTGCTTCGGTTTCTCCAAATAAGTCCTTTGTTTCATGGCCAACCGTCTCTACTTTGGTCTCAGCTGTTTAAATTACATTATTCCAGAAAGTTCTGACTTTCCTTTAGGTTCAAGTTTGCAAGTCTAAGTTGTTCCACCATGTTATTAAAGAAAAGATTTTCTGTTGGCAGTCCTTCCAAAGAAGTCATACGTTCTTCCCATTTCTCAAACTGTCCTGTTGTAAACTTTATTAAATACTGTAGAGTCTTCAGGACTTGGTCATTTCTGAGCATCGTATGTCATGTTCCGATTTCTGGGTGAAGTTGATGGAAAACCTGGGAAGACGGGCAGCCATCTTTAATGTTTTTTATTTTTGAATATTTTTTCTTATTCTATTTTGATCAACTTAAAACAGTTTGCAAATTGCTCTTCAGCCCTCACCAGATGTTGCTTCTGTCTTCCTATTGGTTAAGACAATGCTACATTTTCCAGCTCAGCCCCCTGCTACAACCTTTGCATTTATATAAGTTCTCACATTTAGTTATAACTGGAAGCATTGTTGCTACACTATGCTTCAGACTATTTATACACCTTTTTTCATTTTTAGTTTTTCATTAAGTAGATGGTAGGAAAATGTGTTTATGTACTTTTATACGCTTGAGGTTGGATTAAAATAATTTCAGAACCTGTAAGAACCAGGTTTTTAATTGTCCTGACGTAGGAGGATGTCAATTGTTATTGATCGTAAATAGATATTATAAATAACGGAATTAGAAAGATTTTTTTGGTTTTGTTTGCAGTGCTAAATCTCAAAATTTTCTTATAAATTGTAACTCATTTAAAAAAATCTCTGTGTAAATTCAGTTCAAAATCTTTTGTTTTTTCTTTTATTAATCTCAAGAGTAGAAAAAATATCTTCTGTCACTTATGTTAAATGAAAAGACTCCATGATTGACACATTTGTATTTAATCACAGCTCAGTCCAAAGCTCCTACATGTCGGTTCCGTCCTGCTAAGCCCTCCCCTCCTTCCTCCACTGCAAGAAAGCAATTTTTGCTCACAAACGGTTCAATTCCCCACGAGGGCCTCTCTTAGCATGCTTACAAACATGAAAATGATGAGTGACGGCAGGCAATATTGGGGTCATCAAACGTGCAACACTGATTCAAATAATCAACTAAATGCCAGACGTGTCCTCGCAGCGGAAGAAGCTGGCAGAGAAGGTCGGACACAGAAGGGATGAGACCTCAGGCAGCCGTTGCTTATCCAATCAGAAGAAGTAAAAACGTAGAGGGAAACAGGGTTTTTGGAAAATAAGTGTTTTCTTCCTTTAATTGAACAATTAGCTTTTGTTTTCATTTAGATCTGTTTACAACCATTTACACAACACTTCAGTCTAACAGTTAAAATAAGTACATCAACTTACCTTACAAATAATAACCGTAGTCAATGTTGGCAGTGCTGGTTTCCTAATCATTTCTAACACTTTGTGGTAAATCAAAGTGTTAGAAATTCATAATTTCAGAATAACTGGGAGGGTTTCGTGTTCTTTGATGGCTCTATATGAAAAGGCTGTCTGTGCAAAGTCTGAGCTTCTTTGATGTAACATGCAGTTGTTAGGCGATGCATGATCTAATTGTCTTAGACTAGAGCTGTAAAAAAAAAACTGCTCAGTGTTGTTTAGAATCTTGAGAGTAAACGATAAAATTATCAAAACTCAACATGTTATATTTACAAAGAATCTGACAATGATGATGCCTTACAGGGTTGTTGTTTTTTAAACCAGTTTGTAAAATTATGTTAATGGTTTTAATCTTGGGGCTTTTGCACGAGACCAAAAAGAAATATAGTATAGCGATTAATGAGAAACGATCAGTGGATTTAAGTAAATTTGTGCAGCATCAAGAGGAGCATACTGTATGTCTCTGCTTTGGGATTTCTGATCTTTTCTTTTTTTTTAGCTCCAACCCTGAAAATTTCACTGGACTTTCTACAGATCCAGTGAATAGTTCCCTACTTGAGCCGTAAAGTAACTTCTTTTCCTTATTATATGTGTAAGGTGATCATCTGCAGGGTGGATAACACCTTTGGCAGAATAATCATTTTAATGAGGGACCCTGACAAGCCAAGACCAGTTATATAAATCCACCTTTATAGTAAGAGTAAAAATAACTTTTTCCATATAAATTGGAGGCAAACAGCCACATTCAGCTGCATATTTGATCTTCTCTAAATAAGTATGAGATTTGTATCCTCAGTTAACTGAGCCAAATCAAAGAGAGTTGTGTAAATAAAGCTGACACTTCGTGGTGCACTCCTCCAATTATATCTTTATTCATTCTGTGATGAGTTTGCCTACAGAAGGGTGAAAACAATCCCCTTAATTTATCACAAAGCCTTTTTCATCAGGATATACACAGTAAGAGCCTCCTGAGCCTGAATATTTACGTTGAAATGGGATTTAGAGCTGAGGAAATGTTGCTCTGACCAAAAGAAATCAAATTAAACTCTATCTGGTAATTGATGATGAGCAGGTCTGATGCAACCCTTTGATAAACCTCCACTCTGCATCAATCTGTCTTTACAGGAAGTATTGATGTCACACCATTCATTCAAATTTATACAACTTAAACAACTGTGCAATATGAAGTTAAAGCAATATTAATATGTGAAACAAAACAAAATTCCCACAGTCAAAATGTACTAAGAAATAAAACATACTTGATTTCATCAGATATGAAAATAATTTCAATCAAAAATGTCTTATTTTAGTTTAGATTAATTTGTTTTTCAGATCCACTCTGTCGGGTCGTGATGACATAATTATTATTATATGAGCTTATACTGTTTGTTGCTGTGGATTCTCAGTTCTGTTTGCTTGTTTCACTTTCTGCAGGTCTAGAGAAGAAAAGTACGAGTTACATCAGACCTATATTATACTATAGTGCTGGAAAATGATAATGTCATTGTACAGAAAGACAAATGATCATCAAAGCAACAGAAAGTAAAAAGGCAGGTTGAAGGAGGAAGTGAAGGTAGAAGGGATAATACTTGGATTGAAAAAGATGGTGAATATGAAGCAGAAGGGAGGAAAAAGGTCATGATGATTTAATGTTTGAGGATCTTTGCAAGGATCCAAGAAGAGATCCGTGAGGAATCCCAAATTTTGACACACTGTGATTAAGAACTTTTTTTTTTAAATTGGAGAATTATAATATATTTTAGTTTGCTCTCTGAATCTGTTCAAAGCTTGAACTAAAATACAGAGAATGGATGCTTAAAAACTAATTTATATATTTTTTTATGCAGGAATCCCTTTGCTCTCTGTGGGGATAAGATTCCCCTGGAAAACAATAATGTTCAATTTCATCTGTTTGTTTTACTGCGCAAATATAGTTATACTTCAAAAAAGCCTTCAGACACATTTCAGGTGCTTCCAAATTAATCTGAAGTAGGATGAAGTTTCATTAGTCTGTACCTAAATATTATTACTACTACGACTTTCAGTTTAACCAACTTTTCTAATGTTGTTTTAATACAAAAGGAAACGGCTAAAAAGCAAATGGATGTGGATCTTTTTTGGAGTGTGTGTATATTTTGAAAACTAGAAAATTGTTCTGTGGTTCAAAATCCGTCTTTACATCAGAAGTTTTCTTCCCGGTTGTGAACCTGTAATGTTTTTATTTTAATCTAGAAACTTTTTGATACTGATCAAAAGTTCAACGTATAAAAAAGCTTTTCAGGCTTCATTAAACTCTACAGATTCGCACATGAGGAGAAATATTTCTGCTTCAGTTTTGGTTCATGCTTTTTACCCTCTACTTTATAAATAAATTACAGGAATTAAAGCAATTCTTCAGCGTCAAAGAGGGTTTAAAGCTGAAGAATCCTCAAAGATAAAAAAAAACTTCTTTTTTAACTTTGAAGTAAAAAAAACCTTTGAGGGTTTCATGAGATTTCTTGACGAAACTTCATAAAACCTCATGTTTCATGAGGCTTCATTTAGAAACCTCATGAAGCAACAAGAGGTTTCACAAACATGATTATTTGTTTGTGAAATCTCATGCATAATGTTTACAAAACAGTAAAACCGCCTCCTGTGGTGCTTGGGATAAAATGAGCGAATCACAAGCTGCGGTGCAGTTTACTGCAGGATTCCACTTTGGCCCACACCTAAAGCTAATGACGCTGTGTGTGATTTAAAACACAGCTGTTTGTTCGCTCCTCCATAAAACAGATGGTTGGAACGCCCACCCAGATGGTGAAAATGACTGTGGATAATTGCCTTCCAAACAGTGTACAGTGGTGGCAGACGCACAAATCAGCATCACCACTGACTTTATTCACAAACTAAATGTTTCTGTTGTGTTAAAGCAACATTTCAACCAGCTGAAGGGAAAAAAACCAAACAACTTCACAGGAAAGATCAGTTCAGCTTTAACTTCAACACAATCTCTACAGTGTTTCATTTCACATTCTGAGATATCCAGGTGTTTTTTTATTATTTTACAGTAGAAAACTATAATTCAAAGTATTTACCACATTTTATTAGGAAAGTTGAGTTTATCCACTTATGACTCCATATTGATGCTGAGTTGCATCATGTTGGTTCAGCAGCAGCTCATTATGGAAACACAGAGTTTTTCATCAGACACAGGAAACATCAAGACTTTAGTGTTCAAACTAATATAATTTTCATGTTTATACATTATTTTATTATGTTATTACAATACACATTTATTACATTATAACCAATAATATATATATATATACTGCTCAAAAAAATAAAGGGAACACTTTAAGTGTTAAACACCTGTTTAAGTGTTCCCTTTATTTTTTTGAGCAGTGTATATATATATATATATATATATATATATATATATATATATATATATATAAACGTATATATAGTATAAATCATATTGTGATAACATAACATATTGTACAATAAAGCTTTTATGTTCTACCTTTTATATATGTTTAGTTTATAGCATAATGATGCTAATGATAGTGCAGATGAGTAGCTGGGTTAGTGGTTCTGAAGCCTTTTGAATATGCATAGATGTAGCAGTTGATGGCATTTCTGAAAAATCAGGAGCTTTTATGTTTAGCATTGTTCTAAGTTGATGAGACATTGTTTTTGATTTTTGCCCAATAAATGATTGTTCTCATACAATATCTTGTTAGAGCATAAAATGTTTTATGTAATATAGTTAAAACAAGAAAAGTATTGTAAAGGTAAAGTTATAATGTTCTTTTGCCTGGGTGTCTGCCCTGCTGTAACCATGGTTACCTCAGGTACAGATTTGACTGATTCCTTTTACGTTTATGGCATTTTAGGTTGTTTTGAAAACAGGATGATAATTAAACAGACATGCAATAAATGTGAGTCAAATATTCTTAGAAAAAAAGTAATTTGATGTTAGACTTTTTTTCTTGTCCCAATATGTAGTTTACTGCTACTAATAGCTCTGCTACTTATCCTTCATTTCATCCACAGACTTGAGATTGTAGTTGGTTAAGCAGAACAATTAGAATCCACAGCAATAGAAGTTATTAGGTCTAAATCTGAGAAAATTTCCACAAATATCAGAATTTGGTCCTTTGCTGAAAGATGAATGATTACAAAGAGGTAAATAAAGGGTGGAGAGTCTTTTTACTTTGCTGACTATTATAGTTATGGCTACTTTTTTACAGATATACCTGCAGTAGTTAAGCCAGAGCCTGAGGGGAATAATGTGACAGTCAGTGAAATGAAGTTATGTTTTCTTTGTTATGTTCATTATGTTTAATGGACGTAACTTTGTGCATTTTCCATGCACAAAGTTACGTTTACTTTGTGCATGGAAAATGAAAAATAAAAACACAGACCATCTCATGGTTTCTTGTGCTTTTTTTAATTTACAGCATCAGCAAACAATTTTAGGATGCATTTAAGGGAAAACAGATTTTGCTACTCATATTTACAAATCATCCATTTATGCTACATATAAGATCTGTTGAGAAGCAAAACTAAACCATTTTACAATCAATTTATTTATTTAAAACCCACTATCCTGCCCTTACACCAGTCATTTCTGCTTCAGCTGCGGTGCCTTGATATTTGATGTAATCACAAGAACAAAAATACAATTACGTTATTTTCAGTCATATTGAGCACAAATAACCCATCAGTTGAAATAAGGGCAATTTAAATGTAGGTTTAGCAACCTAAGTGGCTTTTTACAGTCTTCCTACAATATTTTTTCTTAAGGCAGACATGACTGTAACTTCACTGACGAGCCACAATATTGGTTGTCCACAAGAGATCAGTTCAGGTTGAAGAAACATAATATTGCTCACACTAAAAATACCACAACAAAATAATCGTATCTTAAACATTTCTAACATTAGAATCGTGTTCAGTTTTCTAAAATATAATCCCAGTGAAATGAAACAAGCTTTAATTGGAGGTTAAATCAGTTGTACCCAAAGTACCACACTGAGCAACACTGAATTACTCTCTAAGATACAGCATGAAAACATGAGCGAAGCATGACAATTATTTATGCAAAGACATCAGTTCAGTCTAACATTCAGGTTTGGCAAATAAAGAGCTAATTTACTAAATTAAAGTACAAGACCATTTGACAGAAATCAGTTATTCTGACCATAACCAGCACATGCTTTATTTGTACAGCACTGTGTAAGACACTTTACAATCAAGAAATAAATCTTAAGTTTATAAACAACAAAGCTAAACTTTTTTTTTGATTATGTTGCCAAACCTTGTTACACCCAACTGATGCCCATGAGGTTCCTTCATGATCAAACACAAAACTAATATAGATAATCTGAGACATCAGCCAATCAAAATGTGATAATTTGCTGCGTCACTTTGGAAAATAAGCTTTAGGATAACAGAAGGAGAGTCCAGCTATGTACAGGATGGATACAGAGCCTTCCAGCCACAATGTCAAAAAGAGAATATTTATATGGAGAGGAATACAGAAAGTACAGTAAGCTAGGAGACCAACATATTGTTTGGACAAGAAACTATGGAAAAATGTGACAAAACAGAAAAAAAGACAAGGACATGGATAAAGAGAGGAACTTCTATGAGATGAAGATGGGAAAACTGACAAGGTTAACGGACAGCTGGAAAATTAAAACACCAAAATAACAAGACAGGGAATAACTGGACAAAGACGAAGGGAAATGAAGAGAAGTAATAACAGGAACAATTCTTCAGCAGGAAGCGTCTTTTTCTACTGAGGAAGAGCCTTCAGGATCACGTTCACCTCTTCAGCCACGGTCGTCAACGCAAATTCAAACTGATCCTGCAGGAGAAACAGGAGAGGAAGTGAAAAATAGCGACATTCCAGGCAACATGGAGCTCAAGACGTCTGGCAAGCAGGATTTCCTGGAGGAATTATCGATCCCGGCTCGACAACGCAACATTTTCTGATTCCTGACCTAGTTACCGTATTGTTCCTTTAGCAAAGACGATGAGGATTTTTATTTTTTTGGAAGTACTCCATTGTAGTGACTGTAGCCTCTGGAGCTTTATGTCTGAAAGCCTTCTCGGTCATAATTGGACCTGAGGCTGTGAGAGCTGAAGCCGGGGCTCCGGACCGCGGGGGGAATGGTGGAAAGGTGACGACACACTTCGTTCAGGCCGCAGGCTTTAATACGGCCACGATCAATACAGCAGATGTTCTACACACATTCTTGGCCTTTTTTTTAATTATGTTCTCATATCAGCCAGTAATTGTTTTCACAGCAGCCTGGAGTCACTCCGTGTACAACGTGGTGAGGAATGAGTTCATTCTAGGAGAAATTTCCAACACAGAGCAGGCGGGTCATTCGCAGGTTGGAAAAAATAAAAGCTTTTCACAAATTACTGAGCGTGTATTTCTCAGGTAGCTGATTTTGGTTTTAAGACACCCTTTCAACATAATGTTCAAAGCTTTATTAATGCTTAAAAGCAGGTATTTTTGCTCAGTATGAGGGAAAGTCTGACTTGAAGAAACTGTCTGGTTTCCTTAAATAGATGCTTTCCTTTAAAGCAACTGGTGTAATAAACAGGTTGTGACAGTTTTGTTTTATCACTAGTTTTAATTTTAACGGACTGAATTGAATCTCTGTGATCGGAACTGATTGTGTAAAAAATTTGACCTTTTCGTCTTGAGAAAACTGTGGTGAATTGGTGCCACACAAATGAAATTACGTAAACCAAATTGCATAAATTCCTGTTAAAATGTTAAAATTTTTAGCAAGAAAAATGAGATCATGATAAATTTAGAAAGATTTTCCATTTTTGTTTGTGATTTTGTTGTTTGTCCAAACAACTGAAAAACTCTCCGGCTGGAAGCTGGCAAGAAAAATATAAACTGTGGGTCAAAAATCCAAGGTTTCAAGTAATTTTCAAGTCAATAGGCTAGAAACACAATATCTGCAAACATCAGTGTGATCAACTTGTTGAACTTTTTCATCAATATTTCCTCTAAAGTTTGTCAGGAAGATGGTAAGTCATAAATATGATGCTATGTCAGATTTACCAGGTTGGCCAAAGACTAACTGTCTTTCATCCAACCAGTGTCTTCAATGCATAAACCTATTAATTAAAAAGAACGTCAAACCAAACTGTGCATTTATGTTGCATGTTTATTCAGGGTAATTTTATTGTGAAATGGTGTCTGATGTATTTGAGTTAGAGGATTTATTTTTTCTTCGAGTGAAACTGTTTTTTTCTCATTCATGGATCCTCCATCATGCACTTTGAGCTTCATTATGTAAACCAAAGCTAAACCAGTGCACTTCAAGAACTTGTTGGATTTTGGGTCAATTATTTAAACCTATTAATTCATGTGTGCGATGACATTTCTTTAGTAGTTAAGTTAGACAGAGAGTTTGGAGAAGAGCAGACATCCTGGTCTCAGGTGTGTTACCTTGGTCTGGACCATTCCTGGCCTCTGGTCCCGCAGGTGCTCCAGAGTGGCTGCAATATCAATCTCCTTGGCACCTGTCAGACACACAAACAAAAACAGAAACATGAAAAATGATGCTGCATTGAGCTGAACGCGCAGGGAAGACGATCGGGCTAAGATCTGTCAAAAAATACGACGTTTACAACAAATTTTTTTCTTAAAGCAAAAAGAAAACGCATTCAAGCTTTTCGCTCAAACCCCCCCTTGAGATGTTTTGTTTGGATGGAAAAAAATCTGACAAAAGAAGCCGTCAGCAGCCATCCTTGAGGTGCATCATAGTCTGATGATGAGCTGACACAACAGAGCCTTGTCACTCCTTAGTGTCAACGCTCACAGCCCTGTTACAAGAAATAGTCCCGTCTTTAGGGTGTACAAAAAGTTTTTAGTCTTCATTGCTTTACAGTCAAAGTTATTATTGCTAAATTAAATGACACCTGCTGGGTAATTTTCCAGAGGGAAATTTATCTGGTGGTATCATAGTTCAGATCAAATTATATTTTATTGCTTTGTAAACCCACTTGCTAAAGTAAAAACTTGGGTCTTTTATTTGCTTTGGAGTCTATTAGTTTAATCTGAGGAAAACATTTTTACAGTTTAGTTCATCTGAGAAGTGAGAAAGAACCAGAATAATCTGAAGCCTTTTCAAGCACAGAAATGTTTCCTAGTAGCTACTTTTTGTGATGAGTTCTACCAGAAACATGAGTCATTCTGCCAAGAAATGTCGATTATTATGGTGCTGTGGTTTATAAAAAAAAGTAGCAGGAACAATAGATTTTTTTTTGCTTCTTTCAATGATAACTTTAAAATGTTAGCCTTCAAAATTGTTCTATTGATTTTGTCTAAATTAATTCAATGTACTTTTACCATTTCTAAAGGTTTTGTTTCTTCCCATTTATTTGAACTTTTGCAAAGAACTTTGTGTTGCTCTTATTTTTATGAGAATCGCCTCTAACATCAAGTTACATAACTGAATAAAAGAAGCACATTTCGGGTGCCTGTATTTTTTTTTTTCTTTTGCTTGCGGTTTAGAATTTATTTATGTTTCCTCCCCTCCAGGGGTTTTTTTGTGGGCTCTAGTGTCCCTTATATGAAAGTAGGCTGACAGGACAGGGGGGAAGACATGCAGCAAATGTCGCCGGGTCCGGGAATCGAACCCGCGACGGCCACATCGAGGACTCAAGGCCTCCAAACGTGGGTCGCACTGTCCCCTACGCCACCATAGCACGCCCCACAGTTTAGAAAATTAATGGAACCATTGTTACGGTCAGTGACCTCTAGGGGGCTCTCCTCATGAGATTGCTCTTTCGCTTGTTCACATTTGTTTTTTTGCCACTGCTGAGAAGCTTAGAACTTTCCTGTTTGTTAGTTTCTGTCCTATAATTGGTTGGTTTTCCGTAATTGTAAGGTAAAAACATGTTTTGTATTGACACTATCCATTAAGTAGTTAATAGTTTGTTGCCAGAGAGCATCTTTGCTGTTTAGAGGGTTGTAACTGCCATTAAAATAGCCGTACCTCTAATTCAGGGCGTTATTCTCTCACCATTTTTACACCTCACTCTCCCAGTTTAGGATAATCTGCAGGAATACTCAGGTGACTGCAGTCAGTGAGTCAGAAAAGCTGAGCACAGAAAACTGCTTGACCACCTTGAGTTTTACTGTGAACAAAACAAAGGAGATGATTGCAGATTTCAGAACAAACAGAAATATATCAAACACTTTGTCATGGGAAAAGAAGCGGAAGACTAAAAATATCTCTTTTCACCGTGGCATAATACGGGACCAGAGACGCAGCAGAGCAGACGGTACGTCTTCAGAAACCCTATGTGGAACAGTGTTTGCAGAAAGATGCTGCACAGCTTCTATTAGTCTGTGGTGGAGAGTGATGATGATGATGATGATCATCGTCAGTTAGCAGCATCAGAATGATCCATTAAATTAAAACAGAAAAAAGAAATCTGGAAAACTTTGCTCTTCTTGAAACTAGAGCACAAGAAAAGTGTCTTTTGTTAGAAGCTTCTTCCTGGTGCTGTAATATTGACTGCAACAGGAGATCCTTCCTGTGCAAAGTCCTCACTGTTTACAACAACTCTGGGATTAATAAAGTATCTTTTTAAAACCCTATTTTTTTATGGAACATGATTAAAATATTGATGGGGGCAAAGAAATTAGACAAAGGAGTTCTCGTAAAAGTTTTTTTTAAGCAGATGTTACAATAAAGGTAGAGGACTCAATGAAACAAGAAATAGCTGAACTGAAAAGATGATGTGGGAGCAACAATTAAATTCACAAAGAACATGAGCAGTGAAGAATATTCAATTTGTTTTCTGACTCTTTTTTCTCAGCGTCCTCTATCCAACCTCAGATACAAAGAAACACAAGAATTACTTTTTTTTTTTTAGACACATAATAACGCTTCTTTTTCTCGCCTGCCTGAGGAGGAAAAGGAATGGTGGGAGTGCTGTTCATTCAGAGTTTTCTCTTTCTGTTTCACAGGTTTTGTGCTGCAGTCTTTTTTCTTCTTCTTTTCAACACAATGGACTCCTGTCCAGCCAGAAAAGTGGAAACACACAGCTCACAGGTTTGGCTTTTCTCTTTCACTTGGAGGGAAAGAATTTAAACGGAAAACTTTCTGATAAGCCTCAAAACGGATCGCATCTCAGGAAAATAAAAGAAAAAAACAAAACAAAAAGCTCTCCTTTTGTACAGCTCCTTTGTCAGAGTTGAGGTTTGAAAAAGGAACCAAGGAGGGGGTCAGTTTAAAACCTGAGCGGCTTTTTTGAGCTTCTGTAAGACTCCAGATTTTAGGTGGAGGTCAAGGAGTTGGACAAGAAAAGAGGGAGAAAGTGATTTTATAAGTAGTGATGTAGAATTTAGGAAATAAAATAAAGCTGGGGTGCTTGAGGAAGCCAAAAGAAAGCTGAAGCTGAGAGCCAGGCAAACTGTTAATCAGCTAAAATAAAAAAAAACAACGTAACATTTCAAAGGGAATTGAAAGAGAACTGAAAACCTCCAACCACTTCATGGGCTTTGTAAGTCTTAAGAAGAAGAGAAATGTGGTCGGTGGTGGCGGGGGGATGTGTAGGGGTTAACAGAGAGGGGCGAGGAATGGAGCGAGCCTTTCAGAACCAGAGCAATACCTCCTCATCTCTGATACCTCACCGTAATTCCCCAGAAAATTTGTAATTCCCTCTGAGCAGCTGGAGCAATCAGGAGAAAGCAAAGGGCTGTGGGAGCTGGGATGAGGGGAAAGGAGGATTGTTTTTTAGTTGTTTAAACAGGAAGAAGAGAGGTGAGGGGGGAACGCATGCAAACAAAAAGGTTCAGGAAGATAAGAGTGAACACAGAGAAGCTTTTTAAAAAGCATTTTCAGAAATGTGCATAAATATAAATCAAATTTACACCAATTACTATTTATTTGTTTTTGATGTTGAAACATCTGATGTTTACACAATATACAAGTCTTGATGTTAACATCTAGCAAAACAACTTTAAGTAACTGATTTCAGAAACTGACCCAGAACAAACAATTTCAAAAACACCCACAGGTTTTAACTGACACTATATATATAGTATATAGTATATATATATATATATATATGCTGCTTTTATGGGATGCAATGCTTATGCTAATAATGCATCATGTTAGTGCTTGTTATCTTATTGGGATATGCTGATCCAAAATATGATTATTCTAAAGAACCAATTTTTAAGTTGCAGCTGCGACCTTGACGCGGCTCTGCATGCTTTGTTCTGATTAAACCACAATTAGATTAAAACTTTCACTTGTCTTTTCTCTCTGTAAAGCAGGGACTGAAAGAAAAGCATGAATTATGTAAAGCTGCACTGCAGCATCAAATCCCAATGTTTAAAATGCTCCAAATTTTTTTTTACTTTCCATCATGCTGTTGATTTATTCACTAATAAATCAAATTCTATCCAGTTTGCTTTGGCAGATTACAACAGTGCTACATGCAGGCTCTTTGGAATCCACCAGAGGGCGCTGCCTTTCTGACCACACCCATATTTTCAGTCTTCCTGAAGATTAATCCGTTTTCAGTTGGAATTTGTTGGCGTTAGGACCAGGCTTTCCAACAGTATGGTTACTTAAAGTAAAACTGACTGCCCTACAACACATCTGGTACAGATATGTCAATTTGAAAATCCTTAAATTCACATTTCATGCAAGCAATCTCCCCAGATCATCCTGTTTAGGATCATCATAAAGAGCCAATGACAAGCCATTTCTAGTTTTCCAGAATCTACCATGTTTGTATTTAAAATGTTCTAAAGTCTGATTGTAAATTTCTACAAGACCTGGATTTTGACTGAACTGCTCACATCGTCAGAAATATGATCAAATCGAATCAATGTGGATTTATCAGACTTATTCAAAAAGTAAAACAAGCAAAAATAAAAACTACATTTTGAAAACTTGAAGTTTGTCTGAACAAACACAGGGTCACAAAGCAGCACACACAAATAAGAGGAAGGAAAGTGTGGCAGGGTTTTCAAAATAAAATATAAAAAAGTGCAAAATGCATGTTTATTAGCCCCTTTTACTCTGACACCTTTCTATAAAATCAAGTGCAACATATTGGCTCTAGAGTCAAGCCTCCCAATAAATAGAGTTCACTTGTTTGTAATTTAATGTCAGTATTAAGAATCAATCAAATTTTATTTGATGATGTAAGTGCTTTACATTATAAAAACACACAAAAAAACAATTGAAACATTAAGTTTTCCTAAGAACATAATAGACAGATCAAAAAGAAAGTAGTGGCGAATTCTTAAAGCGACATTAGGTCATAAAACATCTCCATGTTCAATCCATCTAAAATAAAGAGTTTGGCACAACAACAAACCAGCCAACTCATAGCTGCCCAGCTAACCTGAGGCAAGACAAAGAGATTGTTAATCACAGAATGTAACTGGAGGAGCTGCAGCGGGCCACAGCTCAGGTGGACAATTTTAACCTCTGAATATGCTAAACCGGTACAAATATGAAGTGTCTTATAATGGTTTATCACATGAAATCCTATGGAAATCCACTGCAGTTTGTGGCTGTAATGTGGCACATGCAGAAGTTTAGGGGTATTAATAACTTCTGGAGGCATATTTTAAAAGACTGGAACCGAAAGCAACAACGTAAGTACAAAAATGCTTTTATAACTGATAATATGTTCCTGCTGTCTGCAGTTTTTAGTTTTGTCTTTCCAGACAGACAGAAATGTGTCCTTGACCGACCCCCGCCCCGGTGTCCATCCCGTCCCTCCCAGCTCGGCCCCTCGGTCCCCGGCCCCTGGGTGCTGAAGAGTGTGATCACAGTGTGACAGCCTGGGAACCGACTGCTGACCCTTTGATGTGGAATTAAAGACACAGGAGCTCGTTCTGCCACAGTGGCAGCACCACCACGGGACACAAAGGAACACAAAGATAATGCAGCAGCATTGTGAAATCACTGCAGTACCGACTAAATGGCTCAGATCTGCACATGATGAACAATCTACAAGTGAAAGCTAATTCTTTTTAATTTGTTCCTTGCATTGAGAAGACTCAGTCCTGTTTCTAAAACTTGAATCCTTGCCATGACAATGTGCTGCACAAAGTAACCTTTTGCTAACCCTAACTTATCATTTTTTTCTGAATCTGAGGCCAGGAGAAACATTTCTGCAGTGATTTGTGCTCTGCCTAAACAAAAAGGCCAGATCTTACAGAGCTAATCGTTTTGATCCTGGTAGTTTTTAGTTTTTCTGAATGAAAAACTAAAAACTAGTTGGTTTTTAGTTTTTCATTGGTTTTTCTTTTCGATAAAATCCACTGTACCTCAGAAAGAAAGTCCTGACTTTGTTTTAGTTGTCAGCATGTAACCTCATTTGGTAAGATATTATTTTGGACCCAGAATGTGAAGATGAGTGCTGAGAGTTCTTGAGATTCTCTGTTGTGTTGATTGAATCAAAGACTTTTCATCAGACAACAGTTTCAATAAATAAATGAAGAAGTCTTCAGCCCTTTTATCTTGTTAAGTAGCATACTTTTTTGTGGCCTAAACAAAAAAAAACCCCAAATTGACAGAGAGGCAGACCAGATAAAAGTCATTTTTGTGTGCTTACATATTCCCAATGCTAAGATTAGCATCTACTTTAAAATCTGATGCTAAACTCAACAGCTGTCACACTTTTTTTGTATTAAATCTGGATTGCATAATATAATCTCTAGTCCAAAAACTAAAACACTTAGACTGTGTTTTAGTCTAATGTGCAATCAAAATGTGCAACTAGAGTTAACAAGATATTAGATCAAGTACAACCCCTGGCAAAAAGTATGGACTCACCAGTCTTGGATGAGCACTCATTCAGACATTTCATGCTGTAAAACAAACTCAGATCAAAAACATGATACAATATTAAGGTCGTTCCAAAGTGCAACTTGTTGGCTTTCAGGAACACTCAAAGAAATGAAGAGAAACTATTGTGGGAGTCAGTGAATGATACTTTTATTGACCAAGCACAGGGAAATAAATATGGAATCACTCAATTCTGAGGAAAAAAGTGTGGAATCACTCAAATTGGAGGTAGAAAAAAAAGGACACACCCAGTCTATTTCCTTTCCCTAAATGGACACCTGCCCCAGATTAGATGTGCCCGTTAGTGTGCAGTTCAAAACACCTGCAGTCATGACACCTTGGAGGGCTGCTGGACGAAGTGGAGTGGTGAGAACCATGGCTCCAACAAGAGAAATGTCCCTTGAAACAAAAGAGAGGATTGTGAAACTTCTTGAGGAAGGTAACCCTTCACGCATGGTTGCTAAAGATGTGGGCTGTTCACAGTCAGCTGTATCCAAGATATGGACCAAATACAAACAGCATGGAATGGTTGTTAAAGCCAAGCGTACTGGTAGACCAAGAAAGACATCAAAGCGTCAAGACAAACAACTTAAGGCCATTTGTCTTGAAAACCGAAAAAGTACAACTAAACAGATGAAGCATAAATGGGAGGAAGTTGGAGTCAATGTATGTGACCGAACCGTAAGAAATCGCCTAAAGGAGATGGGATTTCAATACAGGAAAGCTAAACGAAAACCAGCATTGACACCTAAACATAAAAGAACGAGACTCCAATGGGCTAAGGAGAGGCAATCATGGACTGTGGATGACTGGATGAAAGTTGTCTTCAGTGATGAGTCAAGAATCTGCATTGGACAAGGTGATGATGCTGGAACTTTTGTTTGGTGCCGTTCCAGTGAGATTTATGAAGAGGCCTGCCTGAAGAAAACAACCAAATTTCCACAGTCCTTGATGATATGGGGCTGCATGTCAGGCAAAGGCACTGGGGAGATGACTGTGGTTAATTCTTCTATCAATGCACAAGTTTACATTGACATTTTGGACAGTTTTCTCATCCCTTCAATTGAACAGATGTTTGGTGATGATGAAATAATTTTCCAAGATGACAATGCATCGTGCCATCGGGCAAAAACAGTGAAGGCATTCCTTGAAGAAAGACACATTCAGTCGATGTCATGGCCTGCAAATAGTCCAGATCTCAACCCAATTGAAAACCTGTGGTGGAGATTGAAAAAAATGGTCCACAAGAAGGGTCCAACCAGCAAAGCTGATCTGGCAACTGCTATCAAAGAGAGTTGGCACCAAATTGATGCAGAATACTGTTTGTCACTCATCAAGTCCATGCCTCACAGACTGAAAGCTGTTATAAAAGCCAAAGGTGGTGCAACTAAATACTAGTGATGTATTTTGAATGGTCTTTTGTTTATGCGTTTTTCATGATTCCATACTTTTTTCCTCAGAATTGAATGATTCCATATCTATTTCCCTGTGTTTGGTCAATTAAAGTATCATTCACTGACTCCCACAATAGTTTCTCTTCATTTCCTTGAGTGTTCCTGAAGGCCAACAAGTTGCACTTTGGAACGACCTTAATATTGTATCATGTTTTTGATCTGAGTTTGTTTTACAGCATGAAATGTCTGAATGAGTGCTCATCCAAGACTGGTGAGTCCATACTTTTTGCCAGGGGTTGTACTCCAACATTAAGCACTGTTAGAATGGATGCAAATAAAAGGAAACAACAAATAACTGCATCACTGGCCTGCAGAGATACACAGTTTGTCACATGCTTCATTAGAAAATGCATAGGTCATATGACTGTTACCAAAACCATCAAGAAACGTGGAAAATTGAAAACCATGGCTGGCTGGTGAGGTCTTTTCACTGCTGCAGGCGCTTAATGCTGCTTTTAAATCTTAGGGACGTTGCTGCATATAGATCGGTAAAGCAAAATCTGTCCTGAAGGCAAACAGGCTGTATGGGCCGAAGCTCAACAACTTCTAAGGATGATTAAAAACGTAAGAGACAGCAGTAGGTCAGGGTGAAAGGTCATGTGTACCGCACTCTCTGTTTACCACCATGACCACATCACAACCTCAACACCAACAAATCCTCCAGGTTTGTAGATAGGATTGTTCAGCAATAGAACATGCATTTTCTTAGGTTTAAATCATTTTAAATTGTTTACTGGTCATCAAAAATATTCTCTTAAGAAAAACATCAACAGACGGCATCAATCAGCATCTTTCTCATAAAAATGAATACATTAAATCACCAATGCAAAAGCAGTTTGTTTTCTGTTGCTCAAAGGGTAACAGGCAACACAACTGAGTGTTTTCATAAAATGTGACATTATGTTTGCCTGCTAATTGCTGTAATTATGTAATTAAATATCATTACTGGAAATGAAATTGCCTGATTTAGTCCGTAGAAGATAGACATGCTGCCATGGTAACGCCTCTCCATGGCAGCAGGGAGGAAGGACATGGAGGCGACGCTCACCTTTAGCCATCCTGTTGAGGACCATGTCGATCAGGATGTAGGTCCCGGTTCTTCCTGCACCGTCACTGTAGGGGCGGAGCAGCAAAGGATGGACAGAAACAGGCATTAGTTACATCAGTGGATCATTTTGGTTTGGAAAATTCATCAAAACATCCTCAGATTATATTAAATCACAGACAAAAAACTAAATGTTATTGAATGAGCAGCTACATTTAAAGCAGCCAATAAAATCAAATAAACATTTTAAATAAAAACAAACTACTACCACTTCACAGTGTACTGTTGCAGCAGAATGAAGTGAGTTACTTGTGCCATGAGGTCACCGCCTTGTTTTATTTTTCTTTCCCAAATTTAAGGATAAAAAACCATCTGGAAATCAGATTCTTATTCTTCATAAGTTGGTTTAATAACTAACCACATAATGAAGAAGTAAATCAAGTTTAACTGATGCATGCTAGAATAATAAATATATAGAACGGAAATGCTTTAGCATTATTTAGCTAAGGAAGTGTATCGTGTAATGCATTACAGATATACTTGATGGGTTGTAGAATTAATTATTAAAAACCTGAAGATGATTAAGTTACTTATTTAATTCAGTGTCAGCACAAAACAATGCTAAACTACTGGTTAGTTTTTATGTTAGTGCAATGTCAACAGTTAGTAGTAAAGTTCTGTAGGTCCATTTGACCCGTCATCACCTAGTATCCACATTTAGTTTCTAAAATGCTACCAAGCACACCAAAGAAATAATCCATCCATTTTCTGTACACCCTTGTCCCCAGTGGGGGTGGGAGGGCTGCTGATCCACAGAAATAATTACGTCTCAAATTCATTGTGAAAAGTTACTCTAATAAAAAATAGCAAGTTAGAAATCTTAAGTAGGATTCAGTTATTCAACATATAGGGATGTTTTCCAGGAGTATCACTGTTTCGTATTGCTCTATTCTGGTTTGATGTCATCCGACTACAGTCTTAAGCAGACGAATGAGGTCTTTTTTATGACTTTACTATTTTTACTGCAAGTGGATAAATAGCTGCAGATGTGTAGATTTATGTTGTAAAGAGCTTAAAGTCTTTGGGGGAAAAAGCTGAAATATGAAGAGTATTTCACTTAAACACGAGGCATAAATACATTTTCCTCTGCTCCACATAAGTAACAGACTGGAAACAGAGAGGGAAGATTTATTAGACAAAGTAATGTATTTGGAAAGAATATTTTGTACTATGGATTTATTTCAAGCATGGGAAAGTGATAAATGTATCCTAAAAGTTTGTTTCATGAGATGTTACATCTGTTGTGTATGGTGTGTGTGTGTAGACTTGTTTATGCAAACTATTTAGTACCTTTTCCTATAAATTCAATAACCTTCTGAAGTGCAATATGTCGTATACAGACTAAAGCTCAGTTCTGATGAACCGGATCCCCATTTTTAAGGTTTGAAGTCAAAGTTTGGGGCGTGCTGTGGTGGCGCAGGGGGTTAGCACGCCCCACGTTTGGAGGCCTTAGTCCTCGACGCGGGTTTGACTCCCGGTCCCGGCGACCTTTGCCGCATGTCCTAAAGTTTGAGTTACAAATACACCAGGAATGAACGGGCATTGGGTCAGTGTTAGGTGAAAACTTGGAGTTTCTAAAAATGAGTGGAAGTTGATACAAAGTTCTAATATTAATAGAAGTACAAACTTTATGACTTTGCCCTCAGAATCAGAATATTCCATTTTCACCGGTAAGTTTGCATTAATTGAAAGATAACATGGAAGTAGGTGTGGGCGTGTGCGTGCATGTGCTTTCATCACAAGGTGATCACAACGTCTGATATCCAATCATGACAGAACAGAGCTGAGGGCTGTGAATGAACACGTCAGGATGTCTGCGGCGGTCTATTAATCTATCCACAATGACACCGACAGCAAAACAGGAGGAAAGAAGGAAAAGAAAAAGTAAAAGACAAGATGGAAACAGACACCAGAAGAAGGATGGAGCAGGAGAGATGCTGTGAGGTTATTGAATTTCAGCATCTGCACTCCTCTGTTCGCTCACTTCTCTTCCTGATTGCTTCACCCTGCTCTCTGTATACATTAGGGCGATAAATGGCACTGCAATGTTGGCTCTGAGAAACCCATTTGGAAATGAAAGTATCCACACTCAGTCTTTTCTTTGCTCTACCGTTACACAGGGCTGGTCTGCTCTTAGATTCATCAACGGATTATGGGTCCAATTTCATCCTTTGACTTACAACTCAGCCCTGTGTTCTGCATGTTTATGATGCACAGTGGGGTTGTGTTAGGTTGAGCAATGGCAAGGTCAGGTACATACATTTTTTTAAAGTGTTACGAGTGGTACAAAAAAGGAAACATTTAACTGGATATTTCAGCTACAAATGGGATTGTTGTTAACTAAAATAATGTCTGGTTTCACCTTGTTTTAGAGGAGCCCAGAGAAAATAATGATTGAATAAGAGAATCAACGCAAATGCTTAGCACCATTAAAAATCAAAACAATTCAGCATAGAATGTTTTTTAAAATAATAAGTCAACATTATTGCAGTGAATGAAACCATTCACAATGACAGACAGAAAACAAGGAGGAAAGAAGGAAAAGAAAAAGTGAAAGAAACGGAGAAGCATGGAGCAGTGGTTCAACTCAAAACATTTCAAACAAACTTGATACATTTATTCTTTTTTTTTTTAGGTTTCTCTCATATTTATTAAAGTATGAATTTAGATGTCACAGATTCTCTTCTTATTCTCTCATATCATCCAAAAGACAGACATAACGCTCCATGACTGCTTTGGCAACGAGGCTAAAGACTCTGTGGCTGAAATGAAAATATAGCTGATTAAATTAGAGCTGCCTTGAGTCGTGTGGCGCAGAAAAGCACCACAGTTCAGTTCATGTGTGATGAGATTCAAGAGATTTGATCTTTTTCGTCATGTAAATATTTAAATGCTAACCCCACAGAAAACCTCATGAACTAACCCAGGAGCTAACCAACTAAACTACAAGAACCAATACAGAGAAGGGGGGTACCATCACTATCTGGACTCTTTGCAGTAATTAGAAATATTCCCAAACAAATATAATATACAGTACCTTAAAATGTGTTAAAAATTAAAAACAGCAAAGACGGCACACTTTATGAAATAATCGTACAAAGATTCTTGGTCCCAAAATCCAAATTTCTCTATTTATCTTATTAGTGGCTACTTGTGGACCCATAAGGATAAACAAGGAAAATCGGGAAGATCATGTTTTTGTAGATGGTTTCCCAATAAAGTCTATTTAATATGCTCTGAAAAGTACAGTGTCATTATTGTGTTGGAGCTATTGCGTGATATTAAACAATGTCATTTTGTTCAGGAGTGAAATCAAATTCACTTCTGTACCACTTTGTTCCACCCACAATTTGTAAACATCTAAGCAGTAGTAAATACTTTACATGACTTTAATGTTATGCTAATGCTATGTTAAACAGGCTAATTTACCCCTCACATATTTTATATCAAAATTTTATTATGAATTTCTGTAAAGGAAACATCACAGTGAGTGCAAACAGCCACTTTGTTGCCCGCTTCAAAAATAAGACTATGTTGCTATGGTAACTTTTTGTTTAAACATCATAGAAGTAATTTATGTAGATGTTATACTTGCCTGCAGTGGACTATGATGGGACATGAGCGACCCCGGTAGCACTTATTAACTTTCCTATGAGAAAAAAAACAAAAAACAAAACAGGAAGTCAGTGTAAATGTCATTCATGCAGAAACAAACTGATTTATTCCCTGATACAATTACAATTAATGCATCTGGAATATTTTCAACTTTGGGCCATTGACCAAAATTCACCTGATCTTAGTTTTAAAATAAAACAGTGTCAGGACAAGTCAACATCTGGCTACCAGGCGTTCTGTTGTCAGTGTTTACGGTTTTACCATGTGGCTTCAAGATTCTGAATCTAGTTTATTTTAGATTTTCAGCAGAATCATAATGAAAAAGCAAAAGAGTCCTTTGAAGGACGCCGGCCCTTTCTGGAAATTTTGGTTAAAAGCAGAACTTTTTCTTTAAAGCACTCAGTGGATTTGTGAAACCATGAAGCTGCTGGCTGACCCAGAGCCAGAACGGCTTGATCCCAGCTGGAGATTTTTCTTTTCAAGATGACACCTCACATTAATTACATTCAACCCAAACAAATTATGTAACAGCAGGCAGTGTGCATGAGAGACACAAAAAAATTACACCTCAATCTGGCTGCTTTTAAAACCTCTAAACAAGAACTTTGTACAGTAATTCGTGTTTCAAGCAAAATGTACAACTATTAAAGCAAAAACATGGTACTTAAAAAACTGGTTTCAAAACCTCTTATAATAATTTGGAATATAGATTCAAGTTTACAGTTTACATTTTCTTTAGTAATATTTATCAATCAATCAATCAATTAGTATTTATTCCCGACACAAGAATGGGCCACAGTAAAAATAGATTAAACACATACAAAGGAGATTACTTTGTCCTGCAGTTTTAAAAATAAAAAATACATTTTTTGTGTTTCTTTTAGCTTTCTCCACATCTTTACAGAAATGTTGAAAAAGAAGAAAAAAACTAAACAAAATAAAACTTACTGCTTCAAGGTTTCTAGGATTTATTTAAAGGATCAGCTGACTTCATTCAGCATCTCAAGGCTTTCAGCGAATTATGAAGAAAGATTTTATTTCAAAGTCTGTAAACTATTTTTTTTCCCACTTCATCCAAAACTTTTAATCTGAATTTTACATTGCTGAAGGCCAAGAAACAGTTTGCTTCTTTTTTTTCAAATATTTACAGTAATTGTCTCTTCTCAGGTTCTTGCCAATGAAAGACAGAAACCCAGTGGCTGCTAGAAGTTCTGCTGCCAACATTTAAAGGCAGATAAAAAAATGTCTGGTACTAGTTCATGCTGACGGACAAATATTTGGTGAGGTGAAAACTTGAGGGAATAACTTTATTACCAGATGATAATAAAGTTTTTTAAGTGCAGGAATCTTCTCACCAAGGCAGACAAATCAACAGACAGGAAGAAGACAGTCTTTGTTGCCCACTGCATATTAACTAACAACTCTACCATTTAATTATTTGTTTCATTATTTAAAATAAAGCAGTTTAATCCCAGAGAAGCTTTTTGTATTTAACCCAGAAAAATACCTTACACACTATTGGTTGTTTGCAGCCAGGGAAAAAGAATCAGGTGAAAGTAAATAACTTAGAGGTCTGCAAAATTTTTTCTTTAAAAAATGTTCAGATACAACACAAGCTGAAATTTAATAGGACTTCTAAAAAGAATTGCACAAAAAATATTTATATGAATTGAGGTCCAAACTGAGTACCCAAACAACTGAGAGGAAAACTTTATGAAACAGTTTTGTACTCTGTAGGTGTGAATCTGTGCTGGGTGTTTCAAATTAATACATTGGAAGTAAAATATTATTTCATGACTTCAGTAATAAATATGTGGTTTGATCAAGAGATCTCGCCACTATTCAAGATGGTTTGTATACTTTTATCATTCCTGAAACTGATAAAGGGAAAGCTTTTGAATTATTGTAAACACACAGCGCATGTCTGCCTTTTGTACAAAAACAATTTGATGCAGTGTTTTATTATAGAAGACGAGCGGTAAAATTAATTACACAGATAGACAAAAAGCAAATAGCAGAATCCTTTTGTGGAATAAAGTGACCACTTTGCCATTGATTGCTTCTTTTTTTTTAACGAGTTTCCATCTGTAGGATCTGATTAACAGTGGTAGCCTATTATTTTGTTTCTCCACGTTGTCAATTCTAACCAGAGGAAACCTGCAGGAGAAGAAGAATATCGATATGAAGCCAGTTATTCTTTCTCTGAAATAAACAAGTGGCTAACTGTGTAGGATTGTGTATCAGCAACCAAACGGAGTAACGTCAACTTTACACGTGAACTTCAGTTATTTTAGGGCAGGAATAAATGAACAACCACAAAGAAACTCGAGTCAATACGTCTCCCCACCTAACACAAAACCCTACACAGAATCGGCAGAGCTCCCTGAGGAAAATCGCTAGTGACGTTACCATGGAAACAGGCAGGAGAGGATCGCCAACGAGCAGGGTGGGCGGTTGAAGGGGTATGGAAGTAGAGAGGGGGAGCTAAAATCAAAGAAAATGCCTTCAGAAGCCAGATTAATGGTCAGGTAAAGAAAATTTACAGACCAGATAGGAAGGAATCAAACCGTAACCACTGTAAACAAGTTTAGATTATTGTGGCTTAAAAGAGACAATAAAGTGTCTCAGTAAAAGAATGTGTTTTTCTTTTCTTTTCTGCTTTATTCTTGCTGTATTTCAGTGATTAAACTCAAGAATCCAGATTTTTATTCTGGGCAAATTACTTTCATCATGAAACAAAAGATAAATGCAAACAGCTTCCTGCTGCTGAATCAACAAACAGAAAACAGGCCATTTTTCTATATGTTTATCTTGAAAAACGTATGATACTGCTGAAGAAATGTACGCTGAAACCTGATTAAAAGCTTGCTGTAACATTTAGTCCATGAAATGCTGCAGTTTGGTCAGGTTAGGCCGCAATCTAACATTCTGGATGTCATTGCACACACAAGGCTTGGAGAAGAAACTGGACAACATAAAACCAACAGCAGGATCCCGACAGTGAAGTTTCAGGTCATGATGTGTTTCACCAAACGGTTTTGGCAGATTTCATGGAGTGGAAGAAAGGATGAATTGATCAGACTAAGAAGAATAAAAGAGGATAGATTGTTTTTTCAAAATGATTCCAAAATCCCAAATCCCAAAGGACAAAATCAAGTAAAATAAACTGTTGGAACGGTTCAGAATGTGGTTGTCAAATTTTATACCTAACTATATATTTTCCTTGGGTTATTTCACTTTATTACACTCAATACACTGTTTTGTTTTTTGTATGTGTCGATCATTTGGATTATTAGCATCATCAGGTATGAATTTCTTGTCAGAAACTTGACTACGAAGATATTTTTCCCTGGTTTGGTGTCGTCCCATTTCTTTAAATTCAGTTTCATAATTTTAGCAGCAATAAGGTGATTTAAAAAGTTCTGAAATTTCCCACACAGTGTGACGGTGCAACATCCAGGTCCAGAGTTACGACTACATTCATTTTTTATTATAGAAAAACTTTCAGAAATCAGCTAAAACAGAATCAGACCAAGTTTATTTCATTTCTGTAATTTCTGAAATTACAAATCAATGTTAGAGAAGTCACATTTTTTTTAAATAATGTTTTTATTTACACTTTATTTTTACAAAGAGCATGCCACAAATTATTCATACTCTTCTTAATAATAACTGGAAAACTTTTATTGATATTACTGCCACCAAACCCTTCTGAGAATTGATCAGCTTGTTGGCTATTTTGACATTTTATAAGCTCCAATTCTTTGAATTTGGAAAGAAACCAAAATTCTTCAAATGCCTCCATAGATTCTCTATTATACCACTATTAGTTTCTACTTTGTTTTACTTTTAAAGCTGATGTGTCTTCTGTCTGCCACTTGTCCAATTTACAAATTTTTTAGCAAACATTTCACAATACATCATTATAGTCAAATAAAATAACTATAACAAAGTAAGAAAGCAGCTAAAGATCAAATGAAAGGAAATATTGATCTTTAAAATATTACAAGAATCTCTGCCAGCTTAGAAGCAAAAGAAGGAGAAAATATACACTTGAGGAATGGTGATAAAAGTTTGTGACAGTCTTATAATTTTATAGACATTTGGATTCAAAGAACTTTTTATTTGCACTAATGGACAGTCCAAAATGCCACTGAACAACGATGTGGATCAATACTTTACATTGATAAAAGTTAATAAAAGTTCTCCTGTGTCGGCATTTAATATATGTGATTAAAATAAAAAAAAAACTTAAGAGGCAGCAAATATTGTCCTTCTTTTCTCCCAGCCTGCAGCCGACAGAACAGAGAGAAGCCTCATCTTTGTGTTGGACGTATTCTCAGCTCAACGGGTCAGAAGTTTTCAGAAAAGACGAGCAGAAACTCACTGAGGGACGGATGGAAAGGGGAGGGAGAGGAAGACAAAAGCAACCACGAAAGAAAGGGATACATGGTGAGAGAGGAGCGAAGATCGGAGGCAGTCAAGCAAACCAGGAGCAAGCAACAAGGGAAGAGGTCATTTCAGATCACCGAGCACACCGAGGATAGAGAGGAGGAGGAGGAGGAAGGTGGGGAGGGAGGAAGAGGAGTGGTGCTTGGTTGTAGAGTCACAGTCTCCAATGATCACTTTTGTGACTATGCAACTGGACTCATATTACTAGCTGCAACATCACAAAAATGACACTGGCAACCGCTAGTTAGCTGGTAAAACAGGAAGGGAGAAGCTGGAGAGGATTGCTCAGTCAGTCCACTGTGACTACATGCTGGCCAAAGCATACAGACAGGAATACGTCAGCCATTATCTTCAACACATCAGAGCAGGGGAAAAAAAAAAAAAAACTGGTCAGGTTTTTTTTATTATTATTATTTTTGAAATAACCGCAGTAATAAAAAAGAAAAATATCTCCCAGAACGCTTCCTTCATTGCGTTGTGACCCTGCTGCCCTGTGAGTAAAGGCAATATTTCCAAACTGATGGTGTGTGGCGACGCCCACCAGGCCCCCTTAGAAAAGCTGTGACTCTTGATATCCCACCTAATTGATGTGCAGTGACACCAGCTCTATATATGAAACAGGGCTGGGGTCTAAATCCACAGTGAGTGAAAGGAAAGCTCACACCTAACAGCTAATACAGTACACATCAGTTTAAAAAGAGGTCAAAGGTCAGCAGGAAGGAAGTAGCACCACCAATAAAAGATTACATGGCTGAATCACCTCAATACATCCAGCAGTAAACATGGATGTCTGAGGACATATAGATATTTCTCTCTTTGCATCACAGGATTATGAATATGGTGCAAACAAACAACTTTTATTCATTAAAATACTCGTTTTTACGGATTAAGATAAAAGAATTCAATTGTGTTTTGTTTTTTTTTTCTTTTGGTCCTTTGGATTTTTAAAACCTTTTAGTTTTTCCAAGTCATTCTATAAGGTCAGTGGTAAAAGTTGCATTAATCAAAAACAAGATGGAGGCCAGAGAGCTGTAGAGTTAGTAAAACACCAGAGTCCCATGCAGAGTGTTGGAAGCGGGGCATCTTAGTGAAAAATATTAAAACAAACTTGTCAAATATTTTTTAAGCATGCATGGTGTTCCTGGAATCTGTTCAAAATTTTTTCTAGAAGTGAAACATCAATAATTTGGGGGATATTTGTTGACTTATTTCCAATTTCCTGTTAACTGAAGGAGAATACTGTTGATGTCTGCTGAGTGACTTCGCCTCGTTCGGTGAATCCTTTAAAGTACATTAAACAAATAAATCACATAACCCCAAATTCAAAACAAATATGTTTAACGGAAATAAAAGAATAAAGGTGCAATAACCAGGTTATATAACTGCATCTCTTTAAAAGTGATACTTTTCCTTTTAACCTTTTTTTGATGCTTTTTTAACATTTTGTCTTCTGAAGATCAAATCGGCCATTTCTTACAGTGGGTTTCTGGTCAGAGACCACAAATACATGCAAATAGCTAAAATCAATAAATGCATTAGACCCATTCTAAAAACATTAATAAATGTCTGTTTTAATAGTACAGACACTAAATATAGCTTCATATGCATTAATAGTGGAAACCATTTTAACAGTGCAGGAGAACCAAATATTTTAGACATGCTGCAGGAAATTTGTTTTAGGATATATGTTACATCAAATGAAATATTGTTGTAAGTTCATATCACTTTGACATTAATTCCTAAAGTTTAAATCAGAGTTTATTTTAGATGTGCGGAAACTGTAAACACTAGTCGGCACCAAAGATGCAATTTGAAAAAGTTTGTTTTGCAAATTAACTTTTTTTTATTAGAATTTCCTTTGCGCAATCAAAGCAAAGTAAAATTAAAAAAAGAGTAAATGAGGACTTCAATTAAAAAGGATTTATTAGACTTATTAGGAATTAAAGTGCAACTTGCAAAAGCTCAAAGCCTTCTCAATCCACATTAAAAGGGAAGCGTAAGCACTTCAAATACAATTCAGCCTGAAAGTGTTTATCAGTAGGTAAGCAGAGATAAACATGAAATTGCTTGTTGGCTCCACAGACTCAGGTTGTAATCCAGCATTGTGTGCATTGATGGAAAACATTTAGTTCTTGAGGATGAAAGAGTAATTGCAGCATCAAATGTTCACTCCAAACCTATTTGGTTCCTTCAGCAACTCATTGATTTAGAGAAATTTTGAGAAACAAACATGATTGCGTATGTCTGGGTTGAAGTACTACCTGCGGAAGTCGAGGAGGGTCCGGCTGGTCTCCGGGACGTTCTGGTTGAGCCAGGTCAGGAAGTGGAACTGAGTGACGGTGCGCGTCTCGTTGGTCTGCATGTTCTTCAGGTAGAAGCTCCGAACCAGAAAGTCATCGCACCAGATGTGTTCAGACACGAGGTTCACCTGTCAGGATAGCGACCAGACATGCTTGATTAAAAAAGAGCCTGCTGTGACGGAACAAGACAAACACAACACAGTCAGAACGAGTGTTGTCTTTGATGAATCTTCCTGGTGAGTGCAGAGTCCCAGAACAAAGGCACTGAGCTCCTTATTGCATAAAATGGAGAGTAGAAAATCATCAAGGCTTTTAAACATGTTTGAAACTGATGTTGCCAACATCTGCTGGTCTTTATTTGCATTTGGGGAGAAAAGCAGGAAGTCCTACAGTAAAAACTTCTTCACCTGGACTCATCGTCTCATGCTGCTGCTAGCTTGACGTTGCACAATGAAATGATGACCTTATCTGATCTCATCAGGTTTAGAAATGTTGACAATGTTTCCTCCACCTCAGCAAGGCTAAAACTGAAGATTAGAACCTGGAAATCTTCCATACATACTGCACATACCATAACTCTGCGTTTTGTATTCAGCTAAATGCAAACTCAAGGTGTGGAGAAGAAGCATCAAACTAAAATGTGGAGACATGGCTTCCTGTGCTTTGATTTTCTAGTTTGTCGATGCATTTTTATGCAGTCAAAGGCCGCACTGTGCCACTGTGGGCCCAGAATGAGTTGGGATTGTAGATGTAAGTGGACAGGATTAGCATGAGTAATGGTGACAATGTATAAAGAACGGTCAGGACAGAAGAGAGCCTCTGATTTAACAGACTGTTTCATCTAGAAAGCTTTGGATTTGGATGTCATTAAATGATTTATCTTAGATTATTTTCAAGCATAACTTACAGGTATGAGCCGAAACATTTCAAGGTAGAGCGACCTTTACCTCGTAGATGTGGTACAAGTTGGATCCTTCGTCGGGCCAGTAATGGTAGCACTGCTTCACCCCGTTCTCCACCAGAGGAGTCAGCATGACGATGACCACACAGCCGTTCTCCCACACCATCTGCAAATAAAACACTTCACTAAAACGCCTTAAACACATTATCCTTCAGGTTCAGCTTTGGACAGGACTCTGTTTGAGAAACACTCAATTTTTTCTCAAATCTAAATTTATCAATATTCCTTAGATGGCTATCATATAGATTAGGGATGAACAATACCGATATCTGAGATTTAGTGTCAGCCGATACCGATTTGATACAGAAAAACAGTGCTGAATTGATTTTATTTTTATCACAGACATAAATGTACTGAAATACAAATTTATTTGATAACGCCACACCAGTACTACATACTTAAATACACCAAGAGCTTTACAAGCTTGGCCAATTTCACATGTAGAAACACAACTAGGGGTGCATTGATAATTCGACCAGCCCATACTGTTACCACCTCAACCCCTTTCTTGCTATATTTAACAACATTTCAGACAAAAAAAATCACTGTCATCCAAAATTTGAATTTCAAGATTAGAATCGGCGATCGTCCAGAAGACTGCAATCGGTGCACCCCTAAACACAACCTTCACTTGTTCAGTCAGTGCAGTGAGGAATATAACAGCCAATGTAAAATTAATAACGACGAAACTGAAACTGACAAAAGAAAATGAGTAGACTGCCTGTAAAAAGTAAACTGCAACAAACCTTCTTTCAAATGGTTCAGAAAGAGGAGTTAGGAATTCTAAATATAATGTAAAATAAATAACGCATGATGTCACTCAGAGCATAAAGCATAGAATTAGACTGGATAGATCTGCCCTAATGGATTGGGCACATTGTCACTGATGCCTGGTCAAATTTTTTTTTTAAATATCGGGATTGATGCAGATATTAATATCAGATTGGTACATAGAGTCATTCGTGTGAAGTGGCAGAGAGCTTTATTTGGAAGATGGAAGATGAGCCTTTCGAAGTCTGCCAACTGGGACTCCGACACGGATCTCCACTCACCCACACAGTTGTATGTTAGTCTACATTTATTCAGATTGCTATTATTTTGTAAGGACAGAAGAGTCTATTATGTGGGTGGGAGGGAAAAAGAACGCTCACGTTCTCAGACTTTGGTTAGAAATCAAGCGCTATGAAAAGTAATTACTGTTGCTGTAAAGGCCGTTCTGTTCCTCAACTGGATCATTCGACAGCGAAACGTTGGCTCCCGCTCGTATTTTTCCTGATGGCGGCCATATTCTCACAGCTGGGCGGGCCGCTCCGCTCAGGAGATCCATTCCTCTCCGATCAGAGATAACAGCCATCCGTTAATGGGAGCTATAAAACAATAGCGCTCTCACATGACTGTGCTAGATGGCTGCGTGCGCACTTCATTGGATGGTGATTTAACTGATGTTAATTGTTGTCGGTTCTGAGTTACAGCCCCTCTCCACCCCCTCCCTCTGTGCTCCCTTCTGCTTTACTGATCAGCCTCGCGGATCCAAAGTCGTGACGTTGCACTTTCTTGAGAAATGGTGTTAATTTGTTTTAGCTGACAGGGTGAGAACTCTCCTGGAGCCGCGTGGACGAGCTCCCTTTATCAAAACCTGAGCTTTGTGAAATACACATTTTATTCCAACCCATATTTTCAGGTGTTAAAGTTAAGTGCACCAGGAGCGCTTCATGTTGAATTCTTTAAGTCTAGCAGGTTGATCTGCAGCATGATGGATGTGTTGTAACAACATTGGCCAGTTTTGAAACGTAGAAATCTGATGAAACAGTAAATGAGGTTAACCAATGAGCAGCAGTGTAAAACCAACAGCAGCTCCAGATGTTTTCACCTGCGGAAACAGATACATGTACAGCTGAAGCTTTAGTTTTTCACTTGATTTATAGCTTTACGTATATTTTTGCACCTTTTTTTCATCCATTGAGGAACATTGTGCCGGCATAAACGCTTCTAAATTTTTATCTTCCCTAAATGAAATCACCATTTCTCACAGTGTTTTGGTATTTCTTTTAATTTATTCTTTCTTTGCCATTAACAGATCCTCTCGCTCCGTATCATAAGCAACAGCCTATAGTATAATTGGTCCACCTCTGTGGTTAACAGTTGTGGTTTCAGATTTAAACTCTGCTTTGGTTTAAATCTTTTCTTTGATTTAACTTCATCAGCAAATGAATATCTAAGTTAATGCCGTATTGTAGCTTCTGACTTTCGCAGATTCCTCAGGCCTCATAACAGTGTAGATATCAAAGGATTTTAACATCAGGTTCACCTTTACCATTTGGTAAATCTAAAGATGCCAAATGCATATTTTCACATGAGTTGAACTTTTTCTTCTATGGTTTGAAGGCATAAAGCTTTGTGCTCTATATATGTTTTTGCAAACTAGCTGTCATTTTTTCTTTAAATAACAGCTTTCCTGTCAGTAAAAATTAACAAAAATGTCTTTGTACTACTAAAGCATTAAATAGTGCTCCATTTTCACTGAGTTCATTTTAGAGGCGGGCAGCATTCCTACTCAGGTCAGCTGAAACCAAAATTTATGGAAGCTGAATGTATTTCTGGGTTTGCAAGATTATTAGCAGACTTTATTTTAAATACAATTCAAGCACAGATTTTTCAACATCTTTTTTTTTACCTCGCACAATGACCGCTGGAAATGGCCACTGAAATATTTCAGCTCTTACGAATGAGGCAACTGAGATTTTCTGTTGAATGAATGAAAAAGCGCAGCATGATTTACCCTAATATTTTATTTTTCGTGCAGAATTGAATTCTGCATGAAAAATATGTGCATTGGTTTTACAGTGTAGCTCTTTCTAAGAATCCCACATTTAATATAAATAGACCAGTAGATAAACTTTTACTGTCCAGTGAGTTATAATTCACTGAGCCCAACTGAATTTGAAAATTATTGAGAAATTAGATCAATTGCTAAAATTGCATCAGACACAGTGTTCTGTAATTATTTATATAGGTAAATTTGATTTGAACTGACTTGAACTTGACTCTTAATCACTGAAAAGAATGAATAGATACGAGTTTTATTTGGATTGAAATGAACTATTGATTCTTTGGAATTGGCTGAACGTGAACTGAATATTTTTGAAATCAGTTGTTTTGAACCAGAACCTACTTATTCCAATTTAACTTGTTTGAGGTGGGAAGAATTAGAATTTATTTATTTGCAACAATTTGGCTTCAACTGTGTTTTAATTACCTTGAATATTCAAGTGAATTTGACTGAATTTTCTGGAATTAAATCACATTTTATTTGTCCTTAAAGAACAGCTAATTTGATTGTACGCATTTTGAAAAATGGCAACCTGAATTTATTTAGGGTGAGTTAGATTGAACTAAATTGTCTTAAGCAAGACTGGAGCTGGAAATGGATTATAATTATCTTGAACTGGATTGAAATCATTACAAAAAATTGAAATAAATTCAGTAAAATATATGTCAAACAGATGGGAATTAAACAACTAAGACAGAACTGCGTAGAGCCGAGAATGTAAGTCCTACATTTAAATTACTTTAACTAAGAAGACTTACTCTTGTAAGTCCTTTGTTTTTCTGTGCTTTGACAAAACCTTTTCATTTCAGATTGAGTGAAATAAAATTGTTTTCATCTTTTATTTTGAGGATTTTATTCCAGAACTGTTGAGAGAACGTGCTCTACCTTGAAGTACTTTTATTTTCTTTCTGCTCCTCGTTCACGGTTACCTGCACAATTCCAAACCTAACAGAGACTTTACTTGTTTGACAAGGCGACCTTTCCTCCCGGCACAAACACCCTCCACCCCAACACCGGCTAAAATAACTTATCGATCCTCTGCTCTCCAATTCAAACCCAATCCAACATTGGAGACAGCGGGAAAAGGGTTTGCCACCTCCTACGTTAACGACGTATGGCACTGTCGACCGCTGCACATGTCTGTGTGCGCCGCTGTGGTGGAGGCACTGAGCCTTATGTGGAAGGAGGGATTAATAATGACATCCACAAAACAACACGGTCTCCTGTGTGAGTTGCTGCTCTAATAAAAAATCGGCTAGCTCTTGCTTGTATTGATTTTCGTTGTAATGGTGTATATGTATGTGTTGTGCACGTGGATTTTCTTGTGTCTTTACCTGCCAGAAATCAGCCACAGTGGAGGGCAGGGGACCTTGAGTGGCGATGTAAGCCGGGTTCCTGGGATCATGATCCATCTGTAGGCAGAGAGGAAGTGAAGGATTAACAGATTGTTTGCTTTGTTCTCTTCATTTCTTAAATTCATGTAATGTTTTGTATTCATATACAAAGTCTTGAACTTGTTTTTACATTTTTTTCTTTTTACAACCACAAACTTCAGTCTAATTTACTAGAATTTGAAGGAGCAGACCAACATAAAGTGGTGAAAAGTGGCAATGTGAAAGTCTGGCGTACATTTTATTTACCTCACAAAATAAATCCTAAATTACTTGTTGTAATCTAATCTATGCATACAGTGGCTTGCAAAAGTATTAATATCTCTTGAACTTTTCCATTTTCTGTCAAATATAATGCTGTTTGCTCCCCAATATTCTCTTAACCGACCTCCGAGGCGTCACAGAGCAGCTGGAGATTAGCTTCCTAACTATAACCAACCTCTTTGACTCCTTCCAGTCTGGTTTTCGTGCTCACCACAGCACAGAGACCGCCCTCATAAAAGTGTTCAATGACATCCATATAAATACGGACTGTGGCAGAACCACAGTGCTGGTTCTGTTGGATCTCAGTGCAGCTTTTGACACTGTTGACCATGACATATTACTGAATCGACTGGAGAGTTGGGTCGGACTCTCCGGTCCAGTGCTTAACTGGTTTGAATCCTACATAAAGAACAGGGATTTCTTTGTTTCAATTGAAAACTTTTCATCAAAGAGGTCAAAGGTCACATGTGGGGTACCCCAAGGTTCAATCCTAGGACCCCTTTTATTCAATATTTATATGCTCCCACTAGCTCAGGTTATAACAGGAAATAATATTAGCTACCATAACTATGCAGATGACACACAGCTCTACATTACGATGTCACCAGGTGACTCAGAGCCCATCCAATCACTGAACAGATGCTTAGAACAGATAAATGTGTGGATGTGCCAAAACTTTCTCCAGCTGAACAGAAACAAAACTGAAGTTATTATTTTTGGACCTAAAGAGGAACGATCTAGAGTTATAGATCTAGAGTCAATGCACAGCTTCAGTTATTACAACTGAAAACTAGCGATCAGGCCCGAAACCTGGGAGTAGTGATGGACTCTGACCTGAACCTCCAGAGCCACATAAAGACAGTCACAAAGTCGGCCTTCTATCACCTGAAGAACATTTCCAGGATTAAAGGACTAATGTCTCAGCCAGATCTAGAGAAACTCATCCATGCGTTCATCTTCAGTCGTATTGATTATTGCAACAGCGTCTTCACAGGTCTGTCCAACAAATTAATCAAACAGCTGCAGCTGATCCAGAATGCTGCTGCTCGCGTTCTCACTAAAACCAGGAAGCTAGAGCACATAACACCAGTTCTAAAGTCCCTCCACTGGCTCCCTGTAGCTCAAAGAATAGACTTTAAAATACTGTTGTTAGTTTATAAATCACTGAACGGCTTAGCACCACAATACATTAAAGATATGCTTTTATTGTATCAACCTTCCAGACCTCTCAGGTCTTCCGGTTCTGGTCTGCTCTGCATCCCCAGAACCAGAACCAAACGAGGAGAAGCAGCTTTCAGCATCTATGCACCACGAATTTGGAACAAACTTCCAGAAAACTGTAAAACAGCAGAAACACTGACTTCTTTTAAATCTCAACTGAAAACCCACCTGTTTAGAATTGTATTTGAAATGTAATCAATTACAAATTTATTGATGTAACTTGACTTAATGATTGATTCTATATTGCATTGTGATTCTGTGTTTGTTATGATGTAAAGCACTTTGAAATGCCTTGCTGCTGAAATGTGCTATACAAATAAAATTTGATTGATTGATTGATAGATTAGATTAAGAGTTGGCAGTCATCAGGCAACTTCTGAAGGCAACTGGTTGCACTCAGAGAAAAGGGAGCTGAATATTTTACACATCGCACTTTTCAGTTTTTTATTTATAAAAAAAAATATTTGGAATCATGTATTATTTTCTTTCTACTTCACTAACAAGACAGCATGTGAAGTAATTTGGGCCTGAAAGTGTGTTCAAGCTGCCTTAGGGTTCATTATTACATTCTACACGTTGTTGTACAGAAAGAGAAAAAAATCTAATGAGAAGAGACATGAAAATGAAGCTGGGAAAAAAAAAAGCTTCACTTTGATTTTCAACCTTTAGCAACATTAGAGACAAATCGAGGGAACCATTTCTAAAACTACCCAAACCTAAGAATGGAACTTTATAAGCCTGAATCCATTTTGGGATGAAACTGTAGCCCATTTACCGTGTCATAGCACCATTTCTCCCCTCCTCGTCCTCCTGTTCACAGCTGGAAGCTTTGCAGAGAAGAGGTCGAACAGGAACTCAACTTCTTCTCAAACTTAATGAAAAGTGCAGAGGGATGGTGTAGGCGTCGTGAGCAGGAGACGGCAGACGGAGCGCGAGCAGAACCAGCGCAGGAAGTGAGTGACACCCCCGCTTATTAGCATGCAAATTGTACGATAAATGTAATAATTGGCGCGACCAATTTAACTGGAGGCAATTACAGAAGGAAGAAGGATAATTTCTCGGGCTTTTCCGCACACCAAATTGTCTTTAATGGTCCTCGGTGGCTTTTGTGAATGCCAAACAATAATGAATGTCTAATGAACTTAAAAGGTAGTAAGACAGAGGCAGAGAAAAGGGAAAAAAGGTGACATGTTGCTGGGGGGCTCTGCTCATTAAAACATCAGCTAGAAAATGAAGGCAGAGGTCTGGAGGTTTATGTCTATCCAACATCTACTTTTGTTGTTCTGGGGCTGTTCTCCTGTTTGTGACAATAAGTTTCCATAAAAGGAAATTCAAATTCTTTTATGATGTTTCAGTTAAGAACAACACCTTGCTGCAGTCCCATAGAGCCCCATAAATGAGATCTAATGCAGAATTATTGGGAAAACATGTCTGGAAAACTCACTTTATTATTGTTTCGATATGTAACATTAACATAGTCAGGTTATTTGTTAGTTTAGTCAGGTGCCGTTTTATTATGTGCACATAAATCAAAATGTGAAACAGCAATACTAACGTTAGCTTCTGATTTTCCAGTATTTTGGTGGCATCTGGATCAGCAACTTGGCAACTTGGATCAGCTGCTAAAAATTTAGACTCGTCAGATCAGATTTCGACACAGATTTGGATCTCTGATGCCTTTATTCTGTTTGTAAAAGTGCAAAAAAAGTTTTAAAGATTTTTTGGCATCTCAGAAGTTCTAGGGACAAGAAAAGCAGTGATTTGACTATGTGGGGTCTGTATTGGGAATGTAAAACACACAGCTGTCAACAGGTTTGATAGAAAATGAAGTTCTTTTGCAAATATATATCTAATATATAAATATATAAATATATATATATATATATATATCTTAAATATTAGAAAACAAACTATGGAAAGTTAAATATTTTTCTAAATTGAATGTGTTTTTTCCAGTTTAATGGAGGTTTTAAAACTTTCACATAACAACACTGCATGGACTCTCCAAATCATCCGGCTATGAACTTCTCCAGATGTCCTGCCTGGAGACTTTTTTGACAAATACTTTTCCTCAGGAAAAAGCTTTGCTGCATGAAAAAGCTGGAGATAAAGAACGGGTAAAACTGACAGAAAAAAATGATGAAAACAAAGATCCTGGGATCAGGGAGACTTTGCAAACTCATCACCTGTCTCCATCTCCCGACATCTCTTTTTCTTCTTTTCCATCTCAGCGGAGACAAAATGCTTTCTGACTTGTCGAAGTGTCTCCAGGACAAAACCCTGCCATTAATGCAGCTGGAAAAGGACAACTGTCTTTCTTACTACCTTTCAGACATGTTGCTTTAAACAAAAAGCAAACGTGTGGGACGTGACACATGTAATTATCCCTTCTGCTGGCTTTTTGTCTCTTCCTCACTAAGACAGAAAGAGTCAAATCCAGTGGCTGTTTCCATCACTCAGCCTTAAGTCTGGGAGGAAGTTTGACAACGAGGGAGGCTGTTACAGCCGCGTGACACCTGAGGCCATTTCTAAGGATGAGCAACAATGGCTCCTATTAAAGGACAAAACAGAACTTTTGCTGCGTCTATTTCTACTTACTTTCTCTAAAACTTTCAGATGTGTTCTCAACACATCTGTTTGCATGCAAACCCCAAAAACAATCCCTTTAAATTTCTTCTTTAAAAGACAAATACGGAGTTTCTTCTGGGTTGTTCATGTTTGACTGACTGTTGGAGACTCCAGCAACCGTCTGTAACTATACTATTTCTGGTTACAATACCTTTTGGCGCATGTTGTGAACGCATCAGTTCCACGCAAATAAACTCAATTACAAACTGAATCCTAAACCCAACATCTTTTTTCATCCTAACTGTGATTATCTCATTTGTTTCAACATCAAGATTCCAATTAAATATTTATTAGATCTCATATCACTGCACATCACATGTGATATCAATAAAATAAATTGACGTTTTGATTTTAAAATGATAAAATGTTAAAAAGTTTAAGCGGTGTGAGGACTAGAGCCAGTAAATTTACCTCCTCAGTAATCTGCTGTTTACAAAACGAGGCTTCTGACCAGAAAAATCGTAGACACGGCCCTGCAATCTTTGATAAGCAGCTGTAATCACCCAAATTAAAGCATCACCTCTAGGCGTTTGTTTTATTTTCTGGAAAAAAGATTGATGGTTATATATGTATTTATACATATATGTAAAATAAAAATATATTACATTTTTTCAATTTTTAAGAGTATGAGTCAATGAAGGAATCAGAACCAAGCGGTTTATCCAACATGACAGCAGGGAATCGAATTATATTTAGCTCCACAGCCAATACCTTTTTAAATAAACGAGTTTTATGGTTATTGACAGGCTGCTGGAAGAAGATCCCAAACACGGTCGGTCCTCTTCCTTTGGTCGGAGCGTGGGCGAGCGAAGGATGGAGGAAATTCCTCAAATAAGCGCAGCATTCGCCATACGTTCACATCCAGCCATGCTGTATTAATAGAGCGTGTGGGAGGTGGGAGCGTACGCCTGACAGTGATCGTGTGTCAGTGTGGGTGTTTGCTATTTCTTTTATGTAGGGGTGTGTGTGGGGGTGTGTGTGTGTGTTTACTGCTCCATGTATGTGCACCCCGGCAGAGCTTGTGCTCCTCTTCGGGCATGTGCGGCTTCATGTGTTGGTTTCTGTGTCGGATCAGTTGTTGCATTTTTGACGTTCAACAGAGTTGCTCTTTTGTTCTCGAATAGTTTTGATTTCTTTGGTTTCTCGCTGACACACACACACACACACGCAGAGAGTGAGCCATTTTTTGGTGTGGCGCCCAGATTTCAAATGCATAGCGTTTCTGTTGCTTTTAATGGAATACCAGTGTATCTGCCTCGAGGGAAGCATAAACCTACTATTCCAACACTGGTTTCCAAATTGATTCCCTCACTTACTGAATTCACATGGCTGTTTTTCTCTCTCCCCCTCCCCCACCCGTTTCTTTCCTGCAGGCTGCTTTCCCTCCTTAAATCGGTACTGTGCCGAGAACGGGGCTCAGCACGCCGAGCACAGGCGCAACAGTAAACACAAAGCAGCGTTGAATTAGCATAACCCAAGGTCAGAAACAATCATTTCCCAAGACCCCGCAGATCAATTTGAGTTCCACCAAATGTAAAGCGAGTCCTGTGCATGTCCTTCCTCTGAACGAACACCCGCCCGGGGTGTCTGCTGTATGGAGATCGTTAATATTCATGGCGGAGAACGTGGGCTCACTGCGAGTCTGCCACCAAAGTTAAGCAAGCGTTGCATCAAAATTTACATCGGGCAACGGTAGACTGCTTGTGTTGCTGTGACGCCCCACGGGGGGCGGGGGAATGAAATGCAGAGTTTAGAAAGCAGATGAGGTGCTTACTACTGGGCTGGCATTGATGTAGTCGGAGTTGCCTTGGCTGTTCTCCACCTTCAAGGTGATTCTGGAGTGATCATCTGGAACAGAAAAATGAAGGATTCAGCATTTTATTTTGTCTCACTCAAGCAAGTTTTAGTACGAAAACAGAATGTTTATTTGGCATATCTGCTGACCAAACTTTTAAAACATAACTTGCATTTTCTCTTATAATGAATCAAGTTAATCTTCAGCTCACGACTGAACTGGTGGAGCCGAATGGGGGAAAAAAAACTGGAGATGCTCCTTGAAGTTTGATGGGTTAATCCCTAAATCTCTCCCTTCATCCAAAAAGATCTAACAAATTGTCACCACACTTCAAACTTTCTACAGTGAAGCTCTGAAACTGCAGGCGCACTGATGTGTCAAAGGTTTAATCAAAGGGATATCACACTGATCCCAAAGATTACAGAAGTACAAGCAGAAATCCAAGGACATTTTAGGGCTAAGATGGTGACTTTTGCATCAAGTGACTTGAAAAGCTTCTTTTTAGCTTCAAGCAGATGTGCTGCTCATCATCTTTGCTTCATTTTTTAATAAAAATTTTTCTTATTCAACACAAGTCAAACCTCACCAGCCAAATTGGCAAAAACAGTTCAGTTTTTTTTCATGCTCACAGAAGCTTAAGGTGCTTCAAATTGGAAGCGCAATTTATTCTCGACAAACCGCTTTCCCAGTTCACAATCTGGATTTCATTAAGCCTCGGCCCGCTGCAGAGACTGGGACAGCACTTTTTCCTTTTTTTTCTAGATGGAGCCATTTCTACAAAGGCTTAGAAATTTTAATCATTGATGAGGCCTGTGCAGGAGAGCTTTAATAGAAAACTAATTTACAACCCTTCTGCTCGCTGCATCTGCTCCTAGTTTCTGATTATAGAGAAAAGGCCTGGAAAACAGAGACGGAGAGTTTAACACCTCCATGTCTGAATTATACCAGGAGGTGCAACACCCAAATTAGGTCGGAGTTGGTGGGTATTTTCTTAAAGATTTGTTTAAAAAAAAACAAAAGCTTTGGAAAAGCTTCAGAAACCGAGAGAACTATTGATCGAGACCACTTTAAGATTCTAGCCTCTTCACTGTAAAGTGGAAAGAAATAAGGGGAATTTAACACTTTTGTACTGTAATTTATCAAAAAGAAAATAAAACAAGGACATGTTTGAGCTGTACTCACATGCCACCACAGCAGTGGAGCGGTTCTTCTTTGCATTGCCATTCTTCAGGCCGGTGGTGGTTGCGTTGGGTTCAGCCTGATAAGCACACAGAGCCTCCCATTCCTTCGCGAGGCGGTCTTTATTCTTCAGGTGATCCTCCATGTAAGACTGAAGGAGGCAGGAAGAAGAGAAAGTGCAGAAAGTTAAAATATTCATGTGGGGAAGAAGGAGATTCAGTTCTGAGTACAAACATTGAACAGATTCCTTTAGGAACTTTTCAGCATTTTGTGCAGATCAATGAATTTTAATCTGATTCTGTGACATAACAATATACATTACACACTGAATAGGAAGGAGAATGTCATTGTTTTGAAATGAGCCTCTTTAAATCTGAAACCCCCAAATTGAGAGACTAAGAATCTTAATATCAGCTGTTCTCATTGCCATAAATGCACCACTGTTATCCATTAAGGGGTTAACAATGGACGGAGTGGCTTACATTGAATCATACTCATGTGTTTGAGTGGCCCAGTCAAAGTTCAGATTCAAATACAATTAATAATCTGTGGTAAAACCTCAAATTTGATATTTACAGATTATCTCCATTTGAACTGACTGGGACTGAGTTACTGTACAAAGGAGAATGGAAAAAAAATTATGATATGTGGGTATGCAAATCTGGAAAAGACTTCAAAGGCTTTCATTGTGGGAAAATGTGGGAAAACATTTTAAAAACGATTATTATGCTTACATCTTAAAATCACAGTAAAATACATACATTTTACTCCTTGAGAATTATCTTAAAATTAAATTTAGTAGTTTATAATTTCAGAGTAAACTGACAGAATGAGCAACAAGGCTCTGGTTCTTTTATGAAAGAACATAAACTTTATAATGAGAATGTATGTTCCATTTGGAGATGATCTAATATTCAACAGTTCAAGAAATCCAGAAAAATTGTGGCACTAAATAAACGAATAGTCGAGCTGAACCGTGTTTCTGAACCACATGAAGATTCTCTTCATATGATCTTCTCTGAAGATTAAAAGAAAAACAAATCATTTAGACACCTCATTAGCCTCATATCTACATGTCCGCACGCATAATTTCTTCAGTTTATTAGATGCACCAATGTCATTTTAATCACTGCGCGCCTGTTTAATCTACTCCTGCTCTGAGTCATGATGGCGAGTTTCATCCTCGTTATTACCTACATTCAGCCGGTTTTCATAATTAAAGGCGGCAAGGTGACTTTGAACAATCGCCCTTAAAGTAACTTGGCTCCAGACCAAAACAAGTGGAAAAGTCGTAGCTTTTCCACTTGTATCTGATGCGGCTTTGTTTCCGAGTCGAGAATCGGCGGCGAACGCACGCAAAATACCGGCCATCGTCTTTAATAGATGAGAGTCCAAAACGAGGTGGGGTGGTTCTTTAAATGGATCCGCCGGTGATTTATGGTGACAATTACAAACGAGGGGCTTATCTTAATCAGAATTAGCTTCCAAAAAAGGCCTAATGGCTCCAGGCTGAAGTGAAAAAAAGTTTGTTCATAAAAAGGAAGCAGCAGCTGAGGAAGATGGAGGAAAATAGGCCGTTAGGTCTTTCTGTGTGCCCAGTTGGCGATGACATGCACAGTGTAACATTAGCCGTTCCTTCCTGCAGTCGCTTCCCCCCATTATACTTGCTAAAAGCAGCCATGATGTAACAGGAGGTCGGATGGTGCAAACCTCAACCTGCATTGTGCTTATTAATGGCAGGAGGTCCAAATAATGACAGAGAACAAGTCCACCCACACAGAACAAGAAAAACACAGAAATAAACAGGAAGCAGAAATCAAATGCAACTCACATGAAACAAACATACAGAAATTTACACGAATCTATCAGAAGACACTTTCAAACATGCACTGTCCAAATTAGTTGCCCCCAACCGCCCTTTACCCCCTACCTCCCCTTTCCCCCTCTAATGCCAGAGTAATAGGGTTTTGTGGCTGTGTAAAGGGATTATTGCAATCCAATCAGGAGGTGCTGAGATCACCATGTGGCGGCCAAACACTGAATAATCCCCTTACAGCAGGGGAGGGAGGAGGCGCGCAGCTGCCAAAGGTGCTCAATAAAAAACGCTACCGGAGCTGCCACTGTGGCTCTGATGCACCATCCAGAAGCACCTGTAGGAAACAGCAGCATGGAATCAAGGCCGCATGGGAGGTGACATAATGCAGGAGCCATTTTGGATCGACTGAGATGGCGAATGAAAAGGGGAAGTGGGTGGAAGAAATCACAGCTGGACACAGTTACTCAGCAAGGAAGAGAGGCCAGCATGCAACTCTGCCCTTTATCACATTCTTATTTAGTGTTTTATTTCTGTTATTACTTAATAAACCATGTCTTTTTGATACTTCCAGAAGAGGAAAAGTGGAACCACCCACCATCTTCCACTGCGCCAGACATGATTTTTGTCTTTTTAAAACAGGCAAAGGTTTTAGGGTTTCTGGAAGGGTTTTTGAGTTTTGAATAAATTGAGGAGGCCTAAAAATGGCTTAATGGTGATGATCTGACAGTTGCATCAAAATAGGATCAGACAGATGCTTTAGCTCATCATTATTTACCAATTTATTTATTATATATCTCCTCTCAGAGATCTGAACATTCCCATCACAAATCTCTCCACGCTGGTCGAGATGCACTGCACCTTCACCTATTCACGGTTCAGTTTTTGCAGTTTCACCTATTCACTGATTTTTCTTAGAGCAAATCATCACCTTCCTAAAATAATGGTCTATGGCATTCTTGCCAAAAGTGATTTTGGAAAAAATAAAAAATAAATAAAAAAACAAAAAACCCCGACATAGATCAGTATTTTAGGAAGGTGACAATATCTAAAATATTCAAGAGAAAATGCAGCTTGGGAAGCTAAAATACCAAAGTGCAGTGCTACTTGACAGCCAATCCAGGAGAACCATTTACTTTCCTTGATGCTGATTGGCTGTACCTCCAAGAGTGTAAATAAGGAAGACGGTGAATGTTAGCTTCTGTGGTGGAGTTAAGACAGTTTCTACTGTGTGTATTAATACATATTATGGTACATTTGGTGTTTGATATATTAAAATAAGCAATTTTGGAGGAGGTTTTTTCAAGTATTTGAGGATTTCAGTTATTTCCTGGCGTTTGTCATCCTTAACTTGACGAATATCAGGCGTACCTGTGGCCAGGTCTGAGTCTCAGAGTAATTCCTGGAAAACCAGTCAAATATAGGAGGAATCTTAGCTGATTGCTTGAGTTGATCAGCTATAATCAGTTACTTTGGTTAACTGAATAGATCTGCATCATGATAGATCTGAACTGGTGAATCATATTATGTCTATTTTTTTTCTTGAATCAGAGATGAATGTTGTATCAGCCAGACATGCACAAGCCTAAGAAATGATGGCTCAGCCAATCACACGGAAGCACCTCCATGTGTTTAGGAATCCTGACATGTTGAAGGCGACGTGTTTAGGTTCAAACTGCAGGCAGACAGGAAGATCGTAGTACTTCAAGGAGTCTACAGGGATTCTCTCAGTCAGATGATGGTCAGGAAAAGAGAGAATATCCAGTGAGCCTCAGTTTGATACATGGACATGGTTTGATTTTAATACACAGAATCATAATTCAGGTAATAAAACTACATCCAGTTTTATTTGCAGAAGCAGCTGCCTCAGTTTTAGAAGCTGACATCATCCCGTTACATGAGTACATCGTCTCTGCAGCTCAGTCTTTCCCCTCTTCAGCTGACCATATTAAAGTGATTTAACATCCATTTCCCGAAGCCGGTTCTTCCTCCCCCCATCTGCGTTGTGACCTACTCCAACTTTGCGTATCACGTCCCGCCTGGCCTGGAGGGGAGCGACGAAAAAGCGAGGAGACACATTCCCAGCAAGGCAAATCTCAGCGGAGTCTCCAGCAGCAATATAATCTATGACACTTAGTTGGCCAGCAACAAAGGACAAGATAATGTGCTTTATATAGAGAGTGGCCTAATCCTCTTAAGACACAAGCAAAGAGGATGTGGGGGTGGTGAAGGGTCCTCGAAGAGACCGTCACAGGGGAGCTACATTAACTTGGATAAGATGGTGAAAGCTAGTTCTCCTCATATTAAAGTCACTGAGTAGAAGATGACACAATTTGCCAGAGGTTTACAAGTGGCAATTAATATTTGAGCGGGGGGAAAGCAACTCATCAGTGGCAATGTCAATTCTTCCTCTTAAGTTGTAGTTTCTTAATAATTGCTCAGCAGTTGCCTCATCCGAGGACGGGCTGCACCGTCAGATCAAATATTTGCTTTTTCTTTTCTTGCTGCTTCGCAACGGATTGTGACTCCTGATGTGATATCGCTCCTAAAAAAAACGAAAAATGTTTCCAGTCTCTCGAGTTTCCCCCTCAAACATGTCGACCGGGGCCCAGGTTTGTTGCCAGGAAACCCTCTGCTCCTGCGGCTCCTGTCTGCACTTAACATCATGGTGGGAATTCGAAATGAGGTCTCTTGTAAGTGTGAATATTTTTGTACGGCTGACAGTTTTGACTGCGAAATGGAAATATGAGCAGTCACACAAACAGGCACTGTTCCAAAACGTGGGTACAAAGCAGAAAAGAAAAAAAAAGAAATGACAGGAAGAAAAGGATGGAAGAAAGAATTAAAGAGAATAATGTCTAATTCAAAAGTATAAAAAAGGAGAGAGGGAAATGGAGCAGCAGGAGATGATGTATGATGTAATGTAGTTTGAAAGACTGCAATAAAACAAATTGGCTCACCTTAAAATGCATGTTCACATTTCAGATTTTTTTTCTCCTGCATTCAACAGTAGGAGGCACTTGAATGGCGCTGATATGCGTCAGTCACTGTGAGTTTTCATAAGCACGGAGGATTCCTCAGACAACACGTCAAAACTTTCACTACAGTCCAGAAACACACTGTGCTCTGGTTGACAATAAACTCAAAGCATTTCTCTGCAATCATTTAGCAAGTTATTGTTCAAAATGAGATAAAATAGAAAAGATTAACACAAAATAGATGAGAAAACTGAGAATGTTAGCAATAAAATAAATTAAATCTTAACAGCTTGAGGCAGGACGTTGTGAAGCAGTCCGATGGGCCTGCAGTTTATCTGATGGTTCAAAGAGTGCAAGGAGAGGGCGTGAGGAGGATTACACAATGTTTTGAGTCCTGTTCCTAATCCAAAGCAGAACCTGGGCAGAGGGTGGGAACGCTGCAGTGATCCATGCAGGTTAGTTCACAATCATCTGCAGGTCACCACGGTTGGATGTATCTTTATCTACTTTATTGCTTAAAACCGGTTTGTGACTTTCTTTGAGGACTAACTGCCCTTCCTCCCATGTTATGAAAAATCATTTCTGTAAACATTTTCTCAACCGTTTTTGGGAACTTGCAGGAATCCTGTCTGCATCTTCATTCTTCTCCAGGTTGTAAACCCACTTCTTTTCTCATAACCCAGTAATATCAAATAATTGATATTTGTGAACAATTATTAGAGAACAAATCACACTTCCTTCAGCTTCGAAAGGTTCACGTTTTGACTGCATAAAAAGTGTTGGAGCAGGGATTGCTATGTCTTTTCAACGCTTCTGTTTCTGTTGTGAGACAGTAATAGATGCATTGCTTCAGACCTGCATCACTGAGCAGGAGCAGCTGTCCATGGTGCTGAAGGCAGCTGTGGCTCTGACTCCAGCAGGTCAGACGAGGTAGAAAGATCAAATTCAACAAGGAAGCTCAAAGTTTCCTCTGATCAACTACACACTACAACTAACTAGAGTCACTCTACAACTAAGAGTGACTCTGATCATCAATATAGATGTGATCTATAAGGTAATATCTGTTTTCTTAAATCTATTCGTTACCTAATCTGACATTTACACATTTTGATGAAACTACTTTCAGTTTTACCAAACCTTGTTTTTTTAATAGAGTTTACACATTTTGTAATTAGGTTTTTGTGGCATGTCGTCCAAATATCACTATACAATTTTTATGAATGGTAATATCTCAGTATTAAAACAATGTTTCATAGTATATTATTTTCAGAATGACATCATTTACAATTCCAGCTGAACTCCTCACCTTATTTACATATTACAAATATTCTAATACTGCATAATGTGAGCCAGTACCTTGACCCCATGCATTAAATGAATTAATTTAGTATGTAATTATGAATAACTCATTTTATTCTTTATATCGGCTTCATCAGATCGGCAAGAAAATCTACCTGAACATGTTCACCTCTATTTGTCAACAAACTCAAATTTATTTACAGCCACATATAACCTCAGCACTTCAAACGCAGGAGCTATTCTGTGTTGTGGCTGCGCTTGTCAAAGAAATATTTTAGCTTGATTGTGTGCCTGCGTGGAACAACAGAGGGACTCGCTGCAGAGGCTGCAGAGGGAGTCATTTCAGCCGTACACAAATCTCATGGGTAATTAGAATCTTTGAACACATCAAAAAATGAAAAAAAAGAAAAGAAGCAGCCTCCTTTATCACATCTCGCCGGCAGCTTCATAATACATGGAGAGCGAGAGAGGAGGGGAGGGATGAAGAGGAGGTGGGCTGTTGAAGTGAGTAGCTGTACATCGAAATTACGACGGCACTCGACAGAATGCAACTGAGGTTCAATCGAGATTTTCATCTGCGGGAACAGACGAGGCTGAGAGGGCTGCTTATAGAAGCTGTGGGTGTAATGAGATGTACAGAGGCGCAGAGACACGCAGTACAGGGGAAAGATGAGAGGAACAAGAGGTGTGTGTTTGCACGTGAAGGGAATGTTCTGTGAGTGCAGAAAAAGCAGACGGCCATGTTTCACACAGGGCCAAAATAGTTCAGCTAGCTCTCGAAAAAAAGCTTTCAGGAACGACAGAGAGGAAGATGGAGGGAGCAAAGGACGCTTTATCAGGTCATGGATGATGGGCGTTAACATGTAGACATTGTGCTTATATGTTTTTTTAACTTTGAGAAGGAGCTGTGAAGGTAATATCTGCAAAGAAGAAATACTTTAGCAGTAATTTAAGAATAAAATCACAAAGATGACCCAGGGGAAAGATCTGGTTATTCCCTTGTTTATGTTCCCTAGAATCAGAGTTGCTCCCATTTTCGAAGTGGAAACTTTGACTTGGGATGATGTTTCAGTGGATTTTTCTGACCATCAACGCATCACATCCTCTCTCATCTGGCCAAAGGTTGTCCTTAAAGTCCATGCTTTTACTGCATAGACCATACTTCACTTCTACAAAGCAGAATGTGTTTAATCAAGACACAAAGAGTTTGTAGGAAGAAGTGAAGAAAAAGTTTCTTGTTGTTTGTTTTAATAACTTAGACATCAAAACTGATGTAACTTTTGGAAATATAATCTGCAGGATTAAAGACTCCATCTACTTACTTTTTATTAGGAATTAAATATTTAAGCACATAATTCCTCGTCTTATAAAGTTTTTTTTTTTTAATCTAAGTTCAAAGCTTCCCTCTGAAATGACTTTTGATGCTCATTACTGAAACAGTTGCATGTTTTAATCTGAATAACCCAAAATACAGATGGGTGAAGCAAATTCATAGACAACAAACATTGAAATGTAGATTTAAAATGTATTAAATTTTGATCTGAAATGTTTCATGATCACAAAATGCATAATTTTAGATGTGAAAGATGAGTCAGCGAAATAACAGTAAAGCGACTGAACTGGAGACTCACCAGTATCATGTGACCAGTGGAGATGTCCATGTTGGAGTGGGCAGGTTCCTCGCTCCAGGAGGAGATGCTGCCGCGTCCGGAGGGGCTGATGGCCGGACCGCCGTCGCTGAACTGAGACGAGACGCTGTTGATCCTGGAGGAAATGGGCTCAGGACGGTCCACGGAAGGTTTGACCGACATGCGCTGCCGACACAGTTCCTGCAGAGCGGAGGACATGGACTCATCAATCACAGCTCACCTCAATGGAAAACAAGTTTTGAAGAGACGTGATGTAGAGTTATACGAAACACAACAGATACTCTTTACCACTTAGTCTTCACAGGGACCATGTGAAACCTGGCAACTGGAGACAACAGAGTAAAGACATAAAAAAATGTGGTTGGGTGTAGATAAAATATCCCTCCTGTCAGATCAAATGCCGCTCAGTCAGAGTAAAGACCAGATTTATCCCAGAGCCATCACTGCACTTAACTCTAATTACGTAAAACATGACATCAAATGTAGATGGACTGCATTCATAAAGCACTTTCAGGGTTTTTCCGATCACTCAAAGTACTTTTACAATGAGACTCTTATTTTACAGATCGAGGATGAGCATTAGGGAAAGTGGGGTTCAACATGTGCCAGGGGAAGCGACGAGTTTTCAAAAAGATTTCAAATGAGATTTAAAGTTCCTTATGACAAACTTCACCTTCTTGACCAGAGTGTATTTTAGTTTTATTTTAAGTTAGGCATCTGACTTTCATGAGACTTAAATATGTTGTACAAGAAATCCAAAACTTGGGGACAAACTCTAAACATGGCTGTTATGATGTTCTTAAACATTAAAGAGGACGTTACCAGCACAGCAGCTGAACCAGGTTTTTATTCCTGATAGTTCTGTAGAATCAGTTTGATTTGAGACCAAAATGGCAACATTTTCACATTCTCAGCTGATGTGCTTCTCTTTTATACTGCACTGAGTCAAATTATTCAAGCCCTTTGAATCACTTGACTTCCCTCGCCTGTGGTGGCGCTGCATCAAGAACCACTGAAGGAAACGACACAAGAATCTCCAAAGAAGACAAGAGCGCAACTTCCTTCTTTGCAAAATGTAGACAAAAATGGAGTAGAATCAGATTTTAGCAGTTATAGGATTTCTCTTTTGTCCTTGGTAAAATACCATGATCCATTTCTCCCTCTAGCGCTAGACTCTTGAATTTGATTTGTTTGTATTTACCCAGAATGCCCTGCGCGACAGTCCGCTGCTCTTGGAGCTGTCTCCGGTCCGCTTGGCATTCACAAATCGCACCAGAGTTCACTTCAACTGAACCATGGTCAAGGTTTTTAGGTGAACCAGAGTTTGCTTTTTTGGTTGCAAACAAGTTGCTGAGATCACAGGCATGAAACCTAGAAATCTCTACCAAACAACACTACCCAGCTGATTCTGGAGACACCAAGGTTTTCCCAGACCTGAAGGACATACAGAGACCCTCAAACACGTTCTGGGTCTACATGGCCATTCAGTCGGTTAAGTCCAGAAACCTCCAAAGAACACAGAAGATCCACAACACCTCCAAATAGCAAAGACTATGTTTTCTTTCCACAGCCAGATGATGTGGGATCAGTGGCAGGCACCGATATTTTTAAGCCCAACTTTAAGTGTTGTTGCTGAAGAATAAAACTTTTACAATATTTAAAAGTTAAGTTTTTCTAATTTTCTTTTGAAAAACGTGAAATTTCAGGCACTTCATCAACTCCTGACTTTTGTCCAGTAAATCTTAGCTGCTCAGCAGGCTTTCACTGGTTAAATTAGGGAAACTTCAGAGAAAAGCTGTCTGCCACAATCTCTTTGCAGCAAATACAATATCTTCATTCACACGCCTGAGCAAACTGTCATTTTCTGTCTGCTGGATACGTGACCACAATGAAATATTAACACAGTGTCTAACTTCTGGCTCATGTCTCCGTCGCAGAGCTCCGAGCTGTAACGTCAGTCTGCTGTAATGAGCGACTGCGCCTCCCTCCGAAGATGGAAAGGACAATGCCGGGAGACAATGTGGCTCTAAATGCACGGCTATGATTTTACTCAGACTGCAAATGAGTTGGTAAGCCTGCGCTGACAGAACAACACTTAACTTCTCATTTGTTTTTGAGATGGGAGAGGGAAGGAAGATTTTCAGACTAATCACCATAGAGAGTTAAACTATGTGAGCCGAGCCTGCGGACATTTTGCCACCGATCCAGATTTATTCCTTCTCTCATTTCTGTCTGCAAACGCGAAGACAGAATAAAGCCATGTCAACAAACAGCAGCAATGGAAAGGTGAGACCTCAGGAAGACCAAACAAACAAAAGAGCCTAGAATGAACCTTTAGAGTCGCTTGGACCCATCAACTTCTGCAAACTCAAGAAATCACCAAATCTGTTTAACTTTAACAATTACATGAGTAAGAGTGAAGTTTTTGGAGTCAAATGCAGCTTCATTATGAAATGAGCAAAACATATGGTAACACTTTATTTGAAGGGATGTGGATAAGACTGACATGACACTGTCATAAACATGACATAAACACCTGTCATAAACATGAAGAAGCCTTCATAAATATTTACAGCTGTTGTCATGAAGTGTCATTTGGTAAATAATGACACTTTAAATGCAAAGTTTAATTAAAAAGTGCATTAAAAGTGTCGCAATTTATCAAATGAGACGTCATGACAACAGTCATAAACATTCATGAAGGCTTCTTCATGTTCATAACAGATGTTATGTCTTATGCACACCTCTTCAAATGAAGTGTTACCAGCACACTTCTCGTTACTATCTGAAGCATGTTTGACATCATTTATGTAAGAGCACTTTGGTGGAGATTCAGATCTTAATCAGTAAGAACCACTCATTTACTAATTACACCTTCAGAAAACTGTATTTGACTCCAGACAGACATGGAAATAAAAGCTTAACCTGTCACATTGGCACAGGCTCTGTAACGTATTTCCGTAAATCACAGAGCTCCAACTGCAAGGACAGCAGCTACAGCAGGACAGCAGAGCCAATCTCCGTGGGAATCTGTGTCTCCTAATGAGGGAGATGCTGATGATTAACCGACAGCGTGTCTGACTGACAGCAGAGGTAATGTGAGAGGGCCTTCATTAGTCCGTATCAGATCTAACGGATGTTCTCGCAGGTCGGCACGCTGACACTGATCTACGGGCTAGGACAAGGACTCATAAACGCGTTCAGATTATTAAAGCACCTGGGTTTAGGGGTTATGGCTGGAAGGCAGGTGAAAACAGGCTGGCACGGGACGCAAGACTGTTATTCTAGTAAATAAAATACAAAGACTTTAAATCTGAGATGAGAAACTAAGATTGCTTTTTAAAACATCGCCTCGTCACTTAATAAATGTCTAAACATCTCCAGCTACAAATGTCTTAAATATTCCAACAGGAAGTATCTTTAAAGGATTATTTCTACATGCCCACCCGTTTTGTTTCCTTACATTTGACTTTTTGCAATTCACAAAATGAAAACAGAGTAATAAAGTTCTGACTGATTGCTGCAGACTTAATGGATTTCTCAGATTTAGTCGTGAGTCTCTGCTTACTGATCCACAGAGCTGTTCGTTTGGACGAGTAAATCATCTTATCTCATAACAAAAGCCCTTTCAATCAATATTCTGAATCAAATGATTCATGCACGAAACAATTAACCATGTGATAGCACCATTAATGTATGATAAAGCTCTCTAAATGAGAAAATCAGACCGGCTCTCAGTATTACCACACATTTAAAATGATTCTTATCCATCTTGATTCTGAGTGTTAAACAGAGTTGTTACAAGATTCTGAGCCAACATGCTTTCTAACACACCAAACGGTCCAACGTGGGATTGAGTTTTATGAAATGATTAATTATTTATTGGAACTGTCCTAAAAGTATTTTTTATAGCACTCTTTGGATTATGAATACTAAGTCCAAGGAACTCAACTCTACTTAAAAATGTAGATTTGCATTAGGAAAATCTTTTGGAGATTTTTCTAAAAAAAACTACAGATTCAAATATCAGTTCGAGCCAAATATTTAAAATCATTGCCAAAGTCTGGAAGTAGTTGCTTCAGATGATATGAAATTGGTTAGAAAACAACAAGGTTCCAGTGTGTCATGAACTGGAAACTACTGGAACACTATCACTGCCCACAGGAAAGCCCTTTTTATATCACAATAGAAACAGGAAGAAAAAAGATTCTGTCTATAGAAACGAGCTGGATTGAAATTTGCAGAAACCAAAAGTCTTCTGGAGGTTCAGATGAGACAAAACTGTTCAAGGTATTTGGCCACAGTGACAAGAAGGGTGTTCATAGGTGTCCAGGTGAGTTTTTCAAAACCAACAAACCGGCTATCAAACTGCCAATACCAGAACATTAAATAAAAGTAGAAAAAAGTAAAAATGGGGGACTACCTCAACATTCTTCATCACCACAAATAAGCAGCTAGATGGTTAAAATATAGGAATAAACTCAGTGCTCCAAGAGAATAACAATACTGGCTCTGAAACAGATAAACTCACATATGAAGGTTATGTAATGGTCTTTTTAAAGCCACCAGCTCATCAGAAGCTTTTTCTTAATTAGCTAATTTATTTTCGAAATGTCAAATTGCACAATTACTGTATATGGTCAATGGAAACACAGCTACTGTTGACAACTCGGTGAAGGTCCATAACAGCGGTCTAAGAAACCAAAAGTTTAAACAACGTAAGGCGACAGTGACCAAACATCCAGCCAGAATGACGCCAGAAACTCGTTATTGTCTGGGAAAAAAATATGCAACTAAAAAACATTTACCAACGACTGGAGAGGAAGTGTGAATATACTTCATGATTTATAAATAATTCTTACCAAATGTTGATCAAAGATAATTCCCATTTCATCCAAACTTATGCTCCAGTTTCTATTTTTTCAATTTCCTGATGTTGTGTCTAATATCATTTAATTAAAACTGTTTAATTAAACTAATAAAAACCTAAAACGAGTTCCCCTCAAGCTCAAGATGAGTTGAGATGGTGAGTTGAGTTAATCAGTCTAAAAACGAATATCTCTTCATTTCAAGTACAGTTTTATAATTAACTCTTCAGAGAAGTTTATCTTGAAATAAAAAATATTTTTCTCCAGTCAATGAACAGAGGCTCAGGGCCGACGTGTTTCACGTGTCAAACTGGTGAGAAAGTGGAAAAAATCTAAAACATAAACTGTTCTTTAGTTAGACGAGGGGGTTGAAGATGGATCCAACAACATTGCTGTTTTATATGTTTAATAAAAATCAAATATTGTCTCGATGAATTAGTCTGACTCCGGCTGTTTGTACGGTTTTGTGCCTCAGAGGGAAATCGCAGAACGATCCCGACACAATGAACTTTGCAGCTGCAGCAAATTTTTTTATGATGTAATTAAAGCTGCTTCAAAATGGCTTTCCTCTGAGAGCCAATTAGAGGGCAAAGAGTGAGAAAATGTAAAGAACCTGTATAACCCAGACAGCTTTACAGTGTAAAGAGTCCAAATTTACCACTCTGACACCTCCGATCTCTGAGCTGCGAGCACACAACCACCAGAATCTTTGTTTACACTGTATTGATTCCCACATTTCATGCCACTAATCTCACTGCTTTATGATATGGAGGTCACTCTGCTGAGACTGCTTACAGCTTTTGTTTGTGTTTTTAAGTTTATGAGTCAGGTCCGGCCTGAACAGAAAAGTTTTGTTTGAACCTTAACGTTTCTAATACATTTTAATACCTTAGAGTAAAACCTAAGTGTGGGTAGATTGAAAGTCGTCCGAGAATGCATTTTGATCGTAAAGCAGTGATGAAATTGTCTTTTCCAGGACATTCACGTTGACCTTTTCAGTCACTGGGATGAATGTGTTGGACGGCTCTTAAATCATTTGCTTTCTGGCAAATCAAAAACGTTACATCAGCCGCTTCAACAACTACATTAACTTTGACTTTTATGAGATAAGTGGATCAATGTTTACACTGATGGATTATTTATCTCTGTCAGGCTTTTCAAATCAGCTTTAAAATACAATTAAATGAATGAAAATTAATGTGTCTGGAAGGGAGGACAATGTTAAAATTGAAAGTGACTCTCAGATAAAAATGATAATCAGATCTTTTTTTTGGCATAGATAAAAAGTGAAAAATAAAAGCTTAAGTCATAGTTGGAGGACAGAAGACGTACTTTTTTAAAATAACCTTTCTGGTTTTGACTGTGTCAATGATATTGACTATTTTTTACTGATACACAAGACTTTTCTTTTCTTGACTTGAAATTAAAAAAAGTAAAGATTCCGTTTTTATTTGTTCATAACCAATGTTTTTAATATTTACAGTATTTGTACCTTTATATAAAGTAGAAATTTAGTAGAAATATATAGTTGGACAACAATGATTTTTTTTTTTCTTTTAAATCGTTGTCCAGCTTACTGGCATTAATGGCCTAAAAAGATCCATCTCAATAAGCAAAAATATATTTGTTGAATTCCCCTTACACCTTATAAAAACACAACATTTGATAGATTATATCAGAACAATTAAAAACATTTGTAATACATAAATATTAGCTGAAGGCAAAATCTTTTCAAAAGGTTCTTTTCATCTGACAGACAAGCCTCATCGTTACGCACAACTCAGTTTACTGAGACTCATCTGACCCTGTGAACTAAATACAACTGGGACATTTTTGTAATTTATATTTTAACATAAAAGAATAATCTGTCATTGAGTCCAATTCTTTTTTTCCCTGTGGTATAAATATGACTTTACACAGAATGTTCAAAAGGAGAAAGACAGGAAAACAGTCGTTGGTCTGACTCAACCACATCTGCAATCAGAGCTAAAATAAAAAGTTTAAAGGTTGGACGGTACAGGTGTGGGGATTAATGGAATTGGAGGAAAAAATATCTCCACAGCTCACTTGTTTGAGAACCAGAGCAGTTCACAGTGGGAAATAATGCTGCTGCAATAAAAAATTAATTTGTTTTAAGGCTTTTTTTTCTTCTTTTTATCCCATAGTGCCAATGAATGTGGATTGCTGTATTTATTTTCTGGCAACAGCAGCAGAGAAATCAATGAAATTCAATTACTCTTGAAGAAAGATGCCGAGATAGATGACATCTTCAGAGAAGACGTCCATGTAGACCAGAAGAAACACGTACGCAGCTCCTGCAATTAAGCCAAGACAGACTGGTGTATTTGTGTGATTTGTGCCCTTTAGTGCGTCCCTGCCGGCGAACATTAAAACATCCCCAACACCTCTTCTTAGAGGCGACAGGCCGGGGACTCTCAGGGACTGCATGCATCACTATGGGGTGACAGTAGGCGTGTCTCTGCATCAAGGCAGGAAGGGGGCTGCCTCTGTTTACATGCTGCTCTGGCCAAAACAAATTCAGAGGCCTCAGTGTTGGAACGCTGAATAAAAGCACAAACAAATGAAAGGCGGAATAAATATGGTGGAGGGTGGGGGCTAAAGGGAAGCTGAAGTGAAAAAAAAAGAAGAAAATCCTGCACAGATTTGTGTTTAGCCGAGGATTTATTAGGTGATAAAAAGTAATCTGGCACTACAATACTTATTTTTTATTTGAGCTTTTTTTGTTTTGTTTTACCTTACTTGATCTGAGGGCTTAACAGCGTTGGCTGGTAGAATTCAATATTAAATAAAAGTTAAACCCTTTCCTAATCTCATGCAGTCTGATATGTTAGTACTCAGGAATGGTTGTAACTTAAATAAAAGCTTTGCAGTGGCTAAAACCAAAATCAACTTCATTTTACAGATAAACTGCTTAAACAGGTTCTTAAGAGTGCTACTTTTACGCTATATTGTGACATTTTCATGTAAACTTGTTTAATTCTGCAATATATTTGGCCTAAAGCCATCTTAGTGCTGCCCTCCTGGGGTTGGAGGGTGCAGCTGAATTTTCCTGTTGGTTGCAAACAGTGCAGGTTTTTTGAGACTAATTTCTTCTTGTGTAGGACGTTTTTAATCAGAGGTTACCATTCATCACCTATTTTTTCTGCATAGCCTGAGGTAAGAATGTACCTATGGATGATTAAATGTGTTGTCAAAATGAATGTGTACTGATAGGATATCAAACACAAATTGTATGATTAAGATGTGGATGTGGTCATCAAAAGGTCATTTCCTGGGTAAAAAACTGCCGTGTTGCAGATTAGCTTTCTTAAACAATCAGAAAACAAACAATGAAGGTTGAATGCAGCCAAATCTAACTGATACATAAAGAAGCATTTAGTTTTATGTGTGGTGCAGAAGTAAATCTTTGCTACCTGTCTTCTCTTCTTCTCTCCCATTTCTTATCTTGATACTGTTACTAAAGGCAGCTAGGGCCACAAATTCCTAAAAACAAAACATATTTTTCTCTGCATCATAATTCAAAAGTTGTCAATAAATGAATATGTTATGTCTGGATGGAAAGCGGTTCATACTAGAGCAGATTCAACATGTCATCTCCAGTTAGTTTCATTTCAATTTTCCAATATCTAAAATACATTTTTCATTAAGTCCTAAAGATGCAATCGGAATGTGTGCTACAATTAAAGTTAAAGTACATGTTCATGTTGTACCAGAGGAGAAAATCATCTTGATTGTTAGATGTGCTCTGTAATAATCAGCCACCAGTTGTGTTTGTTCCTCCATGATCTGACCCCTCCACCTCGGTCTCTCAGTCTAATCTAACCGCTCTTCAGATTTGAACCTTATGCATCTTCCTTCCCTTCTGCATTCTCTGCTCTGGCAGACTGTTCCAGTATCATGAGCCACTGTAATGGTAATAAAACTGATCAATGTTCTAGTTTTTATTGAGTTGGTTAGGCAATATAAAATAGTTCTCTCATTACAGATCCTTTTAAGTGATTTCATCAGGCTATAAAGCAAACAGGTTCATGTCAGACTGAGCTCTTCCATTGGTCACGGTGCCATGGAGTTGTGACGTCATGATGCCTTTTATACTACAGTTAAATATTTTATTGCCAATTTAGACTGCATTATTATGAGCTTATGACAGGTCCTTGTATTCAATATAATGACTCTTGCACTCGTTCTCCTTAGAAGCACAGACCATGATAAAACAATCGGAGATCTGGAATGACCAAATATATCAAAATAAAATATTTTTGATAAGTTTTCATGATAACTTTTGTCATTTTAAATTCTTCTTGGTCTCTGGATTTCTGTTAAATTTGTACTTCATTCTCAGTGTTTTGAGTGAAATGTTTCCTTCTTTTGTTCGTTATCCTTATTTTCTGAGGTGAGGGTTGGACTGTTGAATCAGCTGAGCTTCTATTTCACTGTGACATTAAAATATGACCCAAAATGTTGCAATTAAATCCAGATTTGGTTTAATCCACAGTCAACTCCATTCAGCCATTTTGCAAGCTTATATGTACAATATTGTGATGGCAAAAGATGTAATATTTACCAAGCTAAGAGTAAAAGTCCCATTAATTTACACTCTGTATGTAAATGAAATACTTGGCCAGTTGGGTTGATTTTTTCTAAGCTTGATGCACAAACTTGACATAAGAGGTGTTTCCTTTACAAACGTGTGCAAAACCTTTTCGATATTTTGCTAATGCTAAGTCATACGTGAATAAGCTTGATCACATGATAAGCCATTAAAAATTACAGATTTAAACACTTGAGATATACTCATAATTCGGCCATGGCGCCGGCGCTCATCTTCCATCAAACATCACAGGAGACGTTGGAGTGACAAGCCCCGCCTAGTTGGGAGCGGCGATGTATGCCGCATTTTGGGGAAATTATAGTTGGTAATATCACAGAAGCGCTATGGATCCAACACTTTTGAATGACACACAACTTCTTATGAATTGTGTGATGCTGTGATAGTACTAGTCATCAGCTGGTCGTTGTCCACCAAGGCCAGTCTCTACAAATAAGCAGGTTGATGCAGGATATGAACCAGCATGGTCCAAAAAAAGTGTTTCTATTGCAGTTTTGCACAAAACACCAATTTTGATATGGCAGAAAATCACCTCAAAAGTTATCAAAACATTTTCTAAATTTTAGTGTTTCCTTTAAGCGAATTTATTTTCATAATTCAAATTTGTACAATTTTATGGTCAATGGAAGCATAAATACTTAAGATTGCTGGGGTATTTATGATGGAAAATATAGATTTCATCAATGTAACAATAAACAAAATTTCTATCTAGTATTGGAAGCAATTTTGCTATCAAAACTGAGTTATAGCAATAATCTGACTTGCACCAATAAAAGGCATGAATTTAGACAGAAAAACAAATAATCATCAATAAAATCTTAAATATTGAATGTGTTTGTTTTCTCTCTTTGTAGTTTAGGGACCATTGTTAATATTTGCATTACCTTCTGATATCTCTCAATGAGTGAAACAATCAAGATAATGTCTCATGCTCTAAATGAAATAGGAATATTTTTTTCATTTCATCCCTTGATAGTATCTGCTGAAAGAAGAAAAAGGACTTTAGATGGAAGATGAGGAGTAGAGATAATCTAAACGTGACACCGGCTCAGTCATGAAGCAGTCCAGAGATTCAGTGACTGACAAGATTCATCTACCAACTCTTCGCCAAACGCTCCGATACGCCATGCTGCGTCAACACCCGTCAATCAACGTCTCCTTTGTCTGCGCTGGCCAATCCCATGTTGCGGCTACACCCGGTCCATTTGAGAGACGGGGCGGTGACGAGAGTGGGAGGGGGCGGGGCTGTGGCCAAATAGATGGAAGGTGGAGTGGGTGTGAGCAAAAGTACGAAGCGAGGCCTCAAACAAACAGGCCACAGGGGCAAGAATGCTTAACATGCAGTTGACTGGTGAGCACGCACAAATGTGGGCGTGTGTGTGTGTGCGTGTGTGTGTACGTTTGACAGTCAGCATGAAGGAGCTGCAGTAGTAAAGCCTTCAGGCAGCCTGCCGCTTTCTGTCTGCTTTAATTGCTTGTAGCCCCAGAGACTGAACACACTTACTCACACACACGCATTCAGGATCCAACCCAGGGAACACCTCCACACCGCCGTGCCGACAAAGAGACCAGGTTTACACGGCTAAGGTGGGAGCTGAACAGCGAGGTCTTTCACCGAGGATGACAACGCCAGAACTCAGCGAAGACGATGGAGAGAAAAGGATCAACAGAGGGAGCTCTGGGGATCAGATCCACTCAAACAAGTAAAAAACGAGCAAAAAGTGACTTTATTGTCAGGCATAACCCTGATAATTTATGACTAAACACACAATTTAAAGTTATTTGTTTCCATATTAAGTGAAGTTTTGAGAATAAGTGGTCAAATCCTAACCACAGACCATAATTTTACTCTAATATTTGTTGGTTCTTTCTTTCTCCTGACTGCTAAGCAACAATTTATCCACAAACATTAGCGTCAAACTTCTGTGCTGTCTGACGCAGCATTACAGTCTATTCCAGGAGTTAAAAATCTCTGGAGAAGAGCAGAAAGTGTCGGCACTGACGTGTGGTGGGTGTGTGTGTGGGGGGGCTCATTATAAAATCAATGCTCACAGGACCCCTCTCATTTAAAAACATGGCGGGGAAAAGGTCAGCAAGAGCGATGGAAAAAAATCTCAATCTAATTCTTTGCTCAAAAAGCCACTTAATATTGGATTCTGTAAATTAAATTTCACACTCGGCTATTCTGGCCAAAGGATAATTGCAGCCAGCAAACGAGGAGGAATAAAAATAACTGGAGGAGGAAAAAAAACAGAAAACCTGTTGGGTTTGTTTTATTGCTTCAAGCCCTAAGCAGGAAATAATGGCGAGACACAAAATAGCACTCACTTGTTTAAAACATGACGAGAAAATCTTTATCAGCAACAGCTTCCTGTAGTTCACTCACCAGAAGGTATAAAGAGAAACTGGTGTCACATATATTAATAATGCAATCATATAATAATCAAAACTGAGAACAAAGGTGAAAAAAACTGAGCTTTTTCTGACAATTTAAGAAAAAGGGTAGAAAACTCCTTCCATATCTCACAAGCTTGTCCTCACCCTCAGTCTACCAATTGTTTTTTTTTTTTTAGATTTCAGCAGGACAGATGTGATGGGCAGAACCTGTTCAGGCTGACCAATCAGCTGTTAAATATAACAAGAAACAGAGGATAACATAGCATTCAGCTAGCCACATCAATGGAACATTAGCAGCATAACACTTAAACTTTGATACAACAAATTCAACAAACCAGCTTAAAGATCAGGCTCAACAAAAAGTCAAACCGAATACTAAATGTGTGTTTTTTATGTTTAGAGCTAAGTATCAATAAGTTACTGTGTGATAAAAATCTGCCATTTTTCACTTAGTGTATGTTTTTTCCCTTTTTTATTAAATGCACTAAAACTTAAAACTCTTAATTTTTCCAGACTGTTAATGTGCCATAGTATGTTTTATTTGAAGCATTTTGTTTTGAGGTTAAAGTTAGGGACATAAGGTCTGTAATGGTAATTTTACTGGATACTGAGTATGTCTGCGTGAGAGGAAATCAATCAATTTCTTAATTTTATGTTTGACTCAAAACAATTTTTTTAGTCTTTTATGTTTACTATTCATTGCATTAATTGAAATAAAGGTTTACACCAATAAGATATGCTCCTAAAAAACAAACTTTTTTTTTAACTTAAATTTGAAAATTGGATTTTGAAACAACAGGCTGTGCTAGCAGCTGCTCTCTTCGGTGTGGATGTCGTTACTATAGGAAGAAAACTAAATGGGCTTATTGTCAGTGTGGTGTTTACAAATACAACAAAATGTCTAGAGAGGAGACTAAATGCAAAACTGTTTTCTACAGAGGTTCATTCAAGCTGCTGTTCATAAACACAACAACGCTTTCAACATTACGGTTTACAATGCTAACGGCTAATTGTGCTGCTGGCAGTTTAAAATGATGCATTTGTTTGAATACACTAGCATAAAAAAGATTTTAAAAAGACTTTGCATGTAACACAAAACATATAAAATGGATTCTGAGGAGTCAGTGACACCTCCTACCTGATAGGTGGCAGTAGCATCGCCGCCACTGTCTGTGCCCAGATTGGTGAGCTTCTCCTTGAGCTTATGGTGGGAGCGATGGCGAAGGCAGTAGACCACGGTGGAGGCCAGCAGCACGCCGACGATGCAGAGGATGCACACAACGGTGAGGATGAGGAACTTGGTGGATTCTCCCTGGCTGTACTTGGTGGGGATCTGCTTGATCTGGCTTCCCTGTTGGCCACCAAACAGGACGAGACACAAAAGAGTTCACATTCAAGCGGCCATTTCACAATAAGAGACACATTTTGCTATTTGTAAAACCTGAATTTCAAATCACATTTCATCCATTTCAGTCTTAATTTGGCCACTTAGTTTAATTTAATACAGTCAGACTCAAATTATTAGAGTTGTATAATTTACGTGTTCTTCATTATGCTCTTTTTAAGGTAATTTAACCAATTTGAGTCTTTTTTACTTTTTTTTGTTAATGTTCATGTTTTAAATAATCTAAAATTAGATGGAGTATTGCATTATTAACCAATAGTAAGGGTACAATTAACAGATTAAAAAACATAATAAATGAAAAGATTTTAGGAATGATAAACAGTTTTCACCCTCAAAGCTCATGCAAACCCCAACAGGAGAACAAAACACAGAAAAATAAAATTAAAACAGCCAAAAAAGAAATGTATTATTCTTTAAAAAAATACATCAATAAAAGAAAAGGCATCATCAGCTACACATTATATTTGTGCTCTTAAAAGAGAACCTGGAGACTTTCTTTAATATAAAAATCGGTTCAACCGTTACAGCAAAGAGACTTATAGTTTTACAGTGAAGTAAAAGCTGCATGCTGAGTTAAATGTGTGTAAACAAATTCACTGAAGTACTCTGAATAAAATATTACTGAGAGAAAGCATGAAAACCACTGTTCTACTCAGAGTTAGAGCCCTGCATGAAACATAATGTATGACTGCTCTGAATGGGCCTCAGCTGTTAAAATTTGCTCAAATTGAATCCACTTTAAAAAAAAAAAAAACAAAAAAACCCAAAGGGCCTTCGGTTGTCCAGATAAACTGATAGCAGATCAGTCATAAATGCTTTTGCCTCTGTAAGCGTACAGTAAGAGTTCTGATTCATCCGCCCTGTTACAAACTGTGTGACGGAGGTTGTTACTTGTGAGCTGCAGGGGTGTGTGAAAACACACACTTTAAAGTGAGCATGCTTTCAGGTGATTTTCCTGATCAGTCAGACAAGAGGAGCTAATCTGGGGATACATCTGGCAGCGTGTGGGATGGGAACAACCCTGCAGGCTGCCGGATCGTCACTGCATGCTGTTTCATACCCCTGGATTAAAGCATCTGCAAACACAGGCCAAAAAAACGAAAACCCAACAAGGTAATCTGCGTGAAATGCATTAAGAGCATGAAGCTATTTTTGATACTAATGATTCTCCCCTCAAGGAGGAAATTTACAAATAATTTTGCAAGATAAATACAGCTTCTTCCACTATCTTTAAGGCAAAGAGTTGCGTTTAATAAACCCTGAGTTAATCCACAGGTACATCTGAGCAGAATGTGGGATTCTCCGCCGACCTCGACTGCAATCTAACTCAACGCGTGAGAACCGGCTCCCTGAGCAAACAACTGGAGATTAAAGAACGTCCTTCCAGTCCACTCTGCCGCCCCAGATAACACAATGAACACAAAGCGTGCGATAAAAGCCTGCCCCGCTTCACCAGTGTATAAGAAGAAAAAAAACCGGCTGCAATAATTTGAGAAAGAGGAAGAGAGTCTTTATTGAACTCCTAATTAAGTGCTGCAGTTCCAAACTGCTGCTCGCTGTTCATTTTCTGACATAATGGGGGCCTGTTGCATTTCTCTTTTTTTTACCTGACAAACTAAGAGTTAACAAAAGCCAACATAATTCCCCATTATTACATGCAGCGCAACAATGTTGGCAACAAAGACAGAGGCAAGAACCAACAGGGGGAGAGCTGCAAATTGCACTGCCAATTACAAGCCTGACAAAGACTGTTCAATAGAAATCAATAGCAGAAACAGCTCGTCCCTTTCTGGAAACGCAATTCCTTACCTCCTTCGTTTTTTTTTTTTTTCTGGGAAAATTTTGTTTGCAATGCTGGGTCTCTTCACATCTGAGAAAAGCAGCAGGTTCTCACTCGAGTTTAAGAGAAGAACCGAGGGGGGTGAAAAAAACCCCTGTCCCTCAGTAGTAGAGGTCACAGAGATTAGGTGTGGAGCAGCGTGGTGAGTTAATGGAATGGAGGCTTTGAGAGCAGAGCGGTGAGGAGGAGAGGGGAGGGGAGCGGTCCTCCTGAATCCCTCCTGCCCGCCTGTCAGCACAGAGGAACTCTGGGAAGACGGGGGGGAAAAAAAGGAGCGCCGCACACAAATCGGGAATTCTTGTGAGGTTTCAGGGTGCCACTCCCCCTGCCTCTCTTCCTTAACACCGTCGCCACCATCAACACTCGATAATTCTCCACCCGACCCCCCTCTATGATTGCATTCATTTGCTGCTGCATTCAGCACCTCATAAAGAGCGGCTGCAGAATGGGGGGCCAGCAGTTAGCGCACAGCTACGCTTGGCCATGATGTTACGATCCTCAAAAGAGCGAGCGCTTTCTAAGAAAAAACCTGATGGAAGTGCATCAATCTGCTTCAAACATAATGCAGGAAGGATAATTACATCACACCTCTATGGCTGCACATATTAATTCGGACATCTGTAGGAGCAGAAGGAACTGATTGTGTCTATTTTCAGTTTCTTTTCATTAATGTGGTTTTAATGTAAAAGACTGCAGCAGGAATAGCAGCCATTAAGGAGGCCTGATGAAGAGAAGTGGCTGAGCAGCAGTCTGGAAGTGTTGTGGGCTTGGCACGGCCATTAATAATGAATTATTGCTGATCCCACACGCTTCCAGCGGAGTAATGTTTGGTTAAATTTATTATTTTTTTATTTTCTTCACACACACCCCACCCTTCCTTCTCAAACCCACAATACTGCTGATCAAATAACTTCATTTGTCATTTTCCTCCCCGAGTCGTCTCACTGTTTTGTCAAATGAAGTTTCATGGCGAGCCATCGCGCCTTGCTCGGCGAGTAATGGCCCATAATTCAGAGCTCTAACTGTAACAGCTCAGTCATCTTTCACGGGACAGACGCCGGCATTTCCAACGCACACTTCCCCCTCTTCCTCCTCCTCTTCCTCCCCTGGTCTCTTTATCATGGCTGCCTAGCATGTCTGTCTATTGATTCAAACAAATGTTGCTTGACCCCACCTGCTTAAACAAGTTTGGTTGCAGTTGTTAGTAGCAGCAGCAAAGGAGGGAAGCCGTTTGTGTCTGCAGCCACTAAGGAGGAAACCAGAGCAAAAAAAAAAAAAAATGCAATCAAATGTTTTCTCCAGATGGGAGGTGGAACACTGATGCATGCACATGCATGCATCAAACCGTGCAGCCTCCTGTGTGATGTGCAGCTCCAGGCGAGTATGTTAATAGCCTCTATCTCTGTCTACATGTGCTATCTATACTGCGCTATACGTGTCGAATAATAAGAGGTTATCAGCTCGGCGCTGCAGCTTTGTGGCCTTTCGCTGTTATCCCTCCTGTGGCTCAACACTTTCACTCAAATTACATTTCACACGAGCTCAATGGGGAGGTAGGAGTGTCAGCATGAAGCCAAAACCAAATTTTATGCACTCATTCAAGTAAAAAGAACAAAAAACTCAAATATTATTTTTATGTTTGTATTTATTAAAACAACAAAAATATTTTATTTTATTTTTATCCGGGGGCTTTGAAAATGAAGCAGGAACGCCAACACCCCGAAAAGCAACGAACTGAAGGGACTTCCACCCTCTGTCACCCATCTGCTCTCACAAAATTCATTGTACTTGCAAATCTTTTGGTTTCGCAAACAATTTGCCAGAAGAATCTGTGGATCACACTGAGTGCGCAATTTCGCAAAGCCTTAGCGTAGCCCACCGAGGATGAAGTCTGCCTATCTGCACTGAATCTGTTGGAAACACAGCGACCAGCTAAAGACAGAACATGCTGAACTTGACAAGATAAATTTGAGATTTTACTTCTCACTAAACTATCAGCGTTAGCTGTGCTGATAGTGACGTAATTAGCACCTTTTGATGCTCTTATGGTTGTTAAAAAACTTAAATTGTAGTGCAGAAATTTGTAAAGCAAGATTAAACGTGGCGTTATTTTAAGATGTCAAGATGTGCTGGATTAATAGTGTTAGGGTAGAGGATGTGTGTGTGCGGGGGCGTGCGTGTGTGTGTGTAAATAGGGGTGTGGATTAGCCCGGCTCCCATAGACAAAAGGCTGATGGATTTGCACGGCTTTGGCTTATTCAGAATGATTTGAAGAAAGGGGGAAAAGCGAAGGGGTCAGCGGGGTCGCAGTGGACGGCTATTGTTTTCCTCTGTGATGACTTGCTGGAGGAAACAAAGATCTGTCTCTCATCTCTGATTCATCCTGGGCATTTGCGAAAGTTCAGCTCTGTGTTAACGGAACCTCTCAGCAAACAGAAACACAGCAACTCCACAAGCTGGCGGGACTTCACACACCCTTCCTCACCAGATGCACACACACATAGAGTCCCTAAACATGTCACGTTCCACAGCAAAGTGATTCATATCCCACACTGTGCACATAAATGCTGATCATCAAACTCAAAGTTCACTTTAAATTCATCCTTAAATTTAAAAAAGCATATAAAACATTAAAGCGATGTGCTGCGAACGCATTTCTGTGAGGCGCCAACCTGCAGACAGACTGGGATGCTCTTCCAAGATGACATTAAAAATGATTTGAATGTCGCACATCCTGCGGTGCAAAGCGGCAGCTCCAGAAAATGAAAACAGCAGCAAATCCCATTAAAGTGACTGTTATTACAACGTTACGGTGAGATGCCGCTGTGTGAAATCCGCGAGCCGGGGAGCCATCAGTCAGCCAGCATCTCAACTCTGAGGATACTCCCAACACACCTTTTACACAAATATGCACTGTTTTGAATCATTTTAACGCAAATAAATGGACAACAAATGATTGAAAAGACATGGCTTGTAATATAAATATAGGAAAATAATAAGGAACACTCCTTAGCCCGACACTGGACTGATTTCCTCAGATTTCACACAGACCTTTAGGGAAGAGACATTTACAGCTGCAGACGGAAATTCAGCATTTACATGTAAAAACATATGAAGTGAAACGAGTCCTACCAAAAATCCCTGATGAGAGATGGAGTGGAAACCTTCTCCCGCTCCTATTTCCCATTCAACTCTGGGTCCACAGACAGCACCTCGCTAGCAGCAGAGGAGGAGGAGGAGCAGGGGAGAGCGAGAGGGAGCTGGAGAGAGATTTATCTCCTCCCATCATCCTTTCTACCTCATTTGAAGATGAACAAAAAAAATGGAAAAGAAAGTTCCCGGGTTCCTCCTTTTCCTTCTCTACACCATCTCAATAAGAAAAATTAAAAAGAGGAAAGATGCGGATTCTCTGTTTTGTTCCTAGGTGAGGTTAAGTACATGTTTAGAAAGTGATGAGGATTTGCAGGCAGCAGCATCCAGCGTTTCCACATGGACAACTGAGATGCGTTTTCTTTTTTTTTTTACTTCCAGAGAAAGAGGAAAAGTGAGAGAGGCTACAAAGTGCTCCATGGGGCTCCTCCTTATATTTCTCCCATCCCTCCCTCCATTCCCTGCCTGTCTACAGCACATGTCACCTCCCCTCGTTGCCATGGCGATGGCTCCACATGTTGCCGACAGGAGGTGAGAGGAAGAGGAGTTCGAGAAAAAAAAGACTGAAGAGAGGGGTGTCTGAGGGCAAAAAAGGAAAGAAAGTACACAGACATAAAAAAAGGAAGGATGAACAGAAAATAAGAGGGAATTTTATCAAAATATTACTGATTTATTTTTTCCTGTTTTGTAACACAATTATTCTGTAGATTGATACAAAATCAATCTACAGAATAACAAAAGGGGAAATAAATAGAAAAATTAATGTTCTGTTATCTGAACCTTCATCTGGATGTTTCTCTTTGAGTAAATGTTCTGAGAAATCAGCTGCCGACTGAAATCTGAAGGTGTTAAAGTTCAGTTGGCCAATCAGAAAGTCAAAAGTCAGATCCTTTTGCAGGCAGTGAATGCATCATGCAAAACAGCCACCAGGTTGTCGTTAAAAATCCTCAGCGAAGAAGAAGCAGCTATTTTCTGCATCAGTGAGGTGAAGTCAGAGGAAGCACAGAGAAGTAAGGAAAAACTTAGAAGGAAGCTGTGTTGTGTGGCACATTGAGACATGCCAGCTGTTAGACAGCGAGAGAGAGCGAGACGTTCAGCAGATAACTGGAAGGCCCAACTGAAGCTTGATAAATCTGAGTTTTTATCATAAATCTTGCTGGATTTATGACAACCTTCTGTAATCTCAGAGTGATGATGACAATCTACATATGAGGTGACAAAAAGACAAACAGGTTATTGTTTTCCTAATGATAACCACGTAACTCACTAACAGCCTAAAATATCAACTATAATCAATTAGTCTATGTTTTCAGTGAAATAGTTTAACAGCAACTACTTCTGCTGGGATTATTTTTTTAAATGTTTTTAAGCTCTTAATCAACTAAAATCATAATCAGTGGGTCAATATTTTACAATAATTGAGAACCTGAAAGCCACCAAAAACTTATTTTTTTATTTAGCTGAGAGCAACTAAGTTCACTCAGTTTCGATACGTTGAGAATAAAAGTGGTAAAAGCCATTAAATGTAGCTACCATAGATGTGTCCGTCTATTTGTTAGCCACAGAGTCACAACTTTTCATCTTGGCAAGTAAAATATGAAAGACTAACTGTGTCATTGGATTTTACAACAAACAACTTAGTCAATGCTTCTAAATATTTATTCTTCACGTACTGAATGTTTGTAAAACGTAAAAAAATCAAGGAAGCAGGTGGAAACATGGCAATTTTTTAAAAAAAAGAAGAAAAAAATCACTGTTCTGTAAAATCACCAACGACCAAAATGCTGCACATGTTGCTGCTTCCAAGTATAATTAGCTTGTTGTACCGACGCCAAGAAGATGCCGGCGTCTCCTCTGATAGCTGAATTAAGAATTTATCTCATGTAATTGTTTACATCAATCAGTCACCATGATTTGTAAAGACTTATCATTTGAACAACATTATTCATGACATTTTAATTATATTTCTTGTTTAATGGAACCGCCGCAATTGCAAAATTGTGTTTTTTGACATTAGCGGAATATCAAAAAGTTTAGCGCACATTTGCAATGGAAACACAGATGGTGTAACACTAAAAGAATCCTTATATTTGTCTCTCTTTGCATTCGCAGCTGATAATTCATTCAAAGAGACAGGTTACTGCTACCAACTCAGGATTTTTACCTAAAATGTCGCCACAGTTAGTCAAGATGGCGCCATTCACCTACATCTCGATCAGTACACATGTTTGTTATTTTGTTGACCAAGACAAACAACTGAAAGGTTGTCGTGTTGCAGAGGTGACCGGTGTATGACCTCACATACAAACATCACCCTCAAGCCTGCGTAATTTAAATAGGTTAATTAGTAGATGCTGAGGGTGCAAAGCAGCCAACGGTAGGCTTAAAGCTGCAGCAAATACTGGCGGAGAATTCATAAACCGAGTCAGGAACCGGCTGCAGTCGGTCTGTTTGTGCGAATGCATGAGACAAATAGGTGTTTACATGTTAGCTTTTTATGCGTGGATTTCAGGTATATTTGTATACAGTGTTTTTTTCTGTTTGTTGGCTGTGAGTGCGTGCAGGCTGACAACTCCCATCTCACCAGTGTTTGCAGTTCAGCTTGGAGGAGAAAGGAAAGAGGCAAAGAAAAAAAAAAGATGCTGCCTAATGCAGCTGACAAGGTCCTTCCTTGTTAGTGTGTGTGCAGCTCGGAGAAGGGTTCTTCAGTTTATCTTTCTATTCAACCCGCTCAACACACCCCACTGCCCCCCCCCAGCTCCTTCACAGAGACCCCCATGCAACCTTTTGTCCCCCTTGGCGACAGCTGGAGGTGGCAGGCGGCGAAGACCCTCAACTAGACTCAGTATGCCGGTGTAAGAGGTGGAGGGGGTGGGGGGGCGTTCGTTTTGTGATTGGTGATTTGGGAGGGGGGCCGGGCCTTTCAGTTTATATCAAGCCCAAGCCACCCCCCACCACTTCTCTCGACCTCCACCTGCTTGACTCTCACTGCCTCGAACGCTAACTAATGGGGCTGGAAGAAAAATGTTCGGCGGTTTGAGCGCCAACACTTTCTTTCTTTCTTTGAGTAGGAAGAAAAAAAATATTTAAAGCTTTTATTCACTGCAGCCACTTGGTTCCAGCAACCAAACTGCCAGATGTGCCTGATCTGTCTGCATGCTTAGCATCTTAAGTAAAAGAACATGTTTAATTACCTCGTCCGCTCATTTCTATCACAGCTTAAGCAAAATCTGAAATATCAACCAAATTTTTTTTGAATTATTTTCCACCATCAAGATCAGAAAAAGGACAATATGAGCATAAAACACCAGGATTTTCCTTACCCTCATGGCCTACTGTCAGTTATACCACTGATGTCAAGGTTTCTATTTATATTTAATGTTCTTTATGATCTTACCTAATGTAATACAGATTGCCTATTTCATTATGTGTTTACTTTGATTATGACCTACATAAAATTTGGATTGTGTAAAGTAAAGCTCTTTTTACAGACTTCCAAGTATTTCTTACCACTTCTAAATGTTAATGTAGGAAACCAACAAGCTCCCTAAAGAAAACCCAGGCTGATGACTGCACTGCAGAAACACAAAATCTCACCAAGTATCTTTTGTCTAGTTTCTAGTGCAATGCAATATTTCTTACAAGTTACTTTTTAGCAAGGAATTGGAGCTTGTTCTAAGTAAATATTTCCTTAATTTGAACAAAAAGTACTGGTTGCACAGGCAATTGTTTTCACTTGTAGCAAGAAAGTTTTCCCATAAGTGAAATAATCTGCCAGTGGAAGTAGTTCTCTTTGATTTGAAAAGTTTTTATTGGCTCTGCAGTAATCAAACACTTTTTTTTAGTTCCTGACTAGCTTTTTTGTTATTTTGACAATTTGTGTGTAAGTTATTGCTGAACTCCAGATTTTAATCCGGACTGTTTTTCTCTTTTCAAATGAAATAGACATCAAAGTTTGTATCTGCTAAATTAATCCAAAGTTTGTCTCAGTTACACTTTTGCAAATCAAATCACTTTTACAGTGACTCTAGATAAGTTTTAAGGGGTAAAGACTGTGACTGAATCACTGGTTTGAAGGTTACTGCTGTAATTCAGACATTATCACTACCTCTCATCCTCAGGAGTCAGATAGACATAGTTACATTTATAATTTGCTTTAGCTTAAGCTGCTAAACCACAGCCATTAAAATCCATTTTGTTCTATAAAGAAATGTCTTCATAACAAAAGGGGCTCATAATTCCAACTGTTTAGTACCACAGTACAAGCAAAAGATTTCTGCATAATGCAATTTACTGGATAATATCCCCTGCAAAGATGCAAACCCAAGACCTAGTACAACTATAAACATGAGTATGGTAACAGTTATGGGGGGAAGGGCCAATTTCAACAACTTCTTTGAAATAAATCAATGATTGTGCAGCAGCAGGCCTTAGAAATGAGAAGGCCATTTAAAATTTAGCCGTGCTTTTCTTTTTCTGTCAAAACATCTTTCACTGTTTTGTAAAAGCTCTTCACTTTGAAGGGTTTTGAAAATCTAAAGTCTTTTTCATTGGCTCACAGGGTTGGATATGTTAAATATTTCTGTTTCAAGGACTGTTTGTACAATCAATGGTCACAGGTTTTATTAAAAGGAATCAGGTTTACTTTAAAAAAGAAACGTAAGGTCATGAATACTGAGCAAGATAATTATTGGTTTTAAACACCTCCAGCTTAAGATCTTGAGCACATATTTTGAACAGTGCTGATGTGAATAGAAGGACAGTTATGCGAGCGCTGTAAAAGACCTGAGGAGGAGCGGATTGTGTGAAACAGAGATTTGCACTGTGTCTTCTAAAAATTTGACTGCAGAGTTTTGGTTTCATCCTGAATCAAAAACAAAACTGTAAAGTCGTTTTCATGCAAAGTCATGAAGGTATGGAGCAAAAATCTTGAACAATTCTTTTTATATTTTTTTAGTTTCCCGTCATTCTAACCGATAAAAATTTTCTGAAAAGAATAGTTTCTAATTTCAAAGGATTGACCGTTGACATTGAAAACTTGACAGAGAAACATTCTTGAATTGCATCGTTAAATTGTACTCCAATTACAAATACACAGATGAAAGATTTCACACTCAAGGTCTCCACATAAAACGCTTGATAAACGTCACACACCTCACTCTTGTGAAAACAGTCAGGTCTGCCCCATTGTTCAGATGCTTCCAGAACAATACCGGCATAATCTCTGCAGTCAGATTCGTCACATGGCGACAACATCAGAGGCCATCATCGGTTGGATACTCACAAACAGCCTGCGTTGTTTTCAAACGGTTACTGACGGAGACCAAATAAAAGACTCACTCCTTTTTTTCTACCGAAATGACAGCTCATTCAGCTCAGGACCACCAAACTGTTGTCTTTTGTGTGTTGCGAGATATTTGGGATTCCTGCGACCCACCGCGCTGCCCTCGCTCTCATTGTTGACGAGGATGGCACCCAAGACAAAAGAGCCATCATCCGGATTATACGGTAGCCCCACCGCCCTGATGCCCCCTGGGACATGAGTCTGTAACGTACAGTAGCCAAGCATAACATCTGGTCTGACTGACAAACTGACACCAAGTGTTTTATTTTATAGACTGTGAAAGTTGTGCAGCCTAACTGCAAAATAATGAGGAAAAAAAGAGCTTGTTACTTTGCAAATAATATCTCCAATTTTGTTTGGTTTTTTTTTGCTTTTAATATCAAAAAGTAACATTGTTTTATGACCGACATATTTCTATACGGCAAAATATTTATCTCCTGACTGTAAAACAAAGGTAACTTATAGAAATTTGGTGTGCAAAATATGAAAATGTCAACTCTCAAATGGCTTTTAAATTGCAGTGTTCTTCTCACTTATCACACCTGACATGTATGTGTAAAAGGCCTTGAAATTAATTCATTTTACAAAAAATTAAAAAAAAAACAAATCCAAACACTGAATTTGTTGCATATAAAAAAAAGTTGTATTTTCAAAAGTTACCAATAAGACTTTTTACTTTGAGCGATGCCACAAAAAGGCTTTTTCTGTCTTACCATCACAAACAAGTCGAGTTTCCTAAGAACTACTGGGACTCTAACTGGAACCAAATGGTTTAGTCTAAGATTGCAGTACATTATACCCACTGTAAGTATGGTGGAGGATCTGTTATGCTGTGGGGCTGTTTCTCTTCCAAAGATCCTGAAAATCTTACTGCAGTGCATGAACCCAGAGAAACGGCAAAACATTTTGAATAAAAACCAAGCAGCCTTCGCTAAAAAAACAAAATATGGGTCTTCTTTGAGTGTTTCAGGAGGAAAAAGACGTAAAACACCTGGTTAACTCTACAAAACGGTTCACCAGACATAAAATCAAAGATGTTGTTCAAAAACGACGGATCAAAGATGCTATTATGTATGCCCCCAACTTATAAAATGTTACAGAAAAGACTAAAAACTGACCTTCTGTTTTTATACAAAGTGAAAGATCTCATGCAGTATACTGCACAAACTGATTACACTAAACTATTTTAATGCCATAGGTTTTCTCTTACTGAGTGGTATTCTCTTTGGATGGGTGATATTACAATAATTGAGTACATTTGGTAGCAGAGGTGATGTCATTAATTCCATCTAGCAATGGCATCATGGTAATGCAAAGCCTGGGTGAGTGTCAGGAAGACCCCCAACTGAGACAGCTGGAGTGATGCAAGATAAAGAGAGTTAAATGTACAAAGATACTAATTAAAAATTTATTGTTTTTTCTTTTACAGGCTTTGAGATGAAAAGAAAAACACTAATGACTATCTGTAATTTAAAACACTAAGTATAATCTTGAAAATACAGTATAAAGTGAATTTTCAAAAACATTTTTGTGTCTGTTATGTCAATTTCCAAGACAAAAGTTTAAGTGTTTTGTTGAACTACAGCCTTAATGGATTACTTATATCTCATTTCATGTCCTTCCATCTGCAATCTTTTCGCTAACTCACTGTTTTTAACCGCTGGAAATTACAAAACTGGCTCATCAATCTTGGAAAAACAGAAAAATATGTAAATGAAATTTGTTTTGAAAGTAACATAATGTCAGCTACTTCTGTCTGTGTTTAAACATTTTTACTAAGCTATGCTCACAGGCTATGAAAGGCTTCATAGGGTGTTATAACATACAGGTGGAGAAGTTGAAGGCATTTGGTTTTCAGCTGCTTAATCGTAACCAAGTTTTGAGCACATCATAAAATTATGAAAGAGGAAACAGGAGTAACTGAGTGGACAAATTAAACATTTGAACTCCAATAGCTGCTGTTGTGTTTCTAATAGATTTCCTATAAATCGGTGGCAAGACTGGAGCATGTGGTGAAGATCCATGGTCCTGGACTGACATCCGTTTCTGAAAATCTGCCTTCCCATCCATTGATAACTGGTATCAGTGTAATTTAGATCATGCAGGATTTTCCAGAACAGGAACATAATCCTTAAGTCCTGTGTGAGATTGATGTTTTGTCCTGCAGTTTTATCAAACAACCGGGTCATGGCACAGACGAGGGTCCTCAGCCAATATGCATGCCCTCTGCTCCATCTCCACAGTAATTGTGTTCATGAGGAAGACTCTGTGCTCAGTAGAAATCCAGGGCTTATGGTAGTAACGTTGGAAGTTGGTATCTTCCATCAGTCAATCAGGGCCAGCAGCCCTTTAGTCATTTTCTGTTTTATGTCAATTCAGTTTTTTGGTAGCATTGACATTATATGTGATGCATTTTTGGGGGGGAAATTCAGTAGTAAAGTGTAACCTTTTTATTTGTCAGAAATCATTTAACAAGAAAATATCATAGAGATCACATGTCAATTCATAGAAAGAGATTTTCTAGAGTAAGTCTGTCTTTATTAGTAGAAACAGACTTGGTTTATTTCTCCTCTTGCACTCTTTTCTACTTCAGTTTCTCCACACACACACACACCCCAACACACACACCCCAACCGTCTTTCACCTATGGCTAAGCTCACTGCACAAAGCTGTAGAATGGTTTGACAGAAGTGGCCAATGTAACTGTCTCCCCTCTGCAGTCACAAAGACAAGCATGAAACAATCCTCCTGACAGTCTCAAACAGAGCTGCATCACCGTCAGACTGTCTAAGTCTCTGAGCTCCCTTTCACCAGTCCGATCACATCCTGAGGACTTAAAGGCGCCGTGTCCTCACTGTTGTTCCCCACCATTAAGTACAGAGAGAATGTCCTCGCCATAAAAACGTCTGTCGCTCGTTTGCTCAAATAAGTAAATGTTTTACGGGCCACCCAGCAAAAGATACACTCCCTCCCCTCCTCGGATCTGTAAAATGGTCCTCTATATCTACTATGAGTGGTTCAACACAGATTTGATTGGCTAGATGTGTTAGATAAGCCAAACCATTACAATTGCATATACTCATCTATCTCCCCATCTATATAAGATAATGTAATTCAAATTCCTATAGATTGATTACACACAAAATACTGAATTACTTATGTAAACAAAATACTGTTTATTTTTGTTATTTTAAATGACTGCAACAGCAACAAAGAAAACCCAACAATCTTAAGCTCTGGTCAACACATCATGGATAACACTACTAAAGTCACTAAACCTGCATTTCCATTACAAACATACGCAAAACTTCTGCTACTGCATTCTGCTAAAGTCGAAAAAACACAATTTCGCAATTGCAGTGTTTCAATTTCATAAGAAACACAATTAAATTCACATAAATAAGTTTGTTCAAGCAGTGACATGATGACGCAACATGTCATTAAAAAACATGTTGCATCATCATCCCTCCAACTACTTCCTGTCATCTTGTCCATGGTTTGCACCAGTAGCATCATCCAGTTTGTTGATCATGTGACTTGTGGGATAAGAAAAAAAAGATGTTTCCATTGCAGTTTTGCAAAATAAACCAATTTTGATATGCCACAAAAAAAAACAATTTTTTAGCAACAAAACATATCAAAAAATGAGTTAATGGCATGTTTCCATTAAGCAAATACATCTTTCAAATGTCAAATTGCACAATTATATGGTCAATGAAAACACAGCTATTTACACCCCCAACAAGGACAGTAAGCTACAAACAGCAAATGCTAAAAATGCCAATTACAACCATCATATCCCTGGCGTTAAGTCACTTTTACAGCAAAGACGACATCAAAAACGTCTTTACTGGTCTAAGGGGAAAAATACTCAATAGTGGCTCAGTAATCTAAAGTCCTCTTTTGAAATTAAGGTAAAATTTAAATGTAATTTTCTAAATCAAGGTCCTAGAGTCTGGAGGAAAAGAGAACGAATCATGCCTGAGGTTTACTATAAATTTTCACTGCCAGAGATGAACTGGGGTACCATGTCTTCTACTGGTGTTGGTCCACTATGTTTCATCAACTTAAAAGTCAACCCAGCCACCTGCCAGGAAATTTTAGAGCACTTTGTATTTCCTTCTGCTGACGAGCTTTATGGAGATGCTAATTTAATTTCCCAGCAGGACTTGGTACCTGCCCACACTGCCGAAAGTAAGAATACCTGCTGTAACGACGTTATCTGTGTTTTCTTTGGCCAACAAACTTCCCTGACTCTAATGGGGAATATATGTTGTATTGTCAAGAGGAAGATGAAAGACACCAGATCCAACAAAATGGATGAGCTGAAGGCTCAATGAAAAGCATCTTCATAAGAGCTACAGGATGATCACCACATGTTGACAAAAATGTGTTTCTCTTGTCTAGAGAAACTAACTTACAAGTAACTTCTGCAAGTTATTGGAGATTTTTTTCAAGTAAACAATTACTTAATATTGATTTTAAGAGGTACCAGTTGCATTGGCAGTGAAAATGTCTTTCACTTAAGACATTTTTCCCATGTTATAGGTAAAATAATCTGCCAGTGGAATTAATACTTTTTCATCAACATTTAAGGATTATTGACTTAACACAAGGTTCTATATCTGAAAAGTTACTTGCAAGTTAATTTTATCTTATTTCAAGCATGCTAAGATATTTGCACAAGAAACTAGACCAAAAATACTTGGTAACATAATCGCCCTCAAAATAAGTAGTAGAATTAATTTAAAATCGCAGACGTCCAAAAGGATACACTTAGTGCTTAGGAGATGCAAATGGTTTCAGAGAGAAGACTGAGCGCTCTGTTTTTCTATTACCTCAAATAATACATACTATCTGGTTCCAAAAGATAGAGGGGGGGAGTTTGGGAAGAAAGGCCAAGAAGGATGGATCCCCTTCAACATTCACCTTTATCAGCCATCTTCTCCGCTTCGAGGATCCCGCTTCGGAGCCTTGCAAAATAAATTGAGGGTTATTTTCCTCCAAGATGCAGATTGAGGAAGAAGGCGATAACCATGACTTTTCTCACGTCATTAAAGCTGTTTTTACATTTGCTTGGCGGTCCCTGTGGGTTGTTTTCCTTCCCCAGTGTTACAAATAGATATGTGATTGATTTATAAAGCTGCTGTGTACAGCTGTTCTGCAGGAAACAGTGAAGGTTACCATCAAAGATGTGAAAATGCTCCTTTAAAACATTTAGGATGTCCTTAAAAGACATGAAATATTCCAAAAATTTTTCAGATATGGTTTTGTGATAAGAATTAAATCCCAAACTGCTTATCAGAAAACAATATGCACCTACATAGATCTAATGTAATTTCCAACAGCTTTATCAATGGAATGACAACCAGAGCCAGATGGGTCGGATGTCCTTTAATCCCCAATCAAGCTTTCATCCCGGAGAAAAGCTAATATCACAATAATTCTGGATCAGATAAATGCAAAACAGCAAAGTTCTCAAGTGATAGAACTTTGCTCTGACACATTTAGATATTATTATTTACAATTTAATCTTCTAACTCGAGAGTTGCTTCAGTGACAGGCTGCTACATCCTAAGTGTACAAAGCAGCATTATCACATATCCTTCCTCCCAGCAGCTGATAGACTCTATAAACAACTCATCTCTGTTGGTATCAGCATAGTTTTACTATTTATTTATAAAATAACAGTTCTGCTGGTATTTGCACATTTTTCATATATTGCATTTTTTTTAAATTCACAAATACACATGATGTTTTGTAAATTATCCTGCTTAGTTGCGCAGTCATTTGGTATTCTTTTGATAATCACACAATATATTATGTTGTAATTCTGCCCTTGCATAACGGTATAATACTCTTATTGTTTTCTATATTTTGTACTTTTATCTTTGTGTGAACATACATGCCTCAATGTCCTGCTGTTACACCAGAATTTCTCCACTGTGGGAGAACAAAGGATATTTCTATTCCATTTTATTCTATTCTACTCAGAAACAATGATGTAATAGTTAATATAACCATTTCAAGAACCATTTAACTATCATTGTATATATTTGGGATTATTTAAATACCTTATTTAAAAATGACTACTCAGTAAACAGAAGTCAGTCATTACTCTACCAATTATTTTCATGGTAAAATTCTCATCTTGCTTCTGGTCAGTGTAACACAGACGTCCAGGCTAAACGTTAAAAAAAACATGTTTCTGTTGTATAATCAAATCTTTTCCATCTATATTACAGAGGGTTTGTGTCCTACTTTATATCATATATTCTCAGAGAAGAAAAAGAGACGAGACAAACAACTCAGACCTCAGGCTGGAGGAGGCTGAAGCAAAAAACAACAAAATGCATTTTTAAAACAAAACACAAACATCAAAGCGCTCTAAAGACTATGTGTGTTCAACGGAGAGCAACCTGAAAAAAGACGGAAAACAGAAGTGGATAAAGAGAAGACACAGAAGAAGGTAGGGGATCTTGATGCTTTACCACATTTATGACATGAAAGTGAAATATGTTTCTTTGATTTAAAAAAAAAAAATCATTAAGCAGGCTGGGGTACCTCAATGGAGTTTCCATACCTGAATCCTATAGAAAACCAGTAAAATTTATCTTATTGTGTAAAGGACCAAACCAGAACCTTAAAGGCCTACAAGCAGCCCTTCAAGAAAAACACAAGTTTTTGTTAGAGTCGACCCACCATTGTTTTTAACTTTTGCTTACATAACTTGTTGGAAATGAAGGTGTTAATATTGAAATGCTTTCTTGAAATCATATCATTAAAGTTTTCCATTTTGAAACTATTTTCTCGACATTAGTGGAACATGAACAACGATTTGCGTACATTTGTAATGGAAACAGCGACTTGAGGTCATAAAACTAAGACAGGCATAGGACAATATTGGCATTAAATATTTTAGCTGAAACATGCAAGTTTCAGAAAGCACTTTCCTTAGCATATCTTTAATTATTTGAAAACTGCATTTTGTTTTGGATCAGGTTATCTTTATGTGTTTCATGAGCTAAAAGACTTCCAAAACAGCAAAAACAGAAGAAAAATGTGAATGTTAGAACTTTGTTGTAAATATTATCACAATGTCTCTAAAGATATGGACTGAAACACATGAGGAAAGACCAGAAGCAGTTCGAACATGTCTCTGTTTGGATAACTGAATCGTAAAGTTTAGTGACCTTTCATTACAGGGATTTAAATAGGTAACGCTTTGAGTTCGTCTCAGTTGAGGCTGCTCTTTGGCAAGCCTTTTTCATGAACGGACCGTCTGTTGCTCCTCAAAGCAGAGGGGAGGACCTGTGGCAGGAAGCCAGTCTACCAGCCTTTCCCATCTTCCCCTCCTCCCCCACCAGCGTCCTGCCCGGCAATGTCACGGCGCTCGTGGCGTCCTAGCTGCGACCCAGTTTAAGGTAACGGCTCCAATTTCACAGTTTAATTATTGCTAATCTGGGGAAACCGAGCCAATGCTAATGAGACGCACGTGCCGGCGGCCAGCAGTCGCTGAGAGAAAAAGTGTCAGGACAAGGTGGTGAGAGATTTACAGCCAGACTCTTTGGTGTGATCCAAGCCAGAGAAGGGCTGGAATGATGGAAGAAGCTGAAAATTCAATTGAGCGATCCCCAGAGTGGGTACTGTTTGGCTTTTAATGCTCTAAAACAGAATAAATTACAGAGGAATAAACTTCAAGTTCTAATGATCCAAGATTTACGTCATTGGGTTCGATCGCATCAGTCTGGCAAACTGACGACGAGCATAAATCTGGTCGTGCTTCTTGTTTTAATCTTGTTTTAGTTTTGGCAGCTCGCAACAACTTCAGGAAAGAATAGTGAATGAAATCACATTTATTATATGAAAGTGAGTTATGACTGTTTCATCCAATGAAATTCCTAGCCTTTCAGCTAAAGTGAAATTTCTATCCTGAGGCAAATCTTTAGTTGAATCATTTATTATCCTCATTCGTAAGGAGGCGCCACTTAAAACTTAGGATCAAATACGCTGAAAAGTAGAGGAAATATCTTGATATTCAGCAGTAAACACCACAACTTGTATTCCTTTGAATACAGCTCAAAGAGTTTAGAGTTGTTTTCCAAAGTAAGCAAGTACAATTCTTTAAACCTCTAATTTCACTATAAACTATCACAGCTCAGTCGGTAGGCTTGGCAACGTTTCTGGCTTCATGATTTAGCCAGAAACTGTTGCCAGAAACAGTTTTTTTAGAGTTACAGTTTCTTTCTTCACAAACTTCCTTAGCAACATGTTAAAGGCAATACAGCAAATTTCTCAGGTTGAAGTTGCAGTAGAGTGGCACTATAATGTACCATTATAAAATCAGTCCATTGCTGATCAGCTTTTTGAATGTTTCCATTGATATTTTTGATAATTTATGTTTGCAGATTAGCTGTGAGTCTATGAGGTTGGAAAGAATATTTACCTTCAGGAATCAGAGAAACCAGAAAGCAAGCAGAGAGCAAATTTAAAAGATCCCAATATGTCCTATGAAGGCATGTCAGCAGTTCATTCAGGCTGAGATTCAATGGCATCAGGAAAGCTGAACGTATAACAGCAACGTTGCTCTATTTCATTCATTTGAGCTTTCAATGTCTTTTGATCAAGAAAAATGGTGTAACAGCCTTTTGGAAAGTTCAAAATTACGGTAAGACAACATTTTCTAGGGAATACAGTGAATGCCATCAATGAAACATACCCATATCAAAATCCATTATTCAATTGTCAATTTATGAAATTCCAAGTAAAACAATTGTTTGATTTATTTTAGAAGAATTCACATCTTGTCCTTTAGAGTTTATCTGAAGTAAACTTTGAAATAAAGTAATTGGCTTTCTATTGGTAAGTATCAGGTAAACAAGAAGAATCATCGCCAAGCAACCCTTTATCTTTCCTGCAGTTAATTCTCTAATCAGCCTTCCCTTGTGGAGTTTTCTAATTGACGGCAATCACTCGGTTGTGACAGACACCTAGAAGACAGGTAGTCATCCATCACGCTGATCACTGCTCTCATTTCATGGTTGCTGAATGTTCGATACTGGCTGTTTAAGCTGTATCAAAACACAAACGGTTTATTTACTGCTGCAAACATTCGGATCCAACAGAGGAAAAGGCAGAATGTGTCGGGGAACGGGAATTTAAATGTGGAAGAGCCACAGATGTCCTTTAAGAAATAGCAGATAAAGTTCCATCAACAGTTAAATGTCCTTCTCTTTTTTTCCAATTTAGATGAAATTATCAATGCGATGAAATCTACAATCAAGTATTATCTTCCTTTTTATTGGCAGGAAGGTTAAGGCAGAGAGAATTCCAGTATTTGGTTGGAGGCTGGCTATAAACAAGCCGTTGCAATCTTTTGAAAGTATTCATCACCTGATAAAAGCTGCCAAGGTCAGACCTGTGGGAGATTGCTCGATCGAAAACATTATTTGGCACCGTGTTGTTTGCCTGGAGTGCACTTTTAAAGTTGCAAAACTGCTCGGAAAACAGCAGCGGAGGTAGTTGGAGTGCAATAATGTCTGGTGCATTAAACTTTCTTTTAAAAAAAGGACCATTAAAGATGTGATGTCTTAGTGGTTCAAGAAAAGCATAAAAACAGAATTTTCACAGCATTACCACTCACTTTGTTTCACCCTGAGCTTCGTAATGAAGTCAAGAACTGGTACACAGATGATAATGTACACTTTTCAACAACAAAATGGTTGCATTCAAAACTCGTTTTAGGTCAGGTGAAGGCTCTGTTGAGTCCGTCTAAAAGCTTAAAGACACTTTTAAAGGCGTCCATTTGTGCTATACTGTCGTAATAATAAACCTCTCTATAAAGGCTAAACAGTTCTAGCAACTTTAACATCAGCCGCCCAAAAGAAAACAAAGTTTGGATTATAAATCATACATGTTATTATTTATCATTCCTTTCAGCCATCTTTGATTTTGGTTGGATTGTAATTCAGCAGCACTAGCAATAGCAGCACTGTTTACCAGTACCAACATTTACATTAGAGTGTAACTGCTGTAAAAGTATCTCTGACACAGTCCATATTTTCAGAGAAGCTCCATGATTGATCAGGAGTTCCTGAAACGCTGGAAAACTGAAAAATAGCAATCTGCCCGAATCTGATGGTTGAAAAACCTAAATAAGAGATTAAAAACAATAGTTGAGCTCAAATGTCTATTTTTTCTATAATTGGGGTGCAAATAAGGTTTTTGAATTGCACACATTTATTTTGTTAATATACGGAATTTCAATTAATAACAGAAAATAAACATTTAAATATGGTAATTAAATTCTGTGAGAAAAAAAGGTACAGTGTAGCACAGTTCAAGAACACCAATACTAGCTTTTGGGTTTAATTACTCAAACTAAAACTAAAATTAAAATGTTCTATCTGTTTACCTTTAACCCGATAGATGAGCATCACCATTAGAACTCATTTCTAAAACATAATGGAAAGATATTAAATTATAGTTTTTTGTCTAATCCTACTACAGGTGTAGTTAAGCCTGTTTTTATTGGTTAAAGCACCAAAAGGCCTAATGGTGAATCAGATTAGACCCATCAGAGTGAATAACTTAACCATCGATACAGATATCAATCTTCTACCATTTGTCTTCAGCAGGAAAACAGAGGGGCTGACAGTAATGTGATAAACCTGAGAATAGATTAGTGTTAATAACTCAGCAAGCTCTTCATGCAAATGAAACGGCTACATTAGCAAACTGGAATGTGACAGACTGACGTAAAATGTCTAAAGCGGTCCATAGCTGCACAGCAGAAGAAGAAAAACTGATGAGAGCAAAGTGAACGACGACAGGTCATTTACACTGTCCCGTCTACAGATGTGAGCAAACACAACCAAGATCATAATTAACTCCAAATGTGAACAATTAGCACACCACTCATTGTGGCTTCACTGAACATTAATTAAAATACATAAAAACACTCTTTAGCTGCGTTTCAAACATACAAAGAAAGGTTAAGCTGAACTAGCAAACATTTATGGCCAATGCAGTGCAACAAACTGAAATAAGCAAAAAAGATGATTGATATATTACATAAACAATAGTGTGTTTTAATAGTTTGCAGGTACCGTAAAAAACGTATTTATATTTTTGTTTCCAAGCAACCAGATCTTCTTTTCAGTCTTTTAAATTGATCGTAATCATTTTCTCAAGGTTTGTCAAAGCTATTCTTTTGACTTTTTTCACACATTTTAGGCAAGTATCAAAACTTCAGTTGTCTGTTGGATGAACAACTGAACTTTGAGTTCAGGAGGAATTTGTTTCTAAGTAACTCGTATATCAAAGAGAAAAACTTAGAATTAGGGTTAAACTGGACCTCAGGAACTACAGAACACAGAAATGAAGAATGACTCAAGAATTTAGTATAGTACTATAATTTATATCAAGTTTTTTTTAATAACTCACTTCCTCAAATCAGTTCAAACTGTCTCACTCCTACCACTATAAAGAATAATAAACACTCCTTAATCAAATGACAGCAGTCACAAACCAACACAAACATCCTAAATTAACTCCAGCGTTTCTGTTTATCCAGTCGTTTGGTTGGAGAAAAGCTCCAGGAGTCAAAGCTTGACCATCGAGCAATCGGGTGTGTTCCCCTCCCCCATGTTGGTTCCCCGGCCCCCTTCATGCAAGCAAGGTTCACCAATCTACACGGCCCGCTGTCAGAGCTGAATGGATCGCTCCCCTCCCCTGAGACTAATTTGCCATGTAAGAACGCAGCTCTTATAAGGCACCTTCATGTTCCTCCCTTTGGAGGTTTTCCAGGCTCATCCTACTGAGAGGAGACCTCAAAAAGATGCAGAACTCACTGTAGGGAACATTTATCCCTTAAAGCTCTAGAGCACGTTCAGATCACCCAGAATGTGTTCCTGGGTAGAGAGAGCTTTGGGGTTCCCTAATGGATCTTCTGTCCTGTGACCCAAACTGTGATGAGGTGAAGACAGCAGACTGGCTAAGAAACAGATGATGTAGAAAAATCCTAAATTCATAGAGAAAACTGTAATATAACAGATGATAACACCGCTGGAGTGTGCCACTTGTTTTCATCATGTTTGAAATTCAATCAAAATGTATTTTTTTGCTCATGCTAAAGTTAAATTAAATGTCATTACTCATATCTATGTATCTTCAATGAGTCGTTATGGATGGTGAAGTTATGTACGATAAGAATCCCCAGTAGCAGTCAGTCTCACGACAAACCTGACAGCCTCTAACTAATGACTGTTGCTCTCAGGCAGCAGAGACAATATTCCAAAGTAACAAGTTCTGGTTGACAACTGCTAATCTGACTCATTTGCTTTTGCTGCCCCACTTTAAATCTCTGTCTGGATAGAAAACCAGGAAGAGGTAGCTGAGGATGTGATCCAAACCCGTTATGATAAACAGAGACGGTTTGAACTTCCTCTTTGTCTCCTTTTAACTCCCCTGGGATTCGGGGTCATAGTTCAGGTATTATTTGAGGGTTTGAGATGCTAATCAGCTGCTCCCAGTCGTAAAAACAACACCTTGTTGCCAAGGTTAAGCATCGAGTGTTATAAAGTAAAAAGGTGAGAGCAAAAATCCTTCCAGCTGCACGGAATCTAAAACCAGAGAGAACAATGGTTCAAACATGCAACGCCTCCATCAAAAAAACCCCCAAAAAACATGAATAAAGTCTACAACAGAACAAATACACAATGGCATAAGCTTTTCACACAAAAATTGAAAACCAGAAGATTTTTTTTTTTTTACTTTTTTGTTTAAATGAAAGCTTGAAGTCTTAAAGAACTTTTAGAAATGAGAATTTGAATTATGTTGGATCTCAGAGTTTAGTTTATCAGTATACTTTTAATATTTTATCAAGACCAAAAAGCGGTACTAACAAACATTAATCCATTTGTGACAACTTAATGGTATTGCAAGATTAAAGCAAATATTGAATAATAATTGCAGCCAGTGCTGCACATATTCAATGTATGAATTTCAGAGCAGCCTGCTTGAGTAGGCTAATTTCATTATTCAGTACTTATTTACTGAATATCTTTTTCCAAAATAACATACAAAAAATATGTTTATGCAGTTTTATTGCATAAACCCAAACATTTGAAACTAAAGCCAAAAAATAGAATTAAATGAAAACTTAAATCACTTTCCCAGCTTGTATTTATGATCCCTCCACTCGTTTCACTGAATTGTTTACGTGCCCACTCCTCTCCAGTTTGCGTTTATGTACATAGATGCATTCTGCATTTCCACAGGCACCTCTGTCCATTACCGCCTGCACACCCACCCACACCGCAGCTGTACAAACAGATCACTCCACCGCTGCACATCAGCTCCGTCAGCTGCAGGGTGGCAGCACACATCAGCCCGCGGAGGCAGAAATATTCCGGTGAGCTTGTAATGGCTGCTGTTGTGGGCGGCGGTGATTACGGCTCAGGTTTGCAGGCTCTAACAAACCCTTTCATGCCCACCTGTGGAGCACAGCGGCCTGTGTCTTCCGGTCAGACGGCCAGAGTCCGGTATGAGCTATGCAGATGAGCAAGCAGCCTCCCAGCTAGCAGCAACCTTCAGCTGCAGATGCCACGCAGTGCGTGGAGAATGTCGCTGCGGCTGGAAAACCGGAGGATTTAAGCAAAGCAGGTGTTCAGTGGGAAAAAAAAAAACTGCTTATGACAAATACTTGCTTAACTTACACTTCTGCACATTTTCATTTCTGCGTTTTGTTCTGTTCTGATATAAACCACAGTCCAAAGTTGCGACTGTCCTCAACCTGACAGGTCAGAATCACATGATTAAATCCTGATGCATTTATTTATGCATGCAGGTAACTTTGGATGTAACTGGTGAAGCCCTTCTTACAACACAGTGACATTGTAATTATTTAGCGACCTAACCACAATATAAGACTCCTACCAAGCCAAGATACTCCTGGTCAATCAAGCGTGAGTCGTTACTGATGAGACAGGCCATTTTAGATCACCAAGCCATTTGCTCAGTGATGCATTTACAGGAAGTGTTAATGCTGTGCATTGTCCAGCTAAAATCAGTTTAATATTCAGGACACTCCACCGAGTCTACAGGTTTATAATACCAGACTCCATGCTGCTGCCACTACACACACCTTTTCAGCGTGAACAGCCTCTTTGAAGCAAGTTATGTGAGGAAAGAAAAAAAAATATTCTCACTGTGCATTGAAAATATAGCCTTTTATTTCCTAATTTAACTATCCAGGTGACCTGCACTGAGCCTAACAGCCTACTTAGCACCTGTGCCACAAGAAAAAGGAGGTGTGAGCCTTGCACAGCAGATGTCTGTTGTGCCAGGCTGTTTGCCAGAAAGACCAGCGGGCGCCCGTCAGCCTCTGAAAGCAACAAGCTGGTCTGCTGAAGCATAGCTCACAGTCACAACAGTGTGAGCTGAACATGCTGAGTAGAATGCAGAACAGGTAGAAGACAGACAGAGCTGAACTAAAGTCTTCTAAGTAAACAAAGAACATGGAGAGCAAATAGTACTTCCATATTTATGAAATACAAATGTAAGTCAGCTTTTTTTTATCACATCCTTTTGGGCGCTAATGGTAGATTAGCTGCAACCCGGTCTGCATTCCAGCTCAGATTGGGCCAGACGGGTTCAGAGTCTCTATGCAGAAACCGTCTATACTAACAACCATGCAGCCTACAGATTAATCACTCAGTCAATCTATGATATTTATGTCTCCAAAATCAATTTCTGCCATTCCAACATCTCCAACATCATGGACAAGATCAAAGAGATAAGCTAGCTAGATAAGATAGCAGATTATAAAGACTACAACACATCAGAAGAAGTCCTGGAAGGTGACGACCATCAGTCACTCTGGTTACTTAACCCTGTGTAAGTCCACATATACTGAAGGCGACTCGTCTGCAAAAAAATACATTTTCATGACTTTGTACTTTTACTTGGTGCAGAAACAGTCGAGTTAGCACAAACAGTCACAAGGATGCAGAGCAGCCACTCTGCCACACTAATAGTTGTGCATTAATTAGGCATCCAGCTAGCTCACCAAGCTTCCCAACACCCAGTCCGATTGTTGGAAATGAAGACATTTGTAACGAGAAATGTATACTATCAACTTGAATGGAGTCTGTAAGGCTCACAGAAAATGCACAGAACGCCTGATTAATCTTCATACATCTTGCCTCATGGGTTGAAGATGATCATAAGACAGTTGCCATTTTGATAAAGATGCAGAACAATAGTGGGAAGGCAGCCCACTTCACGCATACATCAACACTACTTGACCATTTTCAAATAGATCAGGCACAAAAAGATTCATGAGCTCAAGCAATAACACAGTGCTCTTAGTAAAGCCTGTAAAATTGTTCATATTTCTTTAGATTCTTAATCATTTTGTTGAATTTTAGCATTAATAAGTTGGTTCCCAAAAAGCTACTAGCAGAAATCTTGGCATACGTCAACAAATGCTTCTCAGTTTCTGTTTTTATTCTTTTTTTTTTATTTTAGGATTTCATAAAGATGAGAAATATTTATATTAATCTGCTTTGGTTCATTAAATTCCAAAACGGCCAGCTAGTTGGTAAACAAACAGTGTTGTAACATTTACAAAGTGTTACATGTAGTTGTGGTTTACAGTGACTGTCATTTCACAGGAAATGCTGAGTAGAAAGCAGAACAGGTAGAAGAAAGACAGAGCTGAACTAAGTCTTCTAAGTAAACAAAGAACATGGAGAACAAATAGTACTTCCATATTTATGAAATACAAATGTAAGTCGGCTTTTTTTTATCACATCCTTTTGGGCGCTAATGGTAGATCAGCTGCAACCTGGTCTGCATTCAGACCAGGTTGGGCCAGACGGGTTCAGAATCTCATGCAGAAACCGTCTATACCAACAACCATGCAGTGCAGATTGGTACAAAATATGACAAGATTTTGAGAAACTAACAGAAAACTGATGTTTTAGACTGATTCCGTTCTCTGTCTTGTAAGCAGGTAGAGCTCAGAATTTGACAGACACCTGGGTTGAATCTCTGAATGCATCTGGCCTTTAATGCCCCTGTGGCGAGCTGTCATTATCATATCAAAGACTTTTTGGTTGCAGACAGAAAGGAGAACCAACACTTCAACAGCCTCTCCATCTAATTTTTGCATGAACCCATTTGAATATCTACAGAAAGCGATGCACAAGGATAAAAGAGTGCAGAGAGTGCATGTGAAAAAATAATAATAAAAACACCCACACAAAACACTCAGGGTTACTCTCACTCCATCACACACAGATCTAAATCTCATGTACATTCAGTCTCCTTTGCATTCTGTTAGCATGTCATTGTTTTGGGTTTCGATTATTTATTTCTCTTTGTGACAAAAACTGCAGGTAGGGCAGAGCGACATGGCGAACAGACAGCCTTGATCCGGGTCTCGATGCTTCATGAATATGCTCTTTCAAATCCACCCCTGCTTTCATGCTGCAAACAACAATAGTGTGTCATTACAACAGATACCATCATCCCAACCTTCGAAACCACAGGCAGGAAAATACTTCCTGTAAAATCGTCACGGAGAATTTTCATTGTGGCTAGAGCAAGACAACCAACAATACACTCAGATTTTATTCAACACAATATATTCTCCAGACAGGGATGAAACCGCAGGAATGCAAAATACCAAAAAACTATAAACTACAAACTAAATAAGACATTTTCTGTCTTATTTAAAAAATAATTTTGCAGATAAACTATGTAAATAGAGTTTTAAGGGTGCTTGCTTTCCTCAGGTCTCTTCTCTCCACCCACTTTGGTCAAATTTTTAAAAAACTTGTTAGTTTTCAAAAATTGTTGGTTATGCTTACAATTCTTATATGAGGTTATATTACTATCAAATCTTTTTTATAGCAAGTGTTAAAACCTAAAACAAAAATGCTTTTGTTGTATACCGAATATTTGACAAATCAAGAGCAAGTCAGTCTGCATAAAGTCTGAGGAGGTCTGATGGTGTAAAGGGTTCGAATTTAAACCAAGCTAATATTTGTGTATTTACAGTATTTCACCATAAAGATTAAACCTTAGAGACACATTCACAGACCTATTTGCAGATACTATATGCATGTATAACTGTTCATTTTTAAAAAGTGTACCATTTTAAATGAGCTGTTAAACATTCTTCAAAGTGAAATTAGCCAATATTCCTGCTGCTGCTGCCCTGTCTTCATAGAATAAAAATCAGATCAGTATAAAGATGGTGGTTTATATCTAGATGGTGAAGAACATTTTCTAGCTGCAGCCAATCGTCTCTATGGTCAAATGAATCCGTTATAGTTTTTATATAGATATGAGGCGCTCTCTGCTACTTTTTACTACCTGCAGCGGTGCAATGAAATCCTCTGTATTGCCTTTTATTTCAGTAATGCTGTCCTGAATATGATCTTTCTTTGATATAGTCAAAAGCTGCTCTTAGAATTTCACCATGATCTGATGAACGGACCAGGTGCTTGAAGAGGAGAATATTTTTTTCCATATTTTTGATTACTTCTATATTTTTTGTATTTGTAACTGGAAAAAGATTGTGACCTGATGCAAAAATGTAAGTAAACTTATTCATTGTAGTTAAACTAATGTGTTTTTTAATCCAGCCTATAAAATAAAGCAAACAGTGCAGCTTGGTGAATTTTTCTAGTCCTGTTTTATTACTACATGCTATTAGTTCAAGAGCATAAACTATCTTGTCGGTAATGAGGATGATTTCAGAACATTTGTTTACCTTGCAGCCTCAGTCACTGAAAAAAGTACCACATTATATCCATCCAAGGTTATTGTAATAAAATGTTCAAAGTTTCTGAAACTTAGCATTTTGTTTTAGCCTTTAAAATGTGTAATTTTCTTTCATTCATAACTATAATAGTTCCAACTTCATACAAAGGTGTCAACGCAAAACTGGACCTCGACTGCAGACGTGGCCTATAAGTAAAAAGAATTAGATCTAAATTAAGGTTTCTAAAAAAATTTATAACATTTTAAGAGTCCTTGCAAAAGTATGAACAGGGTAACGGAGTTCATGAAAATGCAATTGAAAGTTCAATTTTTTTAAAAAATAAAAAATGTCACCATTTACAATTTAAATGGATTGGAAGCCCAAATGATTACACAAAAGAAATTAATGAATAAATTGAAGGAAGAAGGTCAAAGAAAAGGAAAATCAACTTCTTCTGTCACTTTAGTTTGCAAGCTCATCATAATGTACAAACTTTATATGATTTAATCAAGTATAGGAGCATGCATGCAGACTCACATTCTGCATAACAATTTTTAGTGACTTTTTTCCTTAGGCAAGCTGCTCACGCCTTGGAGGCAAAAATTCAGAAAAACACAAGTACACGCAACGAAAAATACTTAAGTCTCCAAGTAAAAGAGGAAAAAAGCTGAATGACGGATTTTAGAGAGTAACTGTCTGGAAAAGAAATCTGAGAGGCGTCACGAATCATGAACAGCAGGAGATTTGCTGAGTCACTCTCAGAATATCGAGCAAGACATGAAAATTATTCAAACGTGACAGCATGGTTGATTTCTAAAACTCTTCTGCTGCCAGTTCTGACTGTGTGTCATCATTATCCACATTAAAAACTAAAAAAATAAATAAAATAAAATCGACACCGCTGCACATTTTCCATGAAATGAACTGAAACCCGCTCACTGATACCAATGTGATGCCTGGCATAGAAATTTATGTTTAGCTTCGAAAGGAAATAACTTTTAAAAATCCATCCATCCATCCAGCCCAAAATATTTATGTATATTTATGTAAGTTATTGTCAAAACAAAATCAGTCATATTTTACAATATCTGCACTGTTTCCATTAAGTACATTACAAAAAATTAAGAAACAAAGAACTGCTTAAAGCTGCAGTATAGATTTTTTTTAATATATATTTTCCTTTTCAAATTTCTTAAAATTGTTAAAATGATCAAAGTTCCTCTGCACCCTGGTTTGGGTTATAAATGGAAAACTTTGTGCTCCAACTGCTGTCTTGTAGTTGTCAGTGTAGTCTGTACTCATGAGCACAATCTCCACTGTTACTCATCACATCTAAATACACTAGTATGTATATTCATGCTTAGGTTGCAGCTCAGATATAATCTCTTTGGTGAAAAGAAACAGCTACCATTAAAGGTCTGTTTTTATCCTTAAAATCTGATTCTCACAGAAGAACGGCTGTAAATTTGGAGATAAAAAGTGGAAATCAAGAAATGAAGCAAAATCATTTTAATCAGGCAAATTAAAAAACAACACAAAAACCACTTCTTTGCAGTGAAACGAATATATCCAGCTAAACCTTGTAGCTGAATATCATTTTAATTTACTATTGGTCTGAAATCTGATGTCAAATATGTAAAATCAAACATGACATTTTCTAAGTGTAGATTTTTTGTCATATTTCATGTGGATGAGCACAAACATTGTCCATCAGTTACGTTGATCCACTCTCAGCCGGTAACTCCTGCTCACGGCTTCTTTCTAAGGTGCATAAACATTTACAACCCTGCAATAAATCATGATTAATTTTACTTTTCAGCTCTTTTGTCTTTTCGGGTTTATTGCATGCAGCTCACCCCGTTATCGTTTCACTGGAATAACACATTTTCACATTACTACTACATCAGGCCATTATCGTGCAGGAAAACGACAACTCACCCATGTGCTTGCCAAATAAACCCCACGCTCAAAGCTACGGGCCTTTTTTTAGTTTCAGTTTGCAAATCTGCGAGTGAACAAATGGCCTCCTCTCCACTGCTGAAACTAACTTCTCATCTGTTTTATTTTCAACCTGTCAGTGTGATGAAGTATGCTAATATTCTCACTTTAGAGTATGTGATAAAACTATAATAAACACAGAGTGAGGGCTGTGATGGATGCTGTGTTGCAGGCTGGGAGCTGCAGATTTTTGCTTCCCTTTGGTCTTGCAGCTTTAGATGACGGGACTTTCTATAGTTTTCTCTCCGACAACATATCGTCGATTGGCAATAATTGTCTGGTATTGATCACCTCAGCAGACCCTCCGTCCATCCCTCACCTTCAGCCCTCAAACTTTTCTCTTTTCTCTTGCAAGCCTTCGTTTCTAAAACCATTTCTTGCTCCCTCCTCCTATATAAGCGCGGCGAACAGCATGCCATCATCGTTACAAAATAACTCTTGAATCAATAGTGGAGAGCAGACCCTCGGCAGTCCATTTACGGCCGAGCTGGTGGAGAATAACCGTGCAGGAGATGACAGGAGAAACGTGAAGGAGAGAGAAGCTGAACTTTAAGGATGGTGATGAAGTTCTGCTTACTTTCAGGGAGTGTTTGGTTTTTATTTTGTTGTTTTATTCATGCTAAGATCAGTGGTTCAGAGGTAAAACTAATAATACTATAAAGATAAATTACCACTACACCTAACATCTAAATTTACTAATAAATAATCATATAGATTTAGTAATCTCTCAATAAGAACCACTAATAATGCTATTACAACCTCTAACAAAGAGTGAGTAACTTTCCGTTCAGGTGTAATAAGTTCAACAAAGCTTGCTTTAGAGTAGCCTGGATAAAAGAAATACTTCACACAACTTTAGTTTTGCTCTGGTATTGTGACTGAGGTCACACTGTTACTCAGTTACACCTGACTTCATTGTGCATTCATTCTAGCAGCAATCACACAGACAAACAGCTTCCGGGATAAAAACAGTGCTGGTTTATAAGAAGAGTAAAAACGTTTGCTCGTCATCAGCCACTCGCCTGCTGTTTGGGTTGTGATCTGAAGCTTCTCACATTTAAACAGAAAGTTTTCTGACTCAATTATAAAATCACTTCATTCCACAATATTAAAAAAAAATTTAATGTGAGCATTCTGTCTACATTCCATATATATCTTTAAATAACTAGTTTGCGCCTTAGCAGTAAAATCATTTAAATCCGAGTCTAATTATGAGGAAACAGGAAGCGAAAGGTTGGACTCACATCAGCGACTCCAGCCTCCAGGATGGTGAGCTTAGTTTCCTTCTCCAGATCAGCTTTTTGTTTAACTGCAATCAGAAAACAGACAAAAATATTTATTATACCGAGGCTTTACAGTAAAAACAGCACATTAAAAAAAGGTGAAGTTCAAGAAATAGTCCAGACCTGCTCTTGTTTCTACTGAATGATCTGTGAAGTTTTCATAAATATGCTGTATATACAGTACTTATGTGTATATTGTTGTTGGTGTTAATCAGCAGAAGGAAATCTAACAAACAGGCGTTTGAATGTTTTGCTTTAATAACTTGAAGGAAAAAAAATCTATCTGTTTATTTTCCTGACGATCATTAAATCACACCGGGGAGAAGCTGAAGCTCGTTTGTCTTGGAGCTTTGGGAGTCTTTAGAAAACATTTATTTGAGTACGCAGGTGAAGGAGATGTTGGTTTTTACATTCTAGAATTTTCTGATGCTGGGAGTTGAATATTCTGATTGATTTGTTCAAGTCGTATTCTACTTCCTTCGTGTTTATTATTTTTCTTTGCTGAAGATAAACTGCTGAACTTTTGATTTGTGGAGCAGATTTTAAAGGCAGTGATGTCGTCTTTTGGATCTTTTCCCAAACATTTGGCCACATTAGGCCAGCAACACCTCTGCAGTGCTGGTGATCTAAAAGAGCCATTACTGCTGCAAATCATCTCTTTATGAAATAGGAATTTTTAACCCAACTTGCCGCCAGGCAAATATTAAAACACATTTCCACACAAATACAATTAAACCCTGCACAGTTCTCTTTTTTCACCCATTAATGTAAAGGGAAACAAAGAAGACTTCAATTGAAATTCATGACAGAGAGCATATTAAAACCAGAACAAAATGTTCTGAAAAAAAGAAAGCATACATAATTACATTCACTTTTGCTTTGCATCTGAATACAGCAGTGGAAAGAGCAAACCTCCTTTGTTGACACACCAGGCAGATGAAGGATATGCAAATAGCAAGTCTTGATGCTGTCATACTCCTCCAAAGAGCTTCAACAATTAGACTTTCAATCTGTCAGAGCACGATTCTCTGCTAACCTTATGCAACGTGTGGAGATATTGCAGGTCTTGACCTTAAAATGTATTTTGGAGAAAATCAGATGACATACTGTACTAATGGCAAAGCACAGTCAACTGCAACTGTCTAAAAACTACAGTTCCCCTGAGAAGATTACAATCTGCTACCAGGGGTGGGAATGTCATTTTCATTATTTTCTTCTTTAAGGGTGTAATGATTATTTACCAAAAATACAACAAAATCCACCATGAATTTCCTTCAAACTATACTTTCATTCATTTTGGGCGGACCTGCACATTTCATTTCAACTTGAATTATCTGAGTTTGTAGTTGGTCCTGTTTCTTTTTTCCAGTTTGTGTCGGTCACTGTGAACACAAGTGTTCCAGCTACTCCGAGTTCATGGCAGATTTGACGGTTAATTAATACATTTTTCTTTCATTTTTTTCATCTGTTCATGATATGGTTTAAGTTTAGTTGGAAATATTTTAGGGAACAATGTCCCAAAAACACAATAGAGCTGGTTTTGGATAAAGCAGGTTATCAATAATCTTCTGAACTATGCTTACAAAAGTCTTGTACTCACATTGATGTGAACTTTATAGGCTATGCCCTGAAGCTGCTCTGTGTTCCCATACAAAATAAAAAGCATAAATCAATTTTGCATCTAATGAATCCAGATAAAAACAGTTTAAAAAATATTAGCGTTTGGAGTGTTTCTTTTTAAGTTGAAAGAAGATGCAGCAAATTTACAACAAAGTGAAGTGTTTGAGTAACAAGTGATTGATTCATGTAAGATATTGGACAAAGTAGGATGAAAGTATTGTCTGTGACGTCCCAGGAAGCCGACATGTCTTAATGGCTCTGTCAAAGCTCGGCATCTGCAGACTCCCTTCAGTGAGAAATGGGGGCTGGCTTGGTTTGTCATTGTCAGCTGTCCATCTGTTCGCTGAGAAACACCTGAACAAACTTCTGGTTTGGTGTTACAACCCGCTGAGGCTTTCCTTCCCTTTTGCCCCGATTTTAGATTCCTCTCACATTAAAACCTTGTAGCAACAAGGAATGGGAAGTGGGCAGAAGTACGTCATGCTTGAGTAGTTCAGCCCACACCGAGAAGTACAGCAGCTCTGTGTGATGAACTATCAGCTCACTCTTGAAGGCAGCATGAATTATTAATTGACTTTTACTTACAGGAAACATGACTTTTCGGCTGTGGTGATATAATTCTTCTACACCACAGTTTCTCCATGGTAATTACTCCAACTCCAGTGACTTAAAGTGCACCCAAGTGACTATTCAGAGGTGCACAGGGGTGAGGTGCTTTTAAACCAATCTAAAGTGATTGGTTTTGTGTCCAGTCACACCAAAATGCTGCATATTAGAGCTCCTGTACCACAATGTCTGTGCCAGTGCTGGAGTGTTGCTTTATTAAACATTAAAGGGGAAGTATTATGCATTTTTCCAGGCAAATAGTACCATTTTACAGCACAATGAAGCAACTATGACAGCTTCAGTGGCTATAAAAATGATAAATATATCAAATATTATTAAATAAAAATGACTTGGTAATTTAATGTTTCATAATTGGGCATCTGTCTCCTGTTCTTTCTGAAGCTCTGACTTCAAGACGTCACCACAACATTGCTCCTCCATTAACTCTTTAAAGGGACATTATTATGAGTTTTCTAGTCACAGAGTGGCATTTTATAGAAAAACCAAATAACTATCTTAATATTTATTTATATTGTTATAAAATGCTATTTAGTTCAAATATAACTTAAAAGAAATTCAACTTAGTAATTTATTGCTTTGAAAAAGGCAGGAAGTCATCTATTAACCCTTCAGCAACATTTTTACCAGTGTTTCACTGAGAAGTAGCTCCTATAATGAGCTCAGCAGTTCCACCAGGTGTTTGCTAATTACTGCTGGCTAGTCTGAAGGAGCTGAATGGGGGACTTATGTTAGAGGGCTCCTGTGTGAGGAGTTTTGTAGAGTTGAATGGTTATCATGGGAGATTAAAGGATTTCTCAATCATACATGTCCAGGGATGTTATTTATGAGGGAATTATGACATGACGGAAAGCTCAAAAAAGTCAATTTTACATAATACTGCCCCTTTGATTAATTGCTTAAAGGACTAAAAATCTATCATAGATGAAAACTGGGAGCCAGATTTAGCTCTCACCTCCCTGAAACAACAGAAGACTTTGATCCTCAATGCACCTTCATAATTGAATGTGCCAAACCTCTTCAAGTTTCAGTGTTGGGCAAGCTTTAATAGACGAGCTCTCTCCCGCAGAGCGTCACACCTCCATGCACACACATTTAATGGCTGCTACAAAAATCAGACATTCTCAGACACAAACATGAGAGAATGTTCAACATGATTTTCATCCGGAGGGAACGAGGAAACTGTACCGTAAGGCGACCGTCTGTCTGGCGTCCTGGAGTGGCGGCCATAGCAGCCAGTGAGCGTGACTACATCACAGGCCGCAAGCTCCTTTTAATTAGCCCACAAGTCTCTGGACCTCGAAACGCCACGGTCTCCCCGAAACGCAGCCAACAGCTATTCGGACCATCCGCTCTTCCTCTCTTCTGCAGACTGTAAATGAGTCCAAGTCGGATGAGAGCACAGCTTGTGGACAGCCGAGCTGAGGTGCCTCATTTGTACCCCAGCAAGCTCTCGCTACCGAAACCCAAATTGGATCCATTTTTAAGAGGCTGCAACAGACCAGGTGCCGTGATCAGACAGAGTGGCGACTTTTCTTTCAGGCTGACAAGCAGCACGGTGTGAAAATAAGCCGTAATGTGACAAAATGGGAATGAAGCAGCAATGGTCTGCAGGCTGAAGGTAAATGGTCTTTGCTCACATCATTCTGTTTTTTTCTGTTTCAAGAATATTCCATCTTTCATCGTCACTCTCAGAAACATTCAAGCTACAGTGAAAAACTGAGCCTGAAGGGAACAAACATGGAGCAAATCTTATTTCTAAAAAAGAAAAGGGCCCTTTATTTGTCCTCCAAAACACACGCAGGCGCTTCATTTGTCAACGGTGCCGCCCCCATCTTGAATTTTGCTTTATGTTAACTCAATGTATCCGAGGCGCCTAGAGGGAAGCACAGCGAGTGCTGTGGATTCAGAAATGCTTCATTTTTCACCGCTGACAAAAGAAAAAGGCCCCGGCTGGCTCCAACAGTCTTGGACCAACAGAATGGGTCGTTATTTCAAACGCTAACCACCACCGCTACCCCAACCACACAACCTCCACACATCCTGCTCACCTTTACATTTCACAGGCCATATAATGTGGACAAATAAGGGCTATCTGTCAAAAAGCAAAGGCGCAGAGCCAGGCGCCTTCACAGCAACGCGTAACATTAATATGACGAACTTAGTTTGTTATGTTTCCAATGTTCAGCAAGGAAAAATGTGTTGCTGGATTTTTCACATATTTTTTCTTAAAGCACCTTTTAATTTAACAATAAAAATAAGTAACGTGTGCTCCATGCGACTGGAAAGGAAAGTTAAATTGAGTATAGCAGTTAAGACTCAACACCAAAGTTCATGCCAAGACTCAGAAATGTTGTTTTTTCCATTTATTCAAGCATTTAAATTTATTTGTATAATGTATACCTAGAAAAAAGTAATTAAAAATTACATATTGAGATCAACTTTACAACGTGACAATTCCAGATGTTTTCCTTTGAAGACGAATGTTTCAGTCAAAAGATTTTTTTATGAAGTTATATGAGGAATAATATAAAAAAGATTTGTGAAAAATAGTTTTCACAGCACAAAAGAGATTTGAATGGGTTTTTATAAAGACGTCTATCACAGTAATTAAAAGTGTTAAATAAACTTAGGAAATGTTTCACAAATGATTTCACATAAATGTAATAACAAATTAAAATTAAACTTTAATCACATTCTACACCAGTTGTCTAGTTAAAATGGGTTTTTTATAGCTTGAGGTTAATTATTGCTTTCAAGAAGTAAAGAAAATTATGAGGCTGCATTTACCGACACTTAAAAGTTGCTTGAATGAGTAAAGTAAAGTATTATCTGTTTGTTTCTACAAAGAAAGAAATATTAGTTGAGTCTCAGTCGTTCTAATTTAATTTCTAATATCAATTTTTCAACTTTAAATCTGTTCCTGGTTGAGTTCGACCCCCCAGTGGTTGATGTTATTGGCTGCATTAATCTAGAAAAAAGCAGCAAAGCGTTATTAGTTGCAAAGGCTTAGAAAGAAACGCCACAAATAATTGCATTTAAAAAGACTGAACAAATGGAGCATCAAGAGTTCACCTGAGGACAAAACATTATTAAATGAGGAGTAAAAAATGTGAGAGACGATAGAAAGATGATGACAGAGACATCATCTGGTGAAGAAAGAAAATGATGTGTACAGTAAACAGTGAGAACTTGTTCACAGTGGAAAGTGACACTTGTATGAGGAAAAGGAGAAATAATGAAAACAGTCAAGCTAAAATGAGGCAGAGGAACATCACAGGAAAGAGACTCAGAGAGGAAGACAGGAATTACCTTCATCTAATTCAAGTCAAACTACAATTTTTGCTGAATTACTATGCTAAGATTATGTAGAAGTAAAAATAAAAAATACTAATCTCTTTTATTCAGTCATGTGAGCTTCTGTACACATTGTGCAAGTACTATATTGATTATTTAATCTTTTGCCTAGCAATATAAAGCTAAATCTTCTAGTAGTCAATGTAATCAAATATTTCCATGGTCACTTTGACCCACTGAGGGTGATCAATTAATTTATAATGTGTTAAATATCAGCAAATTCTACCTAATAAACTTAAGCATGAACATGTCAGTAAAATAAACATATTGCTTTTACTCAAAGGTTGGGAAACTTACCAATGACACTGAATGAACCTTGCAGCCCAAAAACAGTCCTAGTATCTCAGAGCTACGTAAGAGTAAAACACAACAACCAGTTAAAGCTCCATGAACAACATTGGTGACGCTACAGTTACAGAAAAGGATTGATCAACCCTGGCTTTGTGGAGCGGTTACCTACAGCAGCACAACTCAGTTCTATGTGAATAAAGAACATGCCTTGAAATGGAAACATTCAGCCTTTATGCATATAACCATGTTTGGAAAATAAACACTTTATCACCAGGAAGACCTCAGACGAACTAAAGAATGGTGGAAGGATGATCATCTTCCATTTAGATTTCTTTAGATAAAGTTATTTGGAAAGTGTAACTTTTATATTAATACAGGAGTTTGGGAAGTTGATCTGTGCTCGCTTTTTATCACAAGTAGAAACTTTGGTCTCAAGGATAACCTTTGTATCTTTAAATAAAAGAATCTATAATAAAGACCCTGTTTTGAATACATCTCACAACAAAAAAAACTCATAAAGTAAAGGTAGTTAAAACGCTTCATGGCCTTAAATATAACCTCAGGGTTACAGAGTTTGCATCTCTAATTATGTTGAATTATTTTGGTTGAGGTTGAACTCGATGTGATGCACTTATCCAACAGCCATAATGTGTCCGTGTCCCTTCATGTGTTAAACATCGTTTATCGCCTTAATTGATGTCATTTAGGTCTTTGCTTGCGCTCCATATGATTCATTGACATTTTAAAAGGCAAGTAATAAACACTTCCGTTAGTCTACGTAAACAATTTATTAAACACACGAGACCCTGGAGACACCGACAGGAAAGCATCCTGACCACTCACAAATTAATACCCACAAAACAACAAACTTCTGGACACAGCACACCGACGAAAAGCATTCATTACCAAAACACACAGCAAAGCAATCCCATATAAAATACATTTATAGTTCTTCAAATCATAGTAAACAGCATCTATGGGAGCAGCTGAGGAAGTCTGAAAAAACTGGGTTTCCTTCTGGAAGTGAGCGGAGTTGACCATTGAGAAATCGAGTCGAGTCATAAAAAGAAATCCTCCACAAATGGTAGTGACCTCTAAAATACTTTAGCTCCAAAACAATTTTCTCAAACTGCTTCTTTAGTCTTTGTCCCACTCATAAAAAACTACAACGCAACGCTTTAATGTTTTCATTGGTTTCAAATTCATTTTGTCACAATTTTAGCTTACGAAAAACAGTTAATGTTTATGTGTTTGGCTCTTCTAAACTTTCTTTATGCTAAAACTCTTTGGCATGCTGACATTAAACTCATAAAACAGTTATTTCAGATAAACAACCACCAGACTTCACAGTAATTTACATCTAGGACTTCCTTTCACTAAGCAAAAAATCTCTAACTCGAGGTAAGACGCTGCAAAAACACAAAAAAATACCAAGTATTTTCAGTCTAATTTTTTGTGCAAGTATCTTAGTATACTTCAAATAAGACAAAACTAACGTCCAAGTAATGTTTCAGCCAGATGTAAGAATGGAGTCCAGTAATCTGTACATTATGTAACAGGTCAGAATCCAACATTACGGTATTATCCAGTTAAATCCAGTGGTTTAAAGGTGTGACAACAGATACAACTATAAATATTTAATGCCTTTTATTAAAAGTCTCTTTCTGCTGACCACCAAACACACAAACCATGTAAAGCTTGAATATTTTTAGTTCCTGCTGACTAGTTCAAAAACCCTATAACTCTGTCTTATGTTTGTTGTAATTTCTAATGGGTGACGGCTTCTAATTACACAGTTCACTACGCCACCAACAACTACATCAGAAATAAACTAACCAGACGAAACTCAAGAGGAAGGAGGAGAGCATGCTAACATTTTATCATGTTGCTCAGCTGCTAACGTTCAGCACTTTATGCCCGTCTGGAATCTCATTTCCTAAAACTTTTATACTGTTTCTATTTGCGCTCAAAACGTCCTGAACCTCTTTATTTACGTTTTCCAATCTTTATTGGTTTTTTTTCATATTTGTCTTTCTCCGTTGCTCTTCCATCATATATTTGTTGTTTGTTATAGATCAGGAAGCTAACAGATATGGCCAGCAGGACAAACATATTTTATACTCTGTCCAATTTATCAATATGAGTATATGCTTCTTCTTCAGGTTATTTCCTGAAGCATTCTTCCTTTGCCACCATTTTTTCTCTCCCATCCCCCTAAGCAGAGTCTATACAGGAGGTGTTTATAGACGCGATAAGTGGCAGATGACGACTGCTTGGCGAGCCCGGAGATAAGGCTGCCAAAAGCAAGGCCCCCCCCATCTATCAAACCTGCCGCAGCCGAGCCATCGGCTTCAAGCCGCCAAGGAGGCGAAGGAGGTGCGGAAAAGGTAACAGCTCTCCATCTTCGGATGAAAGAAAACCGAAATGACAGTACGGCAAAAACTCTGGGGATAGTCAGAGTAAATACTGCCTGGTGTTTGATTTAAGGCGGTCAGATGGATTTGTAGTTACAGGATTATTAAGGTCTGGTAAGACAATGAGTCTCAATCTGTGTTGTCAACAGCTCTCTGGGTTTACAGCACAGTTTGACAGCAACATTGGATCTCACTCTATTGTTTTGAGATATATATATATTTATATATATATACAGTACAGACCAAAAGTTTGGACACAACTGTGTGTCCAAACTTTTGGTCTGAACTGGGTACAGACCAAAAGTTTGGACACACTTTCTCATTGAATTCAATGAGAAGGTGTGTCCAAACTTTTGGTCTGTACTGTTTATACTATTTTTTTTTTGAGGAGGGGGTAGGGGCTGTAAAATTTTTCACAAGTGTCTCCAGCTTGACTTTGTTGTTGAAAAAAGTCACAAGGACTTTTCAATATGTGTTTCTTCAAAATGTATTGTTAGGGCCGCAGGGGAAAAAAACAAAACAAAACAAACATTTTTTTTTTCTCAAAATCAAAATTTAATCTCAGGAAATCAAAAATCCAGAATTCTGCAAAAAATGGTTGGAAATCAGAAAATAAAGTCAGAATTCAGAAAATATTCAGAATTCTGAGAAAAAAGAATTTTGAGATAATTATTTTTTTCCTAATCCTCTTCCGTATTTTTTGGTATGGAAGGTCAGATTAATTTTGAATCTGGTAAAGAGTTCATATTTTATAAGGTAAAACTGCAAGATTACAGCCATAATATTTCTCACTAACGTAAAGTCAGTCTCATTACGCATCACCCAGATACTTTCAGCATCAAATATGGAACCTAAAATACTTTGACTAACCAAACCTTTGCTAGAAGCCAGTCAGCTTAAATAACATGGTTGAAATTCTGCCAAAACTTTTCCATGTGTTAATGCTCTGAGGTTAAATTGGACCGTGTTGGCGCCTGCTGCCAGAAGAAACACTACAAAGTGAGTGCAGAAAGAAGCAGCAGAAGAAGAGGCTCCACTTACTGCTTCTGACAGAAAAATTGACATGGAAAGCCAACACTTAACGCCTCCCTCCTCCATCACTTGCCTTCCTCTCATCCCCCTCTCTCCGTCTCCCTCGTTCCTCGCCGCTCTTATGCTCTGATGGATGACCTTTACAGTACACATGACTCATCTTCTGGGCTGTCTGGGTTACAGAACGCGTTCAAGAGGCTGAGAGCCGACGGTAGAGCTGCTGGCCAGAAAGCAGCTTCGCTGACTGATCGCCAGCTGCTGCAGCCTGGGCTGGTTCACATAGTTTAATATGTGATGGAATATTTTAAGGCAGCGATGAGGAAGGCTGATAGAAATAACACCATCAGTTGTGATATGATGGAAGCAACCATATGGGCTGCTTTCTGGTGGATGCTACCATTTTCTTTCAAAGGAACCAGCTTGTAATAGACCTGTGATGCTTAGCAAAAACAGCAGAACATTCGTTTTACATTTTGGATGATTTAGCTAAAAACATAAATGCATGCAAACGTTACTGTGTTCTGGTTGGTTTACCAAATCTTTATCCTCAAGACAAAATAAAAGTTACTACCAGTAACTACCAGTTATGAAAACAGTGAACTAAGGTGACATGAAAGTTGTTGTTTTTTATCAATTAAAGTCGCAAAATGTAACTTTTATAAAACATATTTTTTTACATATTAGTTCAAACTGTCACCATGTTGTGACAGTATGGTCTGAGACAGATATGTGAAACAATAAAGCTCATGTCCAAGTGCTTCCAAGGAACAACCAATCAGAGCCAGGAGGCGGGTCTTAGCACTGCTCATTACTCCCTCTGCAGTTAGCATAACAGGCTATGTAAAGCCACCGATGACGGCAGGTAAACTGTTTTTAACGAGGTTGATTGACAGCGCTAAGACCCGCCTCCTAGCTCTGGTTGGCTGAATTTGGCCATGAATAATGCATTATTCAGAAGTCAGTAACAGCTCAGGGAGGAAGTGCAGAAGGTTGATCTTTTCACAGATTATCTCCTTCATACCATACTGTCAAGACATGGTGATAGCTGAACAATAATCACTAAAAACAAAACAAAAATAACCTGCTGTGCGAATGTAGCCTTAGAGCATAAGGAGATGCCTCATGTAGTAACCATCTTATTCAATATTATTAATGCGCTGAATATCTGAATAGTACTAGAACTAACTGAGATGGAGACAGGGGTCGACCAGAGGTCACTTCAACAGATGTTTCCTATCATTGTTTTTGTTTTTTTTCACTTAGAGAGTGAGACTTTGTGTATTCACAAAGGCAGTCTTGGATGAATGGCCAACAAAGAAATATTTTTGTAATTTTCTGTTCTCAAGATAAATGAACATGGACTGAGTTTTTTAAAACAACACTGCCAACCATGTTTGAGATGTTTAATGTGTTCTGCTGGGCAATGGTCCACTTCATTGGACCTCCCAGTCCTTAACAGGACAGACTGTAACTGGAATCTAAATTTGACTAAATTCTGAAGTGCTGTGTTCAGAGATTATATCAATTTTTCTTCATATTACTTTTTGTTGTTGTTGCTTTCATGCCATTTTCTTTGTCTTGCTTAGCTTAGCTTAGCTTGTCTCAACACTTTATCTATACATCTTTGTGTTTAACACATGCACTTAATTTAGCTACAAGATCTAAGTTTTCTGGATTTTCTCTATTAAGAATATCCTATGAAAGGTTTTTAAAGGAATAATTTAAGAATGTTTGAACACATCTGGGTTTAAAAAGGATGTTCTAACATGAATGTTTTTGTTCTCTGTGTTCATACATGCATTGAGCGTGTTTTTTCACATGCAGCCCGCTGGCATCACACTGCAGCCAAGGACAAGTAATTCTGCAGTTAGACGATGAAGACTCTCACTGGAGACTTGCACAGGCTTTAGCACTGCTGATACTCCACTTAAGGGAAGAAATTGTCCATTATGACTGGAGGGAGGACAAGCAGTCTAATCATTAGCATAAAAAACTTTAAGCTTTCAACTGTTTTTGCCCACCTCCTCATTTTGCATGTGCAATGATCTCTGTTTTAAATGCTTGAGGTTTCCCATTTTTTCCACTGGATCGACTGTAAGCCAGGACCAAAACTGATTTACTGTAGAGAATATGGGTAAAACATGAAAAGAAAAATCTGACAGCAGCTAGAACAAGAGGGAAAGAAGCAGTGAATGATTTTTTATTGTCATAGTACAAAATGGAAAAGCCTTTAAACCGAACAACAGAAACAGAAAAAGTGATTTCTAAGCAAAGGCTGACATTTCCGTTGTCAGTGTTACTTGAGTTTTAGTGCTATGTTCACAATTGATTATTTTATTTTCATTTAGGCCTTTTAAAGACGCACTTTAAAATACTCAGCAGACTAGATTTAATTCTACTCTCCATCCATCCTCCAGTACTTATTTAAAAGTGAGGATCCTGTCTCGGACAAATCTCTCTTCTGTTGCCTCCTCCAACTCATCTGAGGATACATAAATTCCCAGAACAACTTTAAAACATTTTCTCCTGCAAGTACAGGTTCGGCCTCAAGGCCTCCTCCCAGATGGACGTGTCCGAAAAACACTCCTGTATCCTGAAGGAGCGCTCATCAGATCCTCATCAGCTCGACTGGCTCCTTTTGGTTCAGAGACGGAGCGACTCATAGGACAATGTTAGTACTTTGGTCGGCTGCTGTCAGAATGTGGATCCTCTAGTAAATTCAAAGTTTCACCTTAGCTGAGCAGCACTGCCTCATAACTATTTACTTGCAGTAAAGTTTATTTGCAGAGCACATTTCAGCAACAAGGCAGTTCAAACTGCTTTACAACATAAAAACATAGTGAAGTAATCAACTATAAACAGGCAACAAACATTTTATTTTCTCAAAAGCCATAATCAAAATCATCAAGTAAATGTACAAATATATTGATCAATTAATGTTCCGCTTACTACTAGTGAAAGGCAGCTCTAAACAGGGGGTTTAAAACCATTTTATAGCACAATTAAGTGTCTAACTAAGGATTTCTCAAACATGCATGAAAGAATCAAAGCAACACTTTGGGTATGTTTTTGATAAATAAATAAAATATGATGTAAAGATGAAAAAAGTGGATTTTAATACTGCCCCTTTAAACTTTTCGACTTGGGGCAGAAAATCATGCCTGAGCTGAAATCCAACATTTATCCACTGAAAGCCACAACCCCAGATTTCAAACTGATAATCTGTATCCTGGCTGAACAGAAACCACATCATTTGTATGAAACAGTGAAGAAATTTGAAGTCCCATAATCTTAGCTTCATCTAGAAAATCCTTCAACTAAACTCATGAACAACAACTCATTACCTTTCTGGCACTTTATTAGTGGTGATTTTGGTATAGCGTAAATTGAGCCTGGAAATTCCTCCATTTTGCACCTGGCTTTACGTCTGGATGCTTTACGTGAATTGTCAGAAAGCTAACACAGGTTAGGCGCTGTAACGCTTGGGTTGTGTTTAAGGGAGGAGAGGAGGCGGCAGATTCGTCAGGACGGTCAAAAACTCACAACCACACTGGTACTGGGAATTCCACAGTGTTGTCCTTTAATAAATACGCTCTTCACCAACCTTACAAAGCCCGGTTGAACGGCTGCTATATTATCAGACATGAAAATTGAGCAGCGTCCAAACAACCCGTAACATTACTAAAAAGTTAGGGAGCTAACATGTCCGTCTAGCACGTTTCTCCCAGGCTCTCTACAGAGAAGCCGTGGCGCATACTTCTGACATCATTAGCAATACTAGAGTATCTTAAAGAGACACTACACAATTACGGCTGTTACAGCGCCTGACTACGGCCAAATATGGTAATAGGCAATCAGAAAGGTTCGGCTGAGGAGACCGTGTGTGTGAATGCGGCCCAGCCTCACCCAGACTCCACCTCCAGCGGCCCCCGGGTAAATTGAGTTTGAGACCCCTGATCTAAACTAAATATTTTAGCCTAAGTTCTTATTGTTGTATCTGAAACTGAGGTTCCTTGAACTAAGCAACATCGTTCCAATCTCTTCTTGTTCAACTTCAGTGAACCTTGTAAATAATTTTAGCCTCAGTTTTCCTGTTTTTAGTGGTGCTGCTGTGATTCTCTGCTGTTGTAGCCCAGCTGCTTCAAGGGTCATCATGGTGCGTGTTCAGAGATTTTACTTTGCATTGCTTGGTTAAAACAGTTATTTGAATTACTGGTACCTTTTTCTAATTTCATACTTGTCTTCCCATTCCCCTCTGACTTTTACAATTAACATATTTTCTGTTTTTCATACCATTATCTGTAAAATTGAGAAGGCGGTGATCAAAAATCTAGTATTTTGACCGTAATTTGACCCAGTCCAATCCTTCTGAGTCACTCAACTTCTCTTTATCGCCGATTCAGATACTCAACTTAAGCAAGTTGTCTTCATCACCAGTAGGCTAAAATTACTCCTCATTAATATTCAAAATAAAGACATTAGAGGACAATATGTTTTTTTTCACAAAATGAATTATTTTTGTTGAAGAGATCATTGTGAAATATCCATCTTACAATTTTTCTTGAAGACAGTATAGTTTGTACCTACGGCACCTCACAAGCACACTAAATGGCATGCAGCCAATGTGGAAATGCTTATTTTAGTCATTACAGACTTGAAACTGTGCTGGGATTTGGAGGAACTAAACACTGAAAAATGTATTTTGTTCTTACCATAGCCCTGTTGATATATAATCTTAAACATATAATCAGACAATGGTTCAGAAGTGAGTCGTCTATTTAATCTGCCATTGGTCTTTTGGCACGGTGGTGAAAATAAGTCTCTGAGTAGAAAAAAGGAAAAGTCAGTGGGGGTGTACCATCAGCCAGAGCATGTGGGCATCAGCAGTGTGTTAGAGACACATAGTTGGATCCGCCACCGAAGCAACATTCCTCCAGACGCTTAGCCAGGCCGTTGCTTCCGTGACAACCAGCTGCTTGGAGGGAAGGCTGCCCCAAACGCACACACTGACACCGCGCAGGGAAGGGTGAGCATCAAATCAAAGAGCACGCCCACACACACCCCCCGTCATGCTCAGTCACACACTCACCGCCCCCCATCCCACTTCTGTCCTGGCTGGCATGGTACCAAGTCCGTAGTGGCTCTGCCAGGATGCGTCTGCTCACCAGTTAACTGACCGTCACCAGCTGCCTTCTCGCACAGAAACGGGCATTTTCTGTACTTAAACCTCACATCAAGGAGTTTTGCACAAATAATAATTCAAACTTTTTGGATTGTATCAATTTTTGCCTTTCTAATATATGGAAACATTTATGGCTTTGTCACTGAAGATTAATGAAGGGTGGATTTGGTCATCTATGATACAAAAACGAAATATTCGATCAAATATTTAGAGTAAAATCAGCTTGTCTTGTCAGCTGACTTTAGCCAGTCAGGGAACTGAAGCAGCTGAAATTGTCACTTTTTTTTTTTTTTTTACAGTTTAATAAACTGACTTTCATTGCATTACAGAGGTGTAGCTTTTAAAATGTTATTATAAGGAGAATTCCTTTCATGCCGCTTATACTCAGTCTGTTTAGTTTTCTTGCAACTAATATTTGGTCTGAAGCCAGTCAAAGTAAATGCTGCACAGGGGAGAAGTTAAAATACTGATGTACAATCACACAGCAGCTGCAGTTAAAGGCTCTCTGGTTTATTTGGTACATTCATGCTATAAAGAAATTATGAGTGGTTATTAATTTTAAGTAAGGCAATCTGTTTTGAGTTGACAGAGGACAAATAAAAAGTAATGGTAACAATAAAATAAAACATTTTTTTTATCTGAAACGCCTCATGTTTTATAAGACACCTGTGGTTGACTCTGGTCTGAGCTGTCGGCTGTGACTGTGACATGAACTGTCACCTTTAGGTTGTTCCTTTTGGTTAAGTCTTTTGGTTAACTGATATAAATATCAAAAATCACTTTTACACAATACTGTCCCTTTATAAAATATAGCATTTTCAGATTTGAAATATTTTTGCATTTTTAAAACTTGGTTGGAAGCAGCAAAACGCTGATACCTCTACTAACAAATCTTCACCTGTTAAGGTCATAATCTGTACCAAGCTGTTCCACCGGTCACGCTGGTATTCTGCTCAGCAGGCGTTTTAGACGGTTTTACGTCAGGAAGGAACTGCCGACACGCAACATAAACTTTCCTTGAATGCGCCGAGATCAAATGAGGTCAACTGCTGGGTCACTTTGCATTCCCTTCAGCATTCTGATCTGTCTGAACAGAGAGCGGCCACTCCTGATTTCCTCCTGGGTCAGGGATCAGGAGGCAGCCGCTCTGAGCTCCTCCACCGCAGAGTTAGGCGGCTTACCAGCCACCGTGGCTGCCAGAAATTTGCTGGATCCTGATGGACACACTGTGTGATTTACTGCGACAAGCGGAACAAATGTCAGCAATGAGGTCACCTTGGGCTCCAGGTCTGCAACCGATGTCTGAACCTGATCGGCTTCTGAAAAACACTCACACAAACCCAAATGCCTTCACAGAGAATAGCAAGCTACCCAGCTCCATTCAAATACAAGTAACTCAGTAAAAATACTGCAACAAAGATTCTACTGTCATCTACCAGGCATTGTGATTAGTTATTTGGGTAGTGTTGACCAAAAATAATTACATTATTAATGCATGGTGTGCAAAATAAACAACAAGCTCAGAAAAAGCTTGAAAAACCTTTTGAGACATGAAAGTTTACTTAATTTTTTGTTGTTGCTCAACAGAAAATAAAATAAAAGATCATTTCAATCTTGTAAACATTGGCAAACTCTGGAATGCTGGGTGAAATTTATTTAAATTGCAATAAAACTCACTGAAAGCTGGATTATTAGGATTTATTAGACCCTACCAGCCATAGTAAAGATTTTCCATGTGAATAATCTATGGTGTTCAATATTTCCTACTCTTGTTTTTAAATCCTGTCAGATTATCTGCAATCAACAGCATTCAGCACATAAAGATTTAAATGTAAACAATAAAATAAAAAAATCCGTTTTAAAACAGACAACCGACATGAAAGACATTTGGACTAGCTTGTGTGTAGCGGTTAAAACTTGAGTTGTGGGCGTGCCGTGGTGGCGTAGTGGTTAGCGCGACCCGTATTTGGAGGCCTTGAGTCCTCGACGCGGCCGTCGCGGGTTCGACTCCCGGACCCGACGACATTTGCCGCATGTCTAACCCCCTCTCCTTCCCCGTTTCCTGTCAGCCCACTATCATATAAGGGACACTAGAGCCCACAAAAGACAAAAAAAACTTGAGTTGTAGCAACGGACAAAAAAAAAGTCAAAGTAGGGTAAGGAAGTATGCAGTGGTCTGAGGGAAGGATAAGGTAGTGAGGTACGGAAATAAATAGGATTGGGTAAGGAAGCATGTCAAGTTATTCAGCAAGTGAGGCTTATAAATAACAAGGAAAGTAAGAAATGAAACGTCGTAGGCTAAGGATTCAAGTTGGGTAAGGGTACGGAAATCCATTTTTCTTCTTGCAGGTCTGTTGTGTTCAGTATTATGAACCTGTTTGGTGCCCATAACTCATTGTCAGAAAGGATAAGATAACTTGTTGAAGCACAGCTCACCAGGAATGAAGGAGCAGCTGAATTTTAAAAGCAGCAGATGAATAAAAAAAGCATCAAACACTCAGAAGTAGGATGATATAAAACAAATCTTTGACATCACAGCCACGATGAAATCTGTGCTTCAGTAAGATGATTTATCAAGGACAACACAGAATATTATTTTACAGTCATGCTGTTTTTTCAACACACCGGTTCTTAGCTTATAGGTTTTGTGAGTGAAAGGCCTCACATACAGTGCAGACTCCTGGGAGCAGGAATATCTGCCTTTTATCCTTTGAGTCGACTTCACAGATGTACCTTCTAATACCAGTTTACTCGCTGGTCACATACCTGACTGCTGTTTGATTTCTCTTCTTGTGTGCTTGTTTTAGACTTTCATTTCTATTTTTTAGCACTTTTATCTGTGTTCTGTCAGTATTTTGCCAGTGGCGACCATTTATTTACAATCCAGTCTATTGCTCTGACTCATGAACTGTTGATGCCAAACCTTCTCCATCCTAGCCTCCCTCTTTCCTCCTCTTGTTTTGGAGAAATGCCAGATGACCAAGAGCAAATATCAGTTATGTTCACTAAACAAGTTCTTAATAAAATCTTTTTAAAAGCAGCTTTAGGGATAAGGCAGCCAATAACAACTGGTTTTGACCTCAACCAGAAACCGTATGTGAACCAGGCTTGAGGACAAGCTGTCACTCCTCAAAGTTTCTCACCTCTCCAGTTTTTCATCCTGCCTGGATGTAATGAACTACTGCTGGATGAGATGGCACGTTGAGCGAGGATAACATCTTGATATGTCTGGAAAAATTCTCTTATCGTAAATTTACGCATCAGGTCGTTGCTGCTGCAGGCTGTGTTGATATCTGGATGCATTTACTTTGCGTCTGTCGTTTTCAGTGGCTTGTCTTTGATTTGATGTTGCCATCGCAGTGGAGGGCGTCCTGCAGGCAGGCAGAGTTTTCTAAAGGTGAAAAGTGACACAATTTATGACTTTATTTCAACATGTTTCTCTTAGCGATAAGTCAGGACTTTGCTTACAGCATCAGAGAATATATGGAGCATCTCATCGGACGCTGATGTGGGGCGTGATAAAGATTTAGGAAGATGAAAAGTCTTGTGTCCTACGTGAAGCTGCCCTCTTTTCGTGTTTATTCTTGAGACCAATAATGGATTACTTTTACTTTGACTGGACGGTTATATCAAGCTAAGAGATGTGTTAACGTGCTGTGTAGAGTTTGTTGAATATGGATTGAGGTCAGACCCCTCTTTCTCTCTGTTCTTCTCAAATGATTCCTAGCTGTTGGAACAGCTGCATCACCTCAGGTGGAGGAGTTTCCTGGCTGATGTGAACCCAGCAGACTGCTCACCTTAATTACGTTACACTGATCAGCAACTTCCGGGTCTAGACTGGATGCTGAAGCACGTGAAGCGGGAGCGGCCGCGGAAATTGCGCATGTACCGCATGCAAATAATGACAAATAGAAAATGCAAATAGGCCCGGCCGATGTCCCGCCCCCGAGAGCAATATACTCCACCATGATTGGTAAGTTCGTTCAGCTCCGCACACAACACTGAAAAGTGCCAATTATATCAAACTCGCGGGCCGCACTAACATTAAACTTTCATATTAAGGCGGGGGCCACAAACTATCGTCCCGAGGGCCGCAGTTGGCCCGCGGGCCGCGAGTTTGAGACCCCTGGTTTAGATTAACTGAGTATTTAGATGCTACAATCCGCCTGAGTAATGTTGCTCTTAATAAATGTGGATGTTGAACTCTTGGTATTATGATAAAAGTAGGTTCTTAAAAAACAAAAAGGAAGTAAATAGGAGGAAAAAACAAACAAAGATCAGACACAACCATTTATCCAGTGAATGTCAAGTTTTCAATCATCAGCCATACCTGAAAATAAATGAAAAGAACTACTGATCAAGTCTACTTTAAACATCATAGCAAAGTTATGTTATTGGAAGCAAAATAAAATGAAATAGGGTATGAAAAAACTCTCCCTGCTCAGTGCAAAAACACCACCCAATAAAAACTATCATACATTTCTAAATGCCTATCTCGACTTCACTATAATGCAACAGGGGGCATTTAGTTGCAGCTAAAGCTTTTAAGAGGGAGCAATTTAACGAGCAGACAGACTGACTCACCCGCCCTCACAACCACCTACTTCATTTTTCCTGTTATATTTTTTATAGATCTTTAAAAGAAAAACTGCTATCACATAAACTCTGCGCTGTAGTGATGTCTTTCTCTGTGCTACTGATCAGTGTCTGTCCTCTCAATCTGAACTGAATCTGACCTTTAATATAAGCATCGCGACCCTGAGAACAACTGCTCAGTCAGCTGCAGAATGCTTCACAGAAAGGACAGAAATCAGAGAACTGATATTAGAAATACAGTTTAGAAACCAGAGGCACTTTAGTGTTTTTACTTTTCACCTAGCAATATGTTTCAATAAAAATTTAATTAATGTTTGGATACTGAATCAACATAGAGAGTAATCTCATCTACATCACGCCTCTTGGACTATTTAATATCCTGAATAAAATACAAATTTTCTTTTCTTTCCAGAATCCTGTTTGGGTTCAGGGGGAAAATATATCTGACACTTTTAAGGACATAAAATATTTATTTCTGGTGACTAAAATACCCCAGAGTGATTTGAAACTCATTAAGATTTATTTGTCTGTTTGCTGAAAGAAGTCATAGCCATTGAACTGGAATCTGTTTACTCTCATCTCCAGCTCTAAGTCAATAAACAGCAACGATGTGGTGGTGTTACATCAGGTGAAAGGTCATCATCAGTCATTGGAAACAAGTCTTACAAATTTCAAGATTCACATTCACAGTTTAGGGCTTAAAAGAAAACTAACAAAGGAGGACGGCATCGAATAAACACCAGTGGTAACAATCGACCAGCTGACTTTACAACATAGTGATTAACCAAAGATTTTTACTGAAGGAACTTTTCCTGCAGGAGTTTTCTGGGACTGTTTTGTCTACCCTTGACTTTTTGGATGTACATATTATTATGGGCGGAGCAACGACAGTAGATGTAAGACGAACTGACTTTTAACCCCACTGTGGAAATGCAAAGAAATGATAGTGGAGATAAAATACAGGAACCAGGAAATTGAGCCTTGGTAAAAAATAAATAAATAAATAAATAAAATTCAGGTTGAATTGAGAAACGTGATTCAAATGAACTACTTCTAAATGTAAAGACAATTATAGAAACTGCTTCTTTAACCCTGGCTCAACATCAACTGGACCTTCAGAAATGGCAAATTGCACATTCTTAAAAGTACAGAGCAACTCGACAGACACTGCATATCTAAAGCTGACTGTGAATAATTAGTAACAAAAAAGTCTGCAAGTGTTATCCCTTTGTTTACCTTAGGGAAGCATGCAAGTCAACAATAAAACCTAAAAGATTAAACATGCACTTTTGAATGAGCCTTTTATCCAGACTGCACAACAACAACAATTTGCTTCTTACTTGCAATCAAATCAAGAATACTTTGTCTTCTCAGGTAAAACATACAGCAATGACTTTGCAATGCACTTGTGTAGATGACAAGAAAAAACACATAGAAACAAAACGATTCCCCAAGAAAATATTTTTAGTTTTATGTACGGTCAACTAGAGTTTAAAAATAGTTTATATAAAGAATAAAAAACTGATTTTTAAAGCTCCCTTATACAACCTTTTCAGATGTTTACAGTTAAATGTATTTTAATAAATAAATTCATGTCTCCTTTTAGAAAATTTGAATTATAACCAGTATTTAAACTCTAATGACGAAAAGAAGAGATTTCTCACGTTAAATGTTACTTTCTATCACAATAATGTTCTGATATTTTTGCACTGCACACGTAAAAATTGCACATTATGCAGGATCCAGCTTTGGCTCCACATGATTCTGGCCTGACAACAAGTAGAGTTTCAAAGCATGTCAGAAGGATCTATAAAAAATGAGCCGAATCTCAGAGTTATGATTCTGTTCAATATTCACACCTAGAAACAAGGCAGCGGCCTATTAAAGCTGGCTTCAAACGAAGCTGCTTATCTTTTTAATTAGGCCGCAGGTTGTGAGTGAGCGATATTGCTCTCAGAGCCGATGTATATGTAATGTGGAGCGGTATTGATTGTGGGGAGAGGACGGCGAAGAGGCCCATTCAAGGTTCTAGCTCCGTGAACTGTTCAATACGAGAGCTAATAAATAATATCAAAGGCAAATCCTGGCTGAAGGTGGATGAGATGAAATCTCTTTATAATGCAAAACCCAGAGGTAGCGGCGAACAGGAGGGGAGAGGTAGCGCGAGTAGATATTTCTTTTTGCTGGGAGCCAGGGCGACAGGATATTGCAGGAGAGTGCAGCTGAAGAAACAAATAACCCGTCTTTCATCAATAGCAGATTAAAATGCAGACAGAAAAAGGAATAGAAAAGGCAGCCCTAATTATATTCTCTGGAGCTGGTGCTTTTTTCTGACTGTTTTGACACAGCTAATATGCTTTTCGGTGAATTACCCCCTCCCACACACACAAACAACGCCATCAACCTCCACCTCACCAGGTTATCTGGGTCTAATAGGCAATATGAGAAGCTATTTACACTTCAAGGTGCTAATGCAACACTTTCCTCAATCTTATTACCGTCAAAGTGATTTTCTCACCTGTGTGTTGACAAGAGAAATTAGACAAGAGTGTTTGGATAGCAACATTCCCAACATCAAACACCAGACTATACAGGAGTTAGCACCCTGGCCCCTACTGGTCTATTACACTGGAGTTTACAGCTACAAACTGCGAGTTAGGAATGTGATTTAAGAGATGAAAATCAACACAATGATTGGTGCACCAGTCCTTGAAGAGTTTTTCACAGAAAACATGTGAAAGAATACAATAATGTGTAATCATGTCACACAGAAAACTGACATAGAAATGACATTTAAATTAAAAAAATTTGATAAGGAAATACATTATGTTGATTGACCACAAAGTTGTAGATGAGAGCTCAACTCTTATGTACAATCTGATTTTATCTGAAAAGATCAACTTAGATTGAAAAAAACAAAACCTGCAGTTAAAAATATTTATAATTTTAACCAAATTAATGGATCTCAGTTATTTACAACTGGAAATTAGAGATGCCTGATATATTGACGTCAACATCAGTATTGGTCAATATCAGTCATTTTTTTAGCATATTGGTATCGGTCCAATAAGTGGAACCGAGCAGATATTAACAACCAACAATGTTTATTTAAATCTTTTTGTCGTTTCTGTATAAGTTTCAGAATGTGGAAATGGCGTCGATAAATATTGGTTATTGGCAGTAACAGTAATATTAATATTGGATATAAATATTGGTCCAAATTTTTACGTGGAACGTTACTATTTAAAGTAACGTTCCTCCTTTTAATAGTAGCCTATTACAATGATGTTGTACTTGGAAGTTTAAATTTTGTGCAGCCCTTTCTTGCCAACCAACACATACTTGGTGATGCCAGCATTTGCTAAAGTTTGAATTGAAACAACATCCATGTGTGTTCAGGTTTTCTCGGTTAAATGCTTAAAACACAGATTTCCAAATGCATTGCTAACAGGATTTGGTGTGGCTAATGAATGAGCTAATCCTGCATGTTTTCCTGACTTGAAACAGAAAAACATTTGTCATTTCTTCTAGATCCAAATTATTCCAAGCTAAATAAAATACTATTTTTTTTTCACATTATAACAACTACAGTGCAAGCATCAGAGCAGTATGAATGCTATTGTGTAAAATTAGGTCTGTTTTTCAGCCCTAAACCCTGCTGTGCAACACACTTCTTTCTAGTACATTTATTGTTTATCACATGACTACACAAACCAGTCCAACATTCTCCACCAGTTGGAGAAATCTTTTCTGCTCAGCAGCTTGAACTCACCAGAATGCAAATTGAAAATTAAGGTGGACTTCCTTAATCTGCCATCCTAATCCACCTCCAAAGTGAGAGGTAAAAAGAGAGGAACAATCCCTACGAAAGGTTCCATTAATTATACACAACAAGAAATACTACAAAAGAGGGCCTGCTCTTTGAAGATACTGAGCACTAAATGTCACCCAGAGCTTTTGAAGTTCTCGACTGGCTTTGTCTCTCATTTCTCCTCTGAATGAAACGAAGCGCCGCAGACAGACGCAGTCGGCAATGGTGATGGAAATTTTACCTTGTGGTTGCAATCCTTTCACAGAGAGATGAAGGAAAATAATCTGCGCTCTGCCAGTACTGTAAACCTGGGTTTTGCATGCATTTCGAACAATGTGTGAAAATCGACTTACTAAGTAAACCTGCAAATAAGATGTGTTTCCGATTAGAGACTGTTTGCTGGAATTTATTACTGTCGCAGAGTTGCAGGGATGTATTGATAAGTAATGTATACTAAATCTGGCTCACACAGACTGAATGTTATCTGAGAGTTTAAACATTTGCAGACGTTGCTGCAGAGTTATAAGCTATTACAGCTGCCATTTCTGATACTGGTGCAAAGTAAATATTATACAGTCTGCTGAATTAATGTGAATCCATTGTCTTAAGGTACCAACTATAAATCATTTTATTACTCTGCATAAAAGTAGTGCGTCTGCATTAGAAGATAAAAGTAAATAATAAAATAGCATAAGCATACTGAAAAAAAAAGTAAAATTATTGAACTTTGGATTAAGGAGAAACGCAGAGGTTTGTTGTAGAATAGTGGACGAGATCTTTAGCCTTACTAAGTTGCTAACTTTATCATGAAGTCATAAAATGTTTGGATGTTATACGTCATGCAGAAAGAATAGATTGTAGCCATGCAAAGAGCTGCATAGTCTGCATTCTAGGAACAAAGTTTAGATAGTTCCCAGTGAGGATTGAACTAGGCCAAGGCTGCTACAAGTTACAGATCAACTCTGGTGTACATGCACAGGGTGTGGAGACAGAGGAGGGATGGTTGTCTGGGCTTCATCTTTTCTGCTTTTTGCAGTTAAATTAGTTCTGTTGGAGGGGAATGGGTTGAGAAAGACAGTAAAGTGATCAGAAAGAACCAGTTCCTCTGAATCGTGGTACTCAACTGGCCCAAGCCGTAGACACTGTGTTCGAGGCCCGTCTGACCCGCTAATTAGAGACCCGAACCCACAGTAAACCCGACATATTTCAGTTAAGATGTTACTACTTTAGTCATTTTTAGACTGTAATTTGTATAAGCAGCATAACGTCTCCCATTTGTAGCTTTTGTTGAACATCTTTCAGCTCCAGTTTGTCGCTCGTTGTAAGGGACAAATTGGAGTCAAGCACAAATCTTCTGGGATGTGTGATTGATAGGAGCAGAGCACTTTTATTGTTGTTACAGTCTAATGAACTTCTGTATCTTTATTTCTTTCTTTCCTCAACAGTGAATTTGGTTTCCTCTGTGCTGGATGTCATGTAGGCTTATTAGAAGCACCACAGAACCCAGAGCCCAACCGGACCATCAAGGAAATAATTTCAGGTTGGGCCATAAATCTAAACTTCTCCTCTGGGACGGGAAATTCTTATTAAAGATGCAAAGCCAACAAACCTGCAGCTACTATGTGATCACATGTCGATATGAATCAAACCGAGGTTCACACACCTCGCTGAACTTCTGCCATTCAGAATTCAGGCAGTGCTGCAGGCAAAAGGGCTCCAACACAGCAACAGGGTGTAGCAATCGTTAATTAGCATGAGCCATGCTCCCCTTTGACCTGCTTGCCCTAATTTCCTTCAGCGGCATTAAGTGCACTCAGAAGGTGACTGCAGTCAACTTTACAAAGAAAAAAGAAATTGAATGTTCATATTAAGTTTAACAACCATATCATGCAGTGCACCATACCTAATGTGTTTTTAATTCAGCAAAGATTTGCTGTGTGTTTTTATGAAGGATTTCTCATGAGGCTCATTTCTTAGAAGTTGATAACTGATGAGACTTAGAGAGAATGAGCTGATTCCCTGAGGATTATGAGGGGAATGAACAGAAACATGGAGAGTTGACAGTGTTAGGATGGTTATGCAAGCTAAATATTTTCTATTTTCTGCAGAGAAATTCTAAATTAATAAACTATTAGCTGTGTACTGACTAAGCGCTTAAATTATTGATCTAATTTCCACACATCAAAGCTTTAATCCTGATTCTAAATTCAGCCAGAACCAGTCCTAAATGGGCAATCTTCATCCTCACCCTGATCTACTTTTCAGTGAAATCAGGAACAAACAAAGCCTGGCCTTTCTTTCTCCTTTTTTCAATTCTGTCCTCAGCTTCTTCTCAACCACCCTCTCCCTTTGTAGGTGAAAGAAATCATGGGAAAAAGGGAGCGAGAAGGAGGCACAGAGGAGGGAGCTTGACTAAAGAGAGGACTGAAAGAAAAAAGTGGAGGAGTCGGCGGCGGCACTTGAGTGCAGTTGCAATCAAGGCCTGTGCGCTCAAGAGGGGCCAATCAATCCAGCTGTCTGCCTCTACATCTCATCAGGCATCGTGAAGACAGCTAAAAATGAGCGGCAGGGGCCAGACAGGCTCTTCGGGCAGCTCAGAAGGCAACAGGCGAGTAACAGGCGACTTCAGTTCAGAGTCTATAATAACAGATTCAGAGAAGAAAAAACGTCATGAAAGTCTCCGATTTGGTCAAAATGATGGAAAGATAACTAGCCTTATCTAGCCACTTCTACAGATGTGTGTAATGTGACACTTTACTAATCCATGCTCCCAATTTGGATCCAACAATGTCATGGATGGACTTAAACCAGGGGTGTCCAAAGTGTGGCCCGGGGGCGATTTGTGGCCCTTAGATTGATTTTGTGAAATTTGAGAAAGAGGCAAATTTTACCCGTCCAGCACAACTGCTTGGTGCAGATTTTTATTTTAATCAGGGTAAATTACCGACATAAGATCCTTATTATGTTTAATAACCATATCATGCAGTGCACCTAATGTCCATTGTACAAAATACAATGAACATTGTACGACATCAATATTGTAATTTTCGTACAATGGAAAATGTTACCACTAAATAATAATCTTTTTATAACTAAGCTTTTGCAATAAGTAGAGCCACATTTATTCAGAAACTTTTACTAAAAATTGCTGCATCTGTCGTGAGTTGAGGTAATTTCTCACACAAGATGAGGTTGAATCAACCAAATAACTGAAGAATGAAATGGTGAAAGGGCATAATGACCACGGTACTGCGACAAAAGGAATTTTTTACAATTTATTATTGATTATGATGTCATGAGGTAACCAAACCGAAACTCAAATAAAATCCAAACTTATGATTCATTCCACATCCACTGTGCTGCTTCCACATTTTGCATGTTCCAAAGTGGTGACCAATTAATTTTGGTGGTTAATGGAAAAATGAAGTTGCCATAGAAAACTAAGACGTCACTTAAACAGAACTTGCATGACATGAAATAAATTAAAAGTTCTCAGAAAATCCACAGTACTTTGACATCTATCAGCTGAAAACAAACGATCATTTCTACCACAGCAGACATGAACGTTTTCACTCTCTGGCTCAAACGAGGCTATAAAATACAGTTTTGATACAGTTAAAAATGTCTTAATTTTTCCTCATTTCATTTTGAACCTTTTACAATTGTTTGATGATGTGATATATGTATGCATGACAAAACAGTAAAAACAGATCAAATGTGTGAAATTCAGATCATGCAGTGTATTTCTGCAGTGGCTTCACACAGATAAAACACACAGACAGATGCCAGCTGGTTTTATATTCTTAATGTATCGTTGTTTATTCAGTCCTGCATATGCATGTTGATTATTTCTCCGGTTTGTTTATTGTATTAATTTGTTTAGTGACGCCACCACAGGACAATCTGGAATCTTAACATTTCAATTACATTGAGGGCTGATGCAGAAAAACCAAAGTAACATTTTTTAAGCATTTTTCCAAATTAATATTGATGATAAACATTTCCCCGACAACAAATGTGAAAACCTCTTCAGTGTCTTCATGGCCATTCCATAAAAATGTCTTAATATTTCAGCAGCTGTAATTTTGGGGATATTATGGGTGCTATAAGTCATACTCTGTGGCGGAAAGGAAGCTTATAACCAAGAAAAATCAGCAGGATGAAAATTGATAATTAGGAACAGTCATCAGGCCGACATGCTGATTAAATCTGAGGATATTAGAAAAATTCTCTACAATGACTTCACTCTGCGCGTTAAAAATGTATATTAAATTATTCAAGTTCAGTGCTAACAAGTTTCAGAGGACAAGGCTTGTTCTTCTGTTCAGTTGAGATCACAGAGAAGATATGAATTATAGGAAATACAGAAGAATTTAAATTAGGTGATAAATAATAGATGTAGCTGAGAGACACCTCTACACTGTACTGTCGTATTGAATGTAAGAGATGATGTCATACATGACCTGACCACATTTAAGTTGAGAATCGGTATTAGTCGCATATGTAGGTTTAAAGTATGGATTTCCATATGTCATATATGGATGAAGTATGAAATCCAACTGCAGGATTTTACAAAATAATGTTTTTTTTAAAAGCACTATGAAGAAATAAAACACTTATTCTGCTTTGTGAGACACGTGATCAAGCTCATTGCATTATTTTGCAAACATTTTGCAACATATTTGGACATGCAAGTGCAGAAATAAATTTAATCATTTAAAATTATTCATGTAGTTTAAAAAAACTCATGATAGATTCAATTCAAGTGACATTTTTCAGACACTTGTCCATTTTTCTCAGAAAATCTGGATGTTACATAAGATTAACAAAAGATATTCAAACGCAAACTTTAAGCCTACATAAAAAAGCATAGTATGGACAATCAATATTTGGTTGCTGTTCTATTTCCATACATTTAATTTTTGCATTGCTGCTATTTTTTTATTCTCTTTTATGGAGAGTTTCACTGACTAGCGAACAACTGTCAAATCAGCAAGTTTCCTAATCATCGTGTCGGCCATATTGTAATATTTCTGCATTAGAAATCCTCTCAGTCACCATAGAGTTTTTGTTACTAATGCCTGTAATATGGGCTTTTCTGCAGGTGTATGCACAGTGAGGCTGACTGGTTGGACTGGACTCATTTTATAAGTCAGGCTGGTATTTGGAAGAAGTTGGTGATGCAGCAGTTAAGCAGGAAACATTGTTGAAATGTGACCCAATCATAAAATAGAAGTTTACTTGAAATGATCAGAGAGCATCTCTGATCATGAAATCTGGTCAGTCCAGTCTGGTTTTGGGCCAGTCCTCTGCACAAACTGCTTCCATGCGTTATATTGTTGCAAAAACTTTCCTATAAATCCACAGTTTTCCTACCTACAAGCCAAAGATGGCCTGAGGCTGGGCAGAACATAACTTCTGAAGGAGTATTTGAAGTGGAAAAAATTTGTTGCCGTCTGATGTTGAAAAAAAACCAAAACATTCTGAGCAAGTCGAAAAACAGCAAACCTAAAAAGTAAAGCTTGTCATTTGGTGAAAATCCCTTTTCCCATAATTTAAAGATTTCTTGGACCAACTAATATTATAAGACCAAGTACATTTGGTCTATTTTGTAGTGCAAATATCTTAGTACACTTCAAATAAGACAAAACCAACAAAGGTAACTTTTCAGCAAGATATAGGAGCTTCTTCTAACTCTTTAATTTCCTAATGTTGATTAAAACAGTACTACTACCACTGGAAGACCATTTTACTTAAAACATGTAAAAAATGACTTTGAATAAGCGAAATAATCTGATAGTACTTCTAATTAATGCTAAAAAGTTACTTGTAAAAGTTAGTTTTGTCTTATTTCAAGTGTAGTAAGATATTTATATTAGAAACAAGACAAAAGTACATTTTTGCAGTGTAAGTGATCAGTGGCCTTATGTGAATGGAAGCTTGATTTTCAGAGGGCAGTTTTGGTCTTCACTAGCAATTTATGCCAAAATATAATGAAATAGAAAAACTGACCTTGTGTTATTCTATATGTGGCTACCTGTTTCAACAATAAGCTTAACTAATTTTACAGAAAAGTCTCCCTAGCAGCTTTAATCTCTGCATAAGCATGGACCTTTGAGGTAAGAAATCTTTCCCATTTCCGCTCTGAGAACTGTTCCCTGCTGTTGTACAAAGACAGTTACACAAACAGCACAAATCATCATTAGAAAGTGTGAAAGCTGCAGCAGAGTTTAGCACTCCCACATCTCACGAACAAAAATGCATCAGTGCTGGCAGCCGAAGTCCGTCTCCTTCCTTCCCGACTCGCTAGCTGAGGGAATGATGTAAAAGCGATGCAAGCGCAAAGCCAGCTTTTGCTACAAGGTGGCCATCTGGGCGAGGTCTGCCAACCCCGCTGTGAACGTCAGGAGTTCGGGCCAACTCGCAGAGATCCTGCCAGCTGCGAGAGTGGGAAAGGGGGCTGTTGGTGCCAGCGGGCCCGTGCCAACGACGGGGGAAACGGGGCCGGCTGGATGGTTGAGTGGCTGGCAGGGCGGTTGTGGGGTTGGCTGGGAGGATCACGCTGCACCGCTGTGCAAACTCCAGCTCGGCACAACACCTGTGTCCCTCCCCACTCCTTCTCCGTCCAATCCCTCCCTCTCACTTGACGGCAGGACTCGCAGATGCTTGCAAAGCTCCTGAGGATGGTGGAAAGCTTTTCCAATTTCTCTGAAGTCGGACCAAAATAACCACAGGTGACTCTGGATCAGCGAAGCTCTGGAAAGCTCAGATGAGGCATCTTGCAATTCAGACGACGACTGAGAAAATAAAAAGCACAGCGTGTATTTCAGAGAGCCGCATCACTAAAAACAACGGGACCCCTCCCCCATTTCTCCCTCACTCACCATTCTGATTCTTTTCTTTGGCAACAGGTGAGAGGAACCGCTCGAATCAATAAGCCTTCGGCAAGCGATGAAAACTGATTAGCAGGTGAGCTGAAATGAAGTTAACTGAAATGGATTTGCCAGCTCCTGCAGGGCACGGGGAGATCGCTGGACGGATCCCAATGCCAGAGCTGTTTCCAATGCAATCACGCAGGCAATCAATGGGAACAATTAAAGGAGTTCCAGACAATGACGACGATGACACAAAATCATTCGCTGCTGTTAATAATGACAGCACATGTAGGCAGGCTGTCGAATGCAACCATTAAACTCTTTCCCTGAAACTTTTCAGATGGAATGATATTACTTAAATTACATTCAAAAGAACCAGCAGTCATGTGTTTCAAATTGTAGACAGTAAATGCATATTTAAAGGGGCATCATTATGTGTTTTCCAGCAACATAGTTCCATTTTACAGCATAATCAAGTAACTGTTAACTTCAGTTGTTATAAAAATGCTTTAATATTCAAATATAACTTAAAAGAAATTCTACTTCCTAATTTAACGCCTTGAAATTGAGTCTCTGTCTGTCTAAAAACTCCTGCTTTTTCTAAAACTCCACCTTCAGGAAGTCATCACAACATGGCTCCTCTATTACCCCTTATAGCAGAATCAGAGTGAGCATCTACAAAGTAGACAGGTGTCAGAACAACAGTTTTACCAGGTTTGCACTGAAAAGTAGCTCATGTAATGAGCTCAGCAGATGTGCAGTTCCACCAGGTGTTTGCTAATTGCTGCTGGCTAGTCTGAAGGAGCTGGATGGTTGCCCTGGGACTTCTCAAACATGCATGAAAAATCAATGCACCACTCCAGGTATGTTTTTGATGAAAGAACAACATTATAACATGACATAAAGAAAAATAAATTGATTTTACATAATTTTTCCCCTTTAAGAAATGCAGAAAGTCTCCCTTAAGAGACAACCTTTAAACAGAGGCTACACTTTCCCAGCATGCACTTTGCAGGAGAATAATAATGGCTATGATGAGGACCTTTGAAAGGCAGTGCTGCTGCCGCTCTCTCCGACTCTGAGGTAAGTTGAAATTGTCTGTAATGACAGGATCCGGGAGCTGTGGGCTGACAAAGTCACAGAAAGACTTCCAGCAAAGCAGCAACACGCAATTTTAACGCATTACTTAGACATAATTACGGCTACATTTCCTCACTTTGTTATGACACACAAACTGGTGAGGCACTGGTGCGAGAGGGGAGATGGCCCCCCGTGGGCTGAGGGCCGCCACATCAATAACGAGGAGAAGGGAGGTGGATGAAACGCATTACTTTGACCTAAAGAGCTCAGTAATCACATTTGGCATTTTGACAAGTGTTTAGCTGCAGTGAAGGTCAGTTCTGTCGGCATACGAGATCTATGCTAATCCAGTCAGACTGAAGAAAAAGGAGAAGAAGCTGTGAGGAGGAGGGAGGAAAAGCCGGGATGCTGCTGGTAGAACCCGGACCGCTCTTCACCTCAGGGATCAACCTCATGATCCCACTGAGGTGGCGGAGAGATCTGTGACTGGAGCCGGCACCAGAGACGTTCACAAGTCATTTTTTACAAGTCAGAGTCGAATTTCAAATGACTGAAAATAACAGTCTTACATCAGATGCATCCCAAAAGTCTTCAAGTGTGAAGAGTTCAGATTCATTTATCCAGTAGGCCAACTTAGCTTGCTACCATCTCAAAAAAACTATACTTTATACATTGACAGCACATAAAGACTACTTCCTGAATGAATAAAACAGGAAGTACTTTTATTTGGAGGAAGTGTATATGTGGTGACACTAACAGGAAGAAAATGAAAGACTTGCACGCTGTAATGCACCTAGTAGCTAATTGATCTGAAAACTATGATGGCTCAGAAGGGTCCACAAAGTCAAAAGCCACAATGAGGATTTGTTGCTCGTGCAACGCCACAGTTTATGTTCAGGGTCACTCAGTTCCAGACATCTGAAAACATGTAGGACACCGTTAAAGTTCAAACACACACATTTGAACTTACACAGTAACATATCGCCTCATTCATCACACAAAACAATCTGATGAACTTTGTTACTCAACAAAATAAAAGATTCCAGAAAAAAAATAAAGAAAATGGGTTCAAAGTTGGTTTGCTCAACTCTGATTAAGCAGTGAAGTTTAAGTATCTTCCAGGATTCAACCTCCAGAAGTTTAAATATGTCATTATTTAGAAAAAAAATATTAATTACCTCTTTTTACACTACATTACGTTCTTGTGTGGAAAGTGTCACAACATTGTGAAAGAAGGGGAAAGCTGTTGTTCAGTTGTCAGTCAGTAACTCATCAAGAACCAGTGAAAAATTCAGAAAGCAAATTATTTTGCTTTGTGCGTCTGTGAAACAAAGTGTTATATCGTTCTTCCTGTTAAGATGGAGTGGTTCTTCCCCACCATCCCCACACGCTTGTTCAGGAGCCCGCTGAAAAGTTGATGACTCTATGCACTTGCCTGAGGTTTCTCTGATAGCTTAAGGAATTGCAGTATATCAATTGCCTTTCTCTGGATTTTGCTGATATTAACTAAATATGAAATGAAATCCTTATATTTCAATGTAATTTGGATCTGTTTTTTGAAATGTGCCTTTAGATGCAATAAAATTATGTTACAAACAAACTCCTATGTTAGAAATGCACAATTCTTGCATTTATGAGATCAGCCTAAAATGTTTAGCTTTATTGGAGATGTATAAAGCAGTCACCCAAAAAAAAAAAATGTAAGTGATTTTGTGAATGCAAAGAATATGACCATGACTTGAGGGCAATACATATTTAGGAATATTAACTTTGAAAAAGGTAAAGAACAAAAAAAAGGTCTCTATCTAAATCCCATGAAGTTTTTGCTAATGTGATCTACCCCCAAATTCCCTTTCCTGAAGAAATATGAAAACTACTAAATCACGATGTGGTTCTGACGTTTTGTCCAATATTTTAAAGCAACCGTTCGAAGCGTCAAGTAAAAGCAGAAACTGCAAATCCAAAGGCGATTGCTTAAAGCTGGGATAAAAATGATTGTAGGAACGATTTTTAATTCGAGTAAAAGCAGAAACTCTTCTAACGGTCAACAATCCCTAGAGAGGACAGCTTTGGGGCATTTATGAATAACTCTCCTCACACAGAGAGCCGTCATTAGCATGTTTTCAAAAACAACTGCTGGTGGCATAAAAACGGCAGAAGTCAGGCCAGCAGACGGAGCCGGGATAAGGCCATGTCAGCTGCTCTCCTCCTGCTTTAAGTGCTAATTGAGCTGCCCACCGTCCTGACCCTGACCCCCGGCCTATTCACGGGGCCCCGTTCTCACGGCCGAGACGCACGGCTGGAAGCTGCCTCTGGGTCCTCCACCCACCCTTCGCCGGACAATGAGGGTCACCACCTCGCTGCCCACCATCTTGACATCCACCCCCACATTTGACAATGGCCCCCCGGTGGCCCCAGAGCAAACCTCTCCACTCCAACCTCACCCCCCCACCACAATGGGTGGAGGCGCGTGACAGAAGCAGCATCATGGATGCTTAAAATGCAACTCTGGGTCTGGTCAGGAGAGAAGCATTAATCTGACTCTTTTTGGCTGCTTGGGGCCCCGAGGTCACAATCAGTTCATTGTGAGAGGAAGAGCAATCCATGCCATGAGTTAAGAGAAATGAGGTTCTTAAACAGGCTCAACAACACAATGTTTTTCTAAGACATCTAATATATTTTAGAAATTTAAAATGCTCCTTTATTGGTTTTATGTTCCATGGATTGGATATGGGGGAGAAAAGCAGCTGTTTAAAAAAAGGAGGGGAAAGCTTTGAAGAGAAATCAGCTTAAAATATTTACAGTTTGTTCAACCCAACTCTGTAAATTCAGCTGATTTTACCATGTCAGGTTTTTAAATTTAATTAAAACGAGACAATTGGGAAGATAAACACATTACATTACATTTAGAAAATAACTAAAACCAATTTCCCAACATCATTAAAAATATTGTGGAATAAAATCCATGCAAGGCTTTGAAAAAAAATTAGAATTTATTTCTAAAGTTTTCTACACATAAACTTTGCAATTAAAAGTTATTTCCCTTTCATGTGTTGTTTTAATTGGAAAGAAAAATGGCACACTTTGGACAAAAGCCACAAACATATTTCCATGTGAAACTTTAATATGAGCTCAGCAGAAATATTACTTAGATTATTTTCTAAACAATAAATTATGAATCAAATTGAAAATCCCAGATTTCTCATGTATGAGGTAACGACAGAAGGTTTTATTCTATACCAGTGTTGTTTAAAGTGCGGCTCGGGGGCCACTGCGGTTCAGAAATTAAAAAAATTTGGCCCTCCAGTAAATGGCGTTGATGCCATTTTTTGTACCCATTTGTTCTTTGCTACTGCATATTCAAAGTATTGTATATTCAAAGTATTGCTGAGCAGGTAAGAAGAAAAAAAACCCACAAAATTATGCAGCATTTTAATTGGAAAAAGAAGTGCCACCCTGAGGACTTTCAGTCAGCTGATTTTGGCCGACAGGCGAAAAGTTGGACCTCACAGTTCCACTGCATCAAACCTTCAGACATGTCAGCTCTTTTCCTTTTATCATAATCAAACATCTCTAAAGGCTTCCAAGCATAAAGGAAAACTAACATCTTTTTCCGTCTTACTGCTCAGCTCTCCTCTGGCCCTCAAACATGTCGTGCTGATATATTGGCCGAGATTACATCAAATAAAAACTAAATCATTTGCAGCACAGCTGCCAAATGCTTAAACACACCAGTTTGTGTCAGAACACGTGGCCGTCCAATCCTCCCTGTGCGCTGCTGAGCGACCATAAATGATGATAAAACGACATCATTACAATGGCCATGTTAAGCTTAATGTTTTAGAAAACCTCTATAAAACCCAGAGATGGGGGGATGGAGGGGTAATGTACCCATTGGAATGGATTGATATTCTGGTTGAATATGACAAACGACACTTTAAAGACGGAACCACCCACACCATTGCACTTTAGCCGAGAGGATGCTGTATTTCATCTGGAGCACGTTCTGTCAAATGTTTGCATTAAAGGCAATCGAGGCTCATCCGTGACCCTGCAGCGCCAAACGAGAACGCCAACAATGGCACTTAAAAGCGGAGCGAAGCAGTTGCAGCCGTTGCATAATCTCCACCTAAAATAAAAAATAATTTGAGGAGGATGGAGGAGGGCTGAGGGGGGCTGAAAGAGGAATTTAGTGCCTGTGAAGAGGTGGGACTGCAATTATCAAGCAGGGATAAAAAGAACAAGAAAAACAGACAGTGAGCTACTGATGTCGTTACTTTGACTGACCCAATTTTCCTTGTTCAGGTGAAATGATGGCGTGTGTTTGTGTGTGTGTTACACTGAGGGAATATCAGCAAAGTCTCTCTCTCTCTCTGGACTGACAGCTTGGCTAATGGCAAACGTTCCTCCTTTCTGCACTCCCCTCTTCATTAACACCCCCTCTCGTTACAGTGACTCACACAGCAGCTCTGTGCGTACCCTCACACACTCCCACACACCTTTACAACGTCTCCACAGCTGGATTCCAGCGTGGAAGATCGCTACGGTCGCTCTACATGTTGCAGAACGGCCGGAATGATGCTGGCTTCACAGAGGATTACTGAGGAGTTTTTAAAATGTGGCAAACAGGAAGCTTGGAAGCATGTTGTTCTGGGTTTTATCTTTGAATAATTATGAACTTCCATTTCATTTCTTCATAAGGTCTAAAGCTGCATTCACACCAGTCCTGCTTAGTCAGCTTTAATCCAACTCCAGTGCGTTTGCCTAAAAAATCCGGTTCACTTGTTGAGGTGTGAATGTGTGATCAAACTCTGATGTGGACCAAAAAGGTGAACTTTGGTCCGACTAAAAACTTTGATCTCAGTTTGATTAAAGTGAACTCTGGCACAGTTCGAATGCATATGTGAACACCAAGCGAACTGGAGACTGCTCCAAAAGCAGGAAGTGGACTACAGCACTGGGCATTCTGGGTAAATACAACCAAAACAAACACACAAGTGTAAGAAATGTCTTGCATTTCACCAAAGACAAAATACAAATCTTACAACTGCTAAAATCTGACAATCCATTTTTGTTTTCATTTTGTGAAGAAGAAAGTTGCGCTCAGTGTCTTCAGAGGTTAATGTGTCGTTTTCTTTGTCATTTCTTTCCATAGTTCTTGGTACAGCGCCCCCACAGGCGAGGGGCTGAACAGGTTTTCAGTTAGTTTGACACAGTGTAGCGCAAAAAAGTATCACAGCAGCTGAAAATGTAACAAACGTCCCCAATGGGAGGAGTCTATCAGACTACCAGGTGTGAAAGGGCTCTAAGATTTTTAGCTGAAATTGACAGGCTTGTAATGCTGACATTGCATCAATCAAATGGAAGATTCATACACACACACGCACACCCACACACACGCACAATTGAGTCTTTAGCTCTCTGAGCTTTGATATTAGTTTCGGAAATCCAACTGTGATGTTAATATAGTGAAATACAACAATCAACCTCAACATAACAGTCTATTTTTTATAATAGACTGTTATTATAAGCAGTCTATTACTGTAATCAGCAGACAGTAAAGTTTATGAATAATGCAAGTCCTTTCTTCCATTACTAGTTTATATTACACCAGTAAGCCATGTATTGCTGGTGTACAACATAATGACAGTGAACGGAAGAAGCTTAAAGTCTTAATTTCACAACAATAAAGGAGGTTCTGTACTGGTTTAGCTGAACAGCAAAACTTTCATGTTTGGTCGTAAAAAAAATGCAATATGTAGATTTATGAAAGTTACACACGCTGGCCATTTTATTAGGTACACTAGTACCTAATAAGTGTGGTTTAGCCAAACCACATTGTGGCAGCTGAATACTTTTGGGCATCTAGACGCGCTAAAAACATCTTCAAGTTCCAACCAAGTGGGAAGAAATAGGATTTAAGTGACACTGAGTGCTTCAGAAACTGTTGAAATATTAGAATATCTTAATTTTAGCATATTTTACACAAGAGTTTACTGTATATGTGTTTATATACGTTCTCTAACATATTTTTTTTTTCCTTTTCCACACTTGTGGATTTTTGAGAATCAAAAGTATAAGAAAAGTTTAAAGTGAATACATTCTGATTGCTAAACTCTCGGAAACTTTCCTCCAGGTAAGCATCAAACATGACCTGATTGTAAGTGCACCATGCTGGAAAGTTGAGAGCAGCTGATTCAGGTATTATTCCTGCAGGTTACTGCAATCAGCCCGCAATGTACACGTTCAGGCTTTGAATCTGAGCTGGGAAAATGTAGCAGATTGCAAACACTTTATTTAATGTGCCACAGTATTTCTGTCTCTTTAATGTGATTAATTAAATTACTGAAAGTTCAAGAATAAACAGAGTTTTGCAAATTTACTTATGCTTATTTTGCTTTATAGTAAGACAGAGGCTTCATTTGAACCCTGCCTGGTAACAGTTTTTTTGTTGTTCTTTTTAAAAGATTTGTGAATTTAGTGTATTTTCTCTAGAATAATGCCAACAGGCTCATTGTTTTACATAAACCTTCACTACCATTTGGTAAATGTCACTTAGTAAGCTGAACCTCAACCACATGTCCAAAGCTTTGCAGCGAGCTTCTGGCTAAATTCTGTCAGGATGTTTGATCCAACTGATCGCTCAAGGCAGAATTGGTCAAAGTTGTCCATCATTTCCAAGTTTCCACCTTTTGACACAAACTGTAAGTGTTGTTTGGAAGAAAAAAAGTTAGGAACAACTCTGAAACCAACAAATTCAGGAAAGGCATTAAGCTGCCGGGCAAGAGAGAAACTCCTGCTCCATAACGGAAACCTTTGAGCATGATTGAAATTTCTAATGACCAACATGGAAAAGTCAGTTTCCTTCTGAAGAAAATGTTAATGTTTGAGAAAAAGACTGAGCTAAATAGCCACAGTGATGCAAAGTATATTAAGAGATGTCGAGGTTGGGGTTTCAAACCACAGAACAAGACAGTGAACCTGTTATTAGTTGGGTTATTTTAACTTAAAGGTACAAATTCTAACCTGTAATTATAAGTTATTTTGAACTAAGATATTTGCACCAAAAACAAGTCCAAAAATACTTGGTAGGTTCTTGTGTTTTTGCAGTGTGGATGTGTTTGGATAACTAATAAAATAAATCATAAATAATTTACCATATCAAGCCACACCAAACTAAAATAAACCGTTTTCCTGCTAAATGAAAGTCTGAAAATGAAGGGACACTGGCTTAAGAAACACCTGGCAAACACTGAAGGGGAAGCCACTGGTTTTGAGAAAGGCCCACCGGGGCCCCAGGTGCAGCAGCGAGCCAGTGATAATGGGCCGTCTTCTTCTTTGTCAATATAAAGATGGCATCAGCCGAGCCGAGGAGGACCTACCAGCCACGTTGGCCACATCTGCAGTGCTGACGTTCTGGGAGTTGCGGCTCACTTTGAAGGTCACGGCCGGTCCCACCACCCTGAAAGACACAAAAATACACATCTGAAAAGCTTTACAAAAGACACACTTAGAATCCATTTCCCTCTGTGGCTTTGTATTGTTTTTCAAAGGGAAAAGGAGCTGTGCTCATTAAGGCTCAGCTAAACATAGCGCTTTAAAAAAAGGGGGTGGGGGAGCGTTAACCTGTGGCAATCCTTTAGGCTACTGCAATCCCCATCACCACAGAGAGATAACCTCCTGAATCTCAATGCAAGGCGTCTGCCAGCATTTAAAACACCAGAAAATAAAGATAAGGTGGGTGAGGATGCAGAGGTTTTGGTCAGTGGGAAGGCATCGCAGGAAGCTGCTTTTTTCAAACATTTAGAGCAAAATGTGCATTATAGAGATTGATGTAAATGCATTGATGTCAAAAACCATCAGAGAGGATAAGGAATAGCAAAGTTTGCGCCTCCATCTTCCCTCTAGCATCTATCATCAATAATCCACCTTGAATCGAAGCAGAGAGGGAAACTGGGTGGCCAGAGCCAAAGATAGATAGATAGATAGATAGATAGCATTTATTGTCATTGAACAGAATTCAACGAAATTTCCATTGCAGCTCCCGTGCAAAAGGTCAAATATATACAGTATAAATAAGCAAACACACAATAATAATAATAACAATATATACAACTAAATTAACTAAAGGCACTCAACCACACCAAAGAAGTAGCAGCAGGTCCAATTATGGCAAAGTACAGATAATGTGACAGTGCAAAGTGCAGAACAATATGGCTGTGTGGGGGTGGGGGATATGTATGTGTGACTGCGAGGTTATGATATGTGTGGGAGGGGGGGGCGGCAGGGAGTAATGGCTCTGACGGCTGTGGGGAAGAAACTGTTTCTCAGTCTATTTGTTGTAGTCCGTATATTCCTGTACCGCTTGCCTGATGGCAGCGGCACAAACAGTCTGTGGCCCGGGTGGCTGGAATCCATCGCTATGGATCCAGCTCTCTTCTTGACCCGGTCTGTGTAAATGGAGTCCAGGTCTGGGAGGGGGCATCCCACAATGCCTTGTGCTGTTCTCACCACCCGTGTCAGTTGTTTCCTCTCCAGTGCTGTGCAGCTACCATACCACACAGTCATGTTGAGGCAGAGGATGCTCTCGATCATCGCCCTGTAAAAGTTCACAAGCAGCCGTGAGGAAAGTCCAGCCCGTCTCAGTTTCCTGAGGAAGAAGAGCCTTTGTTGTGCTTTCTTCACCAGGTGGGAGGTGTTTGTGTTCCAGGAGAGGTCAGAAGTGATGTGGAGGCCCAGGAACTTGATGTTGTCCACACGTTCCACCACTTCTCCATCTATGAGAAGGGGAGTGTGAGCCGTCCTCCTGGACCTTCTGTAATCCACAATGACCTCCTTGGTCTTCCCTGTGTTCAGCACCAAGTTGTTGGCTGAACACCACTGAGTGAGCTGCAGAATCTCCTCTCTGTAGTGGGTCTCGTTGTTGTCTGAAATGAGACCCACTACTGTTGTGTCGTCCGCGTACTTCACGACTGTGTTGGTGGGGTGGATGGCCACGCAGTCGTGTGTAAACAGGGTGAAGAGAGCTGGGCTGAGCACACAGCCCTGCGGCGTGCCTGTGTTGAGGACCAGTGGGGACGATGTTGAGCCACTTATTCTCACCACCTGAGGCCTGTTGGTGAGGAAGTCTCTGATCCAGTGGCACAGTGAAGCGGGCAGCCCCACCTCGAGTAGCTTCAGCACCAGCTTGTCTGGGATGACGGTATTAAATGCTGAGCTGAAGTCTACAAATAGCATCCTGACGTAGGTGTTGGGATGCTGCAGATGGGTCAGGGCTGTGTGCAGAGTGATGGAGACAGCATCCTCTGTTGACCGGTTCGCTCTGTAGGCGAACTGAAGGCTGTCCAGGTTTGCGGGGATGAAGTCTCTGATGTACCTCAGAAGAATCCTCTCAAAGCACTTCATGATCACCGGGGTCAGAGCGACGGGCCGGTAATCGTTCAGGCTGGTGATGGACCTCTTCTTCGGTACAGGGATGATGGTGGAAGACTTGAGGCACTCAGGAACCATGGCGAGCTGCAGGGACAGATTGAAAATGTCCAGAAACACTCCTGCCAGCTGGTCGGCGCAGGTTTTCAGCGTCTGGCCTGACACCTTGTCCGGTCCTGGAGCTTTGTAGGTGTTGATCCTCCTCAGTGTGGACGTCACCTGATGCTTCTGTAAGACGAGGGGCTGGTGCTGCTCTTCCAGTTGGGGTAGATGTGCGGCTTCTCTGCTGCCCGCCGTGTCAAAGCGGGCAAAGAAACTGTTTAAGGTGTCAGGCAGGGTGGGGTCGCGGCTGGTCAGCTGAGTGCTGTGTTTGTAGTCCGTCATGGTTCTGATGCCTCTCCACATGCTTCGGGGGTTGTTGTTGATGAAATGTTCCTCAATCTGCTGTTTGTACTGGAGCTTGGCCTGCTTAATACCTTTTTTCAGTTCTGACCGGGCCCTGCTATAAGCCAACCTGTCTCCAGACCTGTAGGCAGCATCCCGGGCTTTCAGCAGGGCCCGTACTGTGCTGTCCAGCCATGGTTTCTGGTTTGGAAACACTTTTATGGTCTTAACAGGGAGGACAGCGTCGGTGCAGAACTGAACATAGGACAGAACGGACGATGAGTATTCCTCCAAGTCTGCGCCGTCCCTGAACACACTCCAGTCTGTATGCTCAAAGCAGTCCTGAAGTGCAGAGGAGGCCTCCTCAGTCCAGACCTGAACTATTCTGGTGGTCGGCTTAGTTCTGCAGGCCAGAGGCTTGTAGACAGGAATCAGCTCCACTGAGATGTGGTCAGACATGCCCAGATGTGGAGCTGCTACAGCCTTGTAGGCTCCGGGGATATTGCAGTAGACCTGGTCCAAAATGTTATTGTCTCTGGTGGGAAAGTTTATGGATTTGTGGAATTTGGGAAACACAGCCTTCAGTTCCACGTGATTGAAGTCCCCCGCCACAATCACGGCCGCCTCCGGGTTGGAGTTCATCTGCTCGCTGATCAGGCAGTACAGCTCCTCTAATGCTAGCTTAGCATTAGCCCTCGGTGGTATGTAGACGGCCACGATCACAATGGACGAGAGTTCTCTCACCAACTTGAAGGGTCTGCATTTCACCGCCAGATATTCCAAGTCAGGAGAGCAGAATGTTCCGACAGAGTGTGTGGCTGTACACCAGGCATTGTGTACATACAATGCCAAACCTCCGCCTCTGCCCTTACCCGAAGCTGCAGTCCGATCCGCCCGGAACAGAGCGCGCCCCGTTATCTCCACCGCTGCGTCCGGGATGTTATCCTCCAGCCAGGTCTCTGTGACAACAGTCACACAGCTGTCCATCCGGCGAGAAGTAATCCGGAGTCGCATCTCGTCGATTTTGTTGACGAGGGACCTGGCATTGGCGAGGAAGAGGCTGGGGAGGGCCGGTTTATGAGGGCTAGCTTGTAGCCTAGCACGCACGCCGGCTCTCTTACCCCTCTTTTGTTTGCGCGGGGTCAAAGCGCAAACAAAATCACAGCGGGGTCTCCCGATGTGATTAACCTTTTGTTTTTCTGCTGTAATTCAGATTAAAAGCTCAGCAGGAAGGAGCATTAGAGAGTTTCCCCTCCAGGATGCATTCTGCACCACAATAGGAAGCATCTTCTACTGTAGCAACAGAGTTAGAAAATACGGCGACATCGCTGTGGAGCCGGTGCCGTCCTACCGCTGCTGGAGAAGAAAAAGCTCTAAATGTTTTCGCCGCTGATGGATCTGAACCGTTTTCAGTGCGGGGGTTGAGTGCATTTTTCAGGCCTGTTCAGTTCAAACAATTAAAGTAAAAGGATCAGCAAAATAATTAAGAGGTACGCACAAAATAAAAGAGCGTTTTTCTCTTCACCACAATCCAAACCCATTCGGAAAGGTTGTCATTCCCATTGCAGTGATTTTCTTTTTCCAAGTTATTTTTAATCCAAATAAAGTTGCATGTAGTAGCAAACAGTCAAATCTCTTCAACCAACTCAGAAAAGACAATAAATGAACCAAATTATTCAGTGTCATTTTAAAGGTTAGATTTTTGTGCATTTTTTTCTTTATACTGCTTATTATTATAGTTCTACTGCAATCACAAAATCATTAGGAATCTTCTGGGAGAAATTATTCTACCTTGAGTTTATCATTTTAATCCAATTGATTATGTTTTGGATTTTTTAACTAATGTGTTTAATTCAGCAATCTAATGTATCCTGGCTGACTGACAAATGATTTAATAATAAAATAATAAAAGTTAATGATAATAAAAGTGACTGTTAGGTTTCAAAGATAAATTCATAAGAAATAAAACTAACAGACTTTGGCCAAGATTATTTCACATTAGTTTGTCTGGATTCTTTGTAGTACTGGATAAATTAATGGGTAACATGAGAAGCTGTAAGTTAATTAATAGAACTATTTTTTAATGTAAACATTTTTACAAATGTTCAGAATCCTATTTAATTTATAAATTAATGCTTCTTCCTAATCTTAAAAAAAGCACTCTTAATGAAAAGGCATCAAATGGACAATAATTCATATTTCGACAATATTAGATTCAGAGTTTAGCAACAATTCACTTCAATAGTCTTTTATTAAGATATGGATTAATTCCTCTGGGAGAATGTTGCATTTCCTTAATAAATCCTTAACTTTTGACAAACTGTTGAAGAGTCTGGTTGATCCAGGATTGATGAAAGTGTTTGGGATCAACTTGGGTTGATGAAACCAACGCCCTATTAGCACTGAGTGCCAAATAAAACGGATATAAGCTAAACGAGTTGAGAACTCTACAGGTGTTACCTGAATCTGTCCAAGATAAAATGTCTTCAGGGAAGTTACTTTGGGTCATTTTAGAGCCCACAGACAGGAACTTTTTGAACCATTTCTAATCCATATGGGTCCCATGATTGGTATGCTTTTCCACCATAAACTGTAGAAGCCAAACAGAACAGAAAATGCAATTTTCTTTTCTTTCTTTCTAAATTTCTGAGCCAACTGTTGACAAAAACCTTTTGTGTTTGCTTTGCAAATCTTTGGGATGTTTGGACAACAATTAAATCCTTACCCTCATTTAATGTGTATTTTTTATTGTTTTCTTTGGCCCTGAGGCCAACATGTCAAAGAAAGACCTGGCCATACTCATTAGTTGTTTTTAATGCAGCAGTGATCTTATAGTATTCTAATCTTTGAGGTAAACTAATTAGACAGAATATAATTAAGGCACCGCAAGGGGAAACTTAACAAGGCTAAGTGCTAAAAGAAATGTAGAAATACTTCACTTTTTGCTGCTCATTATACTTTCCTTGGTTTTGTTTGTGTCCACACATTACTCTACATATAAACATTGCTGCAGAAGAAACAACCATGACAGAACGCCCGATTTCAGCCGCTCGGTCTCCTGGAACGCAACAGTTCATTTTCTTTGACCATTTTTCCGTCTTAGGCTGATTTATTTGCCACATCCATGAAGCGATTCATCAGCCAGCCCAGGCAAAGACTCAGAGTGCGATGAAGAGGGAAAAGAAAAAAAAAATCACTCACGTTGAGATTATCACATGTCCATATGTCGGCCCTTGCTACCAAGGGCAGCAGCGGCACAAAGGTACAACATCGACTACAGCTTATAAATAACCTCACGGGGAAAACAGATCTCACTGAAGATCACTTCTTCACTTATATCACTCATATTTATCATTTAGGAATAAATACACGACTGCCACATGCTTGGAAAATATAAAACGTTTTAACAGCTATGTTTAACACTAGTTTGTTCTATTTAGATTAGAACTATTTCAAATTATTGGAGACTAATTAGCATTGTGATATATCCTACAACCTACATATATCTATATATATATTATTTACAAAATCAAGTAGTTATGATTTTGATTGGTTGACACCAGGATGAAATCATGACCTCCATCTTTGTTTGTCTCAGTGCTGTTTGATCAAAATAAACTTTTCCCCACTGTAAACAGATTTAACACAGTGGAACAAATAAAGGTTGCTTAATTAAATTCATAATATTTTTAATTATAATTGGGAGTAAAACAAAAATAAGGAACTAGAAATATTACAGCGAAATAAGTGATGAATTCACAAACATTCCTAAATAAAACTATGAAAGTCGGGTTTAACTCAATTGGCTTTAATAACTGGCAATGGGACTACTGGTGAAAATTACTTTAGACAACTTTGACACATTTACATTGCATTATATTGATTAATATGAATAAATAAATACAAATAAACTGTTCCAGTGTATTATGATGGGACTTCAGAGTTTCTTTAAATCTAGCCAACACAATAAACTATTATCATGGCAGCCAATGGAAAATAAACTGCCATAGTGTAAATGCCAGACTTCTCAAGTTGTGTGGAGTTTAGAGTAATGCAGTGTAGATGTTTTCTTTTTCAACTTTTTAAATCTTGATTTAGAGTCAGAAATCCAAATATTTGACTATTTAGGGTCACACACCTTAATATTCTGACTTATTAGCACATTTTTACACACACATTCCTAGGTACACATGGACAAAGCAGAAATTCTCAGCCATTTTATTTTACAAGGTTACCAACTTCAACTCAACTAATTTCATTTACAAGAACAAAACAAAAATAACTGAATATTTGCCCACAAGAATGCTTTCAGCAAAAACCTCTCTTACAGTGTTGAGGATTCGTTAGTCGTTTGGTCTTGTCATTGTCACAACAAGGAATCTACCACTTGGTATTTATGAATTGTTGGAGGCTTTGCCGAGCTCTGACAATAGAAGAATTGTTTAAATCACTGCAAGATGTTGAAGGACAACCTGCTGCTGGCGTTTGTGGCTGGTGGAATGCACCAGACGGCAGTTTGCACATTAGATGCATTTCTCTCCATATCAGTGCTGTTTATGCTCAGCTTGATGTCATTTCACACATGTAATTAACTAAATGAAGAGTGAGAAATGGACCTTATTAGTGTTGAAAAATGTTGACTTTTTCCTCCGAATTCTAAATCTACGTCAATCTATGTCAAAATCCAAATAAATGGTCAAACCTTCTTAGATGCATGTCAATTAGAAAAATCACATAACTGTTTTTTTTTGCCATAGTATTTGTAAACCTGGACTTTATCCACATCGGAGTTATGTCCCAAATTTATTTGGTACATTAAAGTTTCAAGACCAGATTTGTCAAATGGTGCATAAACAATTTAAATGATTCTGAGAGGAAAAAAGTCAAAGTTCTGAGAAAAATGTCTGAGTTCTTATATTTTCTTCGGAGGCTCTAATCCTCTTCCATAACAATGGCTTTATAGGGTTGAAGCATGTTAAAAGTAACAGTTTAAAATAAAAAAAAATGTAATAAATCCGTAGAAAGATTTTTCATCTGAAATCACTTTACGAGTTTTACCTTAAGATTTTAGTAAACTGCTTCTGTTCATCCATCCATTTCCTAAGCTTTTCTGAGCCTGAACTGAATGGAAATGGTTTTGTCTCCCAGCCTGAGCAGACATGGTTATTTAAAACAAACGGTGCCGATGTGACTGATGAAGACATTCTGTAGTTACCAGCCTCATCCTCTTCAGCCTTCATCGTTTTCACATCCATCCAGTGGAGGCCCGCTCTCTCCTCCTGGTGGCGGCTCTCTGATATGACCCCTCAACTCAGACAGACATTACATCACCCCAGCACTCGTGTTTGGAAAAATACTAAATAAAAAAAAATGTAAAAAATAAAACCTTTGGTCTACACTCAGTAATGTTATGCAACAGCTTTCATTATTCGACAGTCAGCTACAATCAAAGGCTGAGAGAATCCGCCCACAGCAGCGCTCTCCCCCCCTCCGCCCGTCGCCATGCCCTCCACCACTACCGGGCCACGGCTGCAGCTAAAAACATTTCCAGGGCCGCTTCGCTGAACAGCGCACAGCGCTCACCGTCAGTGTTATCTAATCAGTATTGAATTGTTCCAAATGAAATGTGAGGGTGTGAGTCACTCCAGGTTTGTTTTGTGTCCTGGCGCAGTGTGTAGGCTCACTTTTATGATTCATGTCTTTCCAGTTTGGATGTTTTTTGTTGTTGTTTTTTTTTTGCTGCAGGCTCGATGAACCGCCGCCGCTCTCCGGCTGCAGCCCCAAGAGGGAATTGTTGGAAAAGTGGAAGTTTAGCCGCCTTTGTCAGCAGCTAGGGGCGCGCAGGTCACCAAACTACTTTGTTCGCAGACACTTTTGTTGCTGTTCTATGCTAATCTGCTGATTCTGAGCAAGGTGGAGGGTCGGGCTGCCTGCAGGGTTGCTGCCTGGTAAATGGAAGCAGGTTAGCTTGAAAAATGAAGTGGAAAGGGGAAGAAAAGAGTGATGTTCTACACTGACTTTTTACATTTTATGCAGCACTCTCACTCAAGCTGCTTCAATCTGGAAAAATAAATATTAAAGAAGTAATTTGTTCATCATAAAAAGAGGTTTTAACTGAATATTAGATATTTTGTTCCAGCATATGTTTACATGTTTAAGGAATATATGCCCAGCAGATGTATTTACATTTACATCATCTGTCACATTACACCAACAGACTTCAATATATTTTATTGCATTGTTTGATAGACCAACACAAAGTATAAATAGAGTAATAAAAGCGCCAATATTTTTGGAATATTTCTTTTGTCAGCAAACATTTTTCCATTGCTCCTTGCAAAATTGTCTTGTACTGCCAGATTCTTACTTGAATTGTGAGTTTGGGGCAGACTAACTGTTTGAATTATCATCTGACTAGAGGAGGTTTTTCCTCATGTTGTCTTTGTACTGAGCATTTGACAAACTGTCAAACACTTCTTTTAAATTACTTTTACATCTCAGTAGATTGTTTCACCAAAGCATCTCTGCAGCTCCTCCAGAGTCGGCATTGGCTTGTAAATTTAGAGTTCTGCCATACTATATTTCAGACAGAGTCTGTCCTGCATACTAAGCATGCATGTAGGGACAGTGGAAAGGAAAAACTCCCCTTTAACAGGAAGAAACCTCCAGCAGAACCAGAACCAAAACCGGGTTCAGTACAAGTGGCCCGGACCGACTGTAAGGTTGGAGGGTTTGATCAAAGTTCTAGATGCTTAAAGGTTGAGATGTTGTTTTATAACTAATCAATTGCATTATGATTTCTGTTATGATGACTAATATATTTTGAAGGGCAATTTTGTTCATCGACATCATAATTTATTTTAACCCCTTAACTGGCAAAGGGGGAGAGGAGGGCGTCGTATTGCAAGAGGGGGGAGGAGGTCTGACTGTACACTAACCACCTCTCCGTCCGTCCCTCCAAAACTTGACAGATATGCTATTTTATTTATATAATTATAAGTAATTTCCACTATCAGTAATAATGTGTCTATCTTAGGATTCCTCTGGTCATTATCTTTCATTAGAGCCTCATTGATGACTGTATGTTGAAGCTCTGAGGAGTTACAGTCAATTAAAGTTTGTATATCAGATGTTGTCCAAGTGTGCCGTTTGGAGACTCCAAACGGCACACTTGGACAACACTCGTACATCCTCAAAAATAAACATGTCCAAAACGGCATCTCTTTTTGTGCTATTTTGATCAGTCTTGAAATCCACGAGCAGAGTTCTTTATTCTACAGATTTATTGTATTTTCCAGTCCATACATTCGACACTCAATGTGCATTTACAAGAAATAAAAATGAAAAATCTGGGTGAAGCAAAATGATTCAATTTCTTTTGTGTTACAAAGGTAATAGCTACAAACTTACTTACAGTTAAAGTATTTTTGACTGAAAAAATTTAGCTTGTCATCTTCATAAAGAGACCAAGCTTTTGCATGTGCTCCAAATTGTTCAAGAACAGCAGCTGATTTCATTTGGGTAAACCTTTTCAGCCATTTCATGTGATTTTGGAACCATCAGTTTTTTCATTTATCGTTTATAGCAGTGTTTTAATTTGGATATATCCAGTGTTAACTGCTCTTTACAAAATTGAGGTTTTTTGGTCTTTGAGGGGTAAATCGTACATTGTTATGCCATTATCAATATCAGTTGAAAATTATCTCAAGACAGCAAAATTATTGTTTATCACAATATTTACTGGGAAAATTTATTGTGCAGAAAACCTTTTAAATTTTTTTAAAAAATTAATAACGCAGCACAACTTTAAACTTCTCCCCAGCTTTACTCCTGAACTGAGTTCCTTCATTTCCATGATGCTGTTTGTTCTCTAATGTTCTAGAACAAAGCAAACAGCTGGATTTAAACCGAGATGCAGTTACATACAACCTGTAACTTCTAAAGGCATTTGGACGAATCTGACTTTATTTAGTGGTTACAGAGTAAAGGGGACGATTTTTATAGACACAGCACTTGATTAATTTATCTAGACGTGTTAGATTTTGTAAAAAATAACATGGATATTTTCCTTCTTGCTCAAGTTATGAACCACTTTGTGTTGGACATAAAATCCCAGTAAATCAAATTTGTGGTTACAGTATCAAAAAATCAGAAGAAAAGTCCATATGTTGCGACTGAGAGGTACTGAAGCAGGTAAAGAAGATTTGTTGAAAAGCTGGGCGGTAGAAGCCACAGGTAGTCGAGGTAAATCAGCGTCAGCCTGAGACTTTTGTCTCTGGGCTTAATCACTCTCCTGAAGGTGACTGCTGTTGCCACAGCGGCGAGGAGCCAGCCTTGAAAACTACGTGTGGCGCCTCTGACAAATTGTCAAGGCGGCTCCCCCTGCTGGGCTTTTACTGCGCTCGCAACAAAAGGAGACCCCCGGCTTACCACCTTTCTTTCTGCATCTATATCTCCCTGCCATTACTCTCGCTTTCTCTACCTCAAATCCATCAGCCTCCCCCCCGTGTGTGGCTCCCTCTTTTCATTCCCGGGATAACGGAGCAAAGACAAAAGGTGCATTAGAACAGCAAAACAGTGCGGCCCACCCAGGGACTCAATACAGCAGCCGAGCGACGCGGCAAGGTGCTGGGTGAACAACAGCGGGGGTGGAAAGAGTGTGTAGTGTGGGGGCGAAGCTGTGTGTGTATAAATCGCGCTACACCAGCCACCCAATCCCCTACCTGCCTGCACACACACGAACATGCACTTCTGTCTCACTACAGCTCCGAGTTCAAGGCAGCTTCCCAAAGCTTTAGTTTACTCAAAACTCAAGAAAAAGTTATTAAATCAAAAATACTGCAGCGATCGACTGCTGCAGAGAAACACCTTTTAGAGGACAAAACCCAGCTGACAAGAGACAAGCTGTGCTGACAAGATAACAGACATTCAAATTATTTATTCAACTCAGATCACCATAATCAAATCTTCATAATTGCCTGGAAGTTAAAAAAAAATGTGTGCAAAAGTATAAAGCTTTATATAAAAAAGAGATGACAAAAGCAGGCAACAAGTTCATTTTTCTTTTTATTTTTAAGCACGGCTCAACTGGATGGGTTTGCAGACGCCACGTTTATTGTTCCTCCCTAGAATCATGATGTCAGCTTTGCATTGTGCTCCGAAACGGTGCAATTAAAGTAGAGAGTATACATCATACTGTCATTCTTTCGTTTCAAAATAAAGCTAACGAGTAAGAGCAAGCATACAATTTTGGTTCTGAGAAGTGAACGCTTCAAACAATTAGCATGTCCCAGAGACTGTGAAAACTCCTGGCATGTAGCGGACAGATTGTTTAAGATGGATCCTGTTCATTTAATAAAGTTTTAGGGGCTGGAAAACATTCGGCTCTTCAACTTTTCTTCAACTTTGCATCATGTTACACTGTCATTCCCTCATCAAAAACATTGATTCTTTAATACATATTTGAAAATTCCATTCGGAGGTGAATCAAAGTCAGCTCCCCTAAACTAGTGGCAGCAGCAATTCGCAAACACCTGGTGGAACTTATACAAACTGCTACACTCCTAAGAACGGTTGTAAATGGCATCCTGGAGAAGCATTGTCGTGACTTACTGGAGAAGGAATTTCTAAGAGTAGAAGCTTCTTAAAGAGACATAACATAGTAACTTGATTTGGCTATAAAATGGCGTTATGTGCCTGGAAAACGCATAATGTAAGGGGTAGGGGAGCTCAGATTCGATGGCTAGTCGATTAATCAGTGTCGAATTCCTTACCTTTGAGAGGTGTGGAATCGGCCGATAGTTACATGTGAAGCCGATCTTATCCACTAATCTTATCAACCTCTGCAAAGGTGTAAAAATCAGGAGCCGTCCTCTGCTGCTCTCAGTCAGAGGTTTGACTCTGACGGGAGAGACTGGCCCACCAGGTCATGTCTGCGCGTTTGCAGTTAACAACAGTCACCCCACTGTTACCAACTCAGCGACTTTCTTGCTATATTTAGCAACATGTTAGACAAAATAAATTGGCACTGGCTAAAATTATAATCGGCAGGTCAGGCTTTTTACAGAATTGTAATTGGCAATCGGTCCACCCCTAGTAAGAAAGCAATTCTGTAATACATATTTACTTTTTCTTGAGTTGTATAGAAACCTGTCTGTGTTTTTCTCTGGGGTGTAAATATGACAAAAACTTCATTTTTCAATTGCATTCTTCAAAATGCAAAAGATAAGCGATCATCCCAGTGTGAAAACATCTCAACTCAAAACAGAAAATTCCGTGTTAAACTTGATACAACCTGCAAAGCAGTTTTTCTGTTGTAGCTCATCTAACCGGGGGGAAAAGGTGGAAAAAGGAACGAATCGCTGAGGGAATGATAATAAAACCACAAAGGTACAGTGAGCGAGAAAAGACCAAGTGGGTTCAGACAGAGTTTGGTATCATTAATAAATGATAGCAGTGTGTAGTGGCTTGACTCGTCGGCATGCACAAGCATGTCCTCATCCCATCAGCGCAGGGGGGAAATGTTGAAAGGAAAATAAGTCCACTTGGTTTGCATCTTGCTTTCTTTTCCTTTCTTCACTTCAGGTTTTAAAGCCTTGTGCCTCTCTGCTTTGATCCCACCAGTTTGCCCTCTGTGATCCGACATGCTGGGTGTGGGGGGGATGCTGGAGCCGGCACCACTCATCTCTTATGGGGGAGAACATTTGAAAAGTGTTACTGTGTGATGCTCCCCTTTGGGAAGAGGGCCGCCCACTCAGGCCTGCAGGTAGACGGTCAGGAAAGCAAAGCGCAGTATGGACGCCATGAGTCATCCAGACCTCTGCTTCCATGCTGGGCTCTCTTTAGTCTGTGCACACAGTTGGTTGTAATTTTAAATGGCTGCTGAATTGAAGGTTTTCTCTTGATGCAATTCTCATTTCTATTTAACTGCTTTGGCAGTCTGACAGCTGGGAAGGCTTCATGCCCACGGGCACCGTTACATTTCAGGGCAAAGAGGACATTAGAACCATTTTAGAGGCTCGTATTTTTAGTTTCCCATAAGAAACAGGCGGCACTGACATTCTCTGGTAGTTTGTGGGCGTGTGCATGTGTGTGGGGGTGTGTGGGTGTGGGGGTGTGTGAGTGGTATTGTGCGGTGAGCTTCAAGAAGGTCAAGGCTTTATTTACAAATAAAATGTGATTGTGGGCAATTAAACTTTTGTTGCCTTAAGAGATGATCTATATTAAATGGTTCACTGGAAACTATTGACTAAGCTTATCAGGAGTAGTTTGCTTGCTAAATGTGTGAAGAAAAAAACTCTAAGACCAGACAAAGACAGTAGAAATATATAATCTAAATGATGTTCCTCAAAACGTAGAGTATGTAACCATCATTTTAGATGTTTTTTTCTGGTTTTGATCTTTTTATAGGCACTTTTACACTCCATTATTTCGAGCTGATCTGGCAAAAGGCATCAACCAGATGGAACCAAAAGCGCTTAAAATTTCCACAGAACGGGAGGAAAAATGTTCGACATGTAACTAATCAGGCTGTTAATGTTAAAACGTGATTAATCTGAAAAGCTTAATGTATTAATGTTACATAATGCAGATTAATCACAGAAAAAGCCTCTGTCCTGCAGAGGGATCCTGGGTCAAACCAGCGTGGTACACCGTCTTGTACTGCGGTCAGCCATGCAGAGCCACAAATGTGAATGAAAAGACGAGCGAAGAGAGTCAGAGTGGTGAGTGCAGCGGCAAATTTGACTTTGAAAAGTTTTCCTTCCACCAAAGCACAAGCAGTTTATAACCAACATTTTTAATTGCCTTTGGAAAAGTGACTTCTTTTAAACCTTCCTGAAGACACAAACCTGAAAAGCTGATTTGTTTGGTTTGAGTTAAAACATTTTATGAAAAAAGAAAAAATTTTACATTTCAAGCTTACAAAGTGAAGCGTAGTGATTAATAGTTATTAATCACAGTGGTGGAGTGTGACTAATCTGATTAAATCTTTTAATCAATTAACAGCAAAAGTAATATTTCATAGGGTGGCAGTTATTTTAACAGAATGTTAAGGTAATGCTAAATAAATGCAAACGGTGTCTTAATTGAAGTTGAATTTCATAGAGGACTTCTTAATTTTCATTTCCAAGGTTGCTTATAATCTAAAGCCCCGACTAAACATTGGAGACATTTAGGATAAAATGTCCGTCCCCATGACAGGATGCGGCGCCACTGAAATCATTGTAGTAGGTACGCCAGGCCAGGCATTTAAAACTCAGTTTATTTCAGAAACTGACCTATTTTTTTTCTATATATACATATATTAAAAAAAAATCACTTTTTTTACATAATCTAATTTGGAAAATTATGTATGTATTTAAACTAACAAGCGTAATCAGTTCACCTTAGAAGAAAATAATGTATTGCCAAAATTTGTGGCAGTTTGTATAAACCTCACACTCTGAAGCAAATATTTTAATATGACCAAACACCAGTAAAACCAGTAGGAAGGATGGAAACAGCTGCATTTAACTACTGAATGATGAGTTTAAAAGAAGAAGATACATACAAGAGCTCAGCGAAATCCGTCATCTGGATATTTGCCCGATGAGCCAAGATCTCCATCAGGTGAAGGCCTTCGTCTGTCTGCAGCCGACTGCGGGTGACGAAAAGATGGACATCAGAGAACAAACAAAAAAAATAGTTTCCTCTTTTCACAAAGTAAATTAACAGTGATCAATATTTTTATTGAGACAACACAGCAGTAATGTTTTTACAATTATAAAAGGAATATACCAAAAGAATGTTGAACCTGATCTATTTTTATTATTCTACTTGCAGGTGGAAATGGAGGAAAATAGAGGAACTACTGTAATAAGTGGAGACATGAGCAACAAAAAAAAACATCTCACATCGCTATTAAGTTGGATTTAGTGATGGAAGTTAGGAAGAACTTGCTGACAGATTTGACTTTTGCAGGAAAGGAGGTCAGAAAAGGTGCAAGGTGGGGAAGTGGGAGCGCTGTGTGGTGAATACAGAGGAGGCGAGGAAGGTCAAAGACAGAAAGCTTGTTATCACCTCCTCATTTTATGTCCGTCTCTTTTCAGTTTGTTCTGACAACAGATGACACAGTCAGGACCCAAACACAAATGAAGCAGATCTGACTGCAACAAAAATAAGAATGCGGCGCGACCTGCGGGGTGCACAGAGTGGGTCGACGGCTGAAGGTCTGACCTCCACTATATGGAAAATAAAAACCTTCATCCTGCAATTTGATTGGCTTTTCTAGACAGTATATTTTTGGTGGACATTTTTGCCCAATGACATTTATTAATGCAACTTTTAGGCCCTAAACTTTGGTTGTACTTCTCTTGATGAACGCAAAATGATGAGTAAATGAGGGGCACCCTCACCTCGTGTTACTGAGCACCATCTTGTAAAAACTGCACCCTGATAACATGGGGTTGCATTTTAGATTTGAAGTTGAACATTTTTGCATCATTGAACTTTCACTGAACACCAGCTGCTGCTCTTATTTTGGTTCACATACAGAATGTCATTTCTATGAGCCAAATCTGATCAAATTTCCATTGAGGTTTAACTTAAGTACAAAAAAAACATTAATAAAACAAACAAACTGAAAAAAATATGTGTGACATTTGTGCTAGAAATGTCAAGTTTTTAGTTATTTCATCATGCATTCCCAGTTTAATGCTGCATTAGATGGCAATTTATAAAAGAGAATTCTGGATTAAAAATCTGAATATATTACTTCAAGCCTTACATTACAAATATACAGCAGCATATCAGAGTCAATGTAAATAAAAATAAATAAAAAAGATATCACCAAGTTAAAAGAAATTGTAGAAAAACAAGTTTTTTTAGCTTCAAAAAGTTAATTTTCTGAGAAAGTCTCAGAAATTTTGAACATTTGAAAATGTTTGACTTTTGAAACAAATGTTCAGGTTTTTGTTCTAGAAAATTTCTGAGATTCATCTTAAAACTTCTTTACATTTTTTAATGGTCTACAATGGTCCATGTTAAGCTTTTTTATAAAACTAAGCTTTAAATGAATAAAGGTGGGTGTAATGTTATTCATTGTTCTGCTCTTATAAGTTCAATTCAACTTAGTTGCCAGTGGTGAATATTTAACATTTTGTTTTTTAAAGAGAGAGAACAACTTAAATACAAACACTTTGACACAATAAGTAAAACCTGGCTGACATTAATTGACATTTTCATCTTGTTTGTGTTTCAGGAGGGAGAGGTGATGAAGGAAACAAGTGATGTCAGTTGTGTGATTATTTTTTCACGGTGTTGAAATGTTACCTACCTACCAACATTCAATATTAAGATATTGGTCCGGATTTTCAGATCGGTGCATCTTTACATAAAAGTGCTCCAAATCTGAAGAAAACTTGTAGCATTTCTGTACAGTGTAAACCCACTGACATCTCACCGAAGTGGAAACAATCTTACACAATAAGGCTCAAGTCATTAAAAAGTCTATTGAACCAGTCTGAGTGTGTGCACAAGGCCGGCGGAACAAGCAGAGTTTGTTTTATGTGTGTTTGTGTGGTGTGGATGGGAGACCTGATTAAAGATCAATATCCCAGCTCTAAACTAATTGCTTCCTATGTGCCGTGACCTCATCCGACCCCACCTCCAGCCCCCCTTTCTGGTTCGGCTGACTTCAAACTGAGAAAGAACCTGTAGATACCTCCAGGTCGCATCATCTTTTTGCAAACAGGTCAGAGACTTGCTGTAAATTTTGAGAAGTTATGTTTTTCAGCGCAGCAACTGGTGATTTACAGACCTGCTTGTTCAAGGTTTTCTTCCTCATGTAAGCACAAGATGATCTCATGCTCTGATCCCTCTGACACTAATATCAAAAACATTTAAGGATGAATTTATTGTCCAGAAATTGCGATGAAAATAAACTAACAGTGGAAAAAGCAGCTGTACGCCTAAGTAAACCAGTTCATAGAATATGGTGGATTGTGTCAGACTTACTGCTGACAGAAAACCTGATTTTGTTCGATTTCTCTTCCCTGAGCCTGGAAAGCCGACAGCAGCTCCGCCAGCCCACATGCTATGAGTCAGTGTGGCGTCGTGCAGAGCAGCAGCCTCTGAGCTGACATCGGTGATCACTACTGCTGCTGCCTGCAGATACAGAGAGCTGACAGCTGCTACAGAGACGTCAGCTCCACGCCACACTGTGGGCCGTGTCGTGATCCGTCTGAGAAACCACACTCAGACTATAGGGGGTTCCCCTCACACTTAGGAGCTTTGATCAATTTCAATGCACACTTTCTAACATAAAGGTATTCTCCATTTTAGGTATAAGAACACAGATTTGATGTTAGTATCTGTATTGGTCCTGATACGGGAAAAAATTCTAGATCGGTATCAGTGTCTGATCCATAACAGCAAATCCATTCAGTAGTTCTCAAATCTTTCCATTATTTGACAGATTTTTCTAGTGAATGGCGAGAATAAAGTTTAGGATTGGTCTCCCAGCAGCAGTCTGTAGTCAAACTGGTTTGCAATCATACTTTTGTCAATGGAAGAAATACAGAATAAATACGGCGGCACAATTCATATCGCTAGACTGTTTGGAGTCTAATAATTCTTCACTAATATATTCCAGGTGTTTTGAACTTACATTTTATATGCTAATGTAATATTTAACCAATTGTATCGATTCTCATGGGTCAAGATGCTCACACTGGACACAAATGACATTGCCCAAGATGCTAAAGGTCACAGTAATGGAAACACAGACGAAAGAAGGCATATATTGTCCCCAATATTGATTTTGCAATATTTTTGTCACTGTAAAATCATGCAGCCCTACTGGAAATCATTCAGTTATATGCTTCACATATATTAACCTCTACATTTTCTCACTAGTGAATTGCAAGGGACTTTGGTTCATGTTAACATTTGAATTTCAGACATGTTACTTGCAAAGGTCAAGAGAAGCAGAAGTGAATAAGGAAGGATTGGAGAGAGAAATGTGTAAAATACTCTAAAGATGTTGACATCTGCCCTGGAGAAGAAACTGGACCTTCTGCTAACTAGAAGGTAAAACAGCTTTTCTGTGTCTTCCTGTAGTTGTAAATATAAAATATCAATAATATTTTAAGTATTAACATCAAGGCCCCATGTTTGGAGGTCTTGGTCCTCGACGTCGCGGGTTCGACTCCCGGTCCCGGCGACCTTTGCCGCATGTCTTCCCCCCCTCTTTCCTGTCTGCCTACTGTCACAAAAAATACGAGCCACTAGCACCGCTAAAACTCTTCGGACAAAAAAAAGAAAAAAAAAAAAAGTATTAACATCAAAACTTCACTTAGAAAAATGGAATGACTGAACATGAGTCTAACAGAGCTTTTTATGTGCATATGAAGGAACCACAGAGTAAAGAAAAGACCATGAAGAGGAAGAAAGCCCAGAGTGTAGTTACTGCACCTCTGTTTGTCAAATGTTAAGGCATAAGAACATCTGTATGTTGTTTCTTTTTACGCAACACAAAGGCTTATTCAGCTTTAGAGCAAAACTGGGACTTCTAAGTAGAATTGAAAGGAGTGAGATTAGAGTAAACACTGAACTTATAACACAATGATCAGTTTTATAAGATGGAGCAGGGTGAAGGAAGAAGGTCCTGCTCATTGTGTTTTCAGTGTGAATCTTTGGCTGTGACCTCCAACACAACATTTATGGATTTTCTGCTTAATAGCTTTGAATGAAGGTAATAAGATAAAAAGATGGAAAGACGCACGCCACCAAGGCCTTGAGGGCTGCACCTGCAGCAGCAGAAACACAAGACCAAGGATTTTAACAAACCTTCGGTCTAAAACTTCAGCCATAAAGTAATCAATGCAACTCACTCACGTGTATGCAGCACATGTTCTGATGTTTAAAAAAGTAAAACATGGGAAACATGGATAAGAAAATTTACTTCAAACACTTTTTCCAAACCACAGATTATAAACAATCTTGACACCAGTGAATTAAAAGAAAATGTCACACTGACCAAGAATGAAAGTTATCTTCAACTCAGCACTTGCAATTTCGATTCTTAGAACTTCACAATAAACAGAACAGAAGTCTCTCTGGAAGAAGATGCTCATCATCTCTTATATTTGGATAATCTGTGTAACTCATTACTCACTCCGTGTCTGTGATGACGTAGCCGAAAACGTCGTCGTCCGGCTTCTTCCTGTCCGTTTTGACGTCCAGCTGCAGCTCCGGCACGTGAATCGTCTTCTTGTGCGGCTCCTCGTAGACGAGCGAGGCGGGCGGAGGCACCACCTCCTTGATCCAGCCCGCCACCTCTGATACCTCCTCCACCGACTGGGTGGTGTCCTTCTTCTGCACCGCCACTGCTGCCTCGCTGGTGTGACTTTGGACGTTCTCCAGGCCCACCTGCCGGCTCCTGGGGGCCGCCGCCGCGACGTCATAGCGGCTTCTGACTGACGAAGGATCGGAAAGAGAGGATTTGTCCAGGTAGGCCAGGAGTTTGTTGAAGAGGCTGTTGCTCTGAGCCTGGAGGGAAGATACAAGGACATTTCTATTGGGTGAATAAAATTAAATAAAGTCATGCAATTAAAACTTGAAAATTTCTCTTTGTACAGTCCAGTGGCGTCACTACGCCGATTCTAGGGGGGGCTGAAGCCCCCCTAAAGTATTCTTAAGCCCCCCCTTAATAATTTGGTGGGTTTTTGTTATGGTTTAGTTTTTTACAAAAAACTGCAAAATTCAGAATAATGTGGGCCGAATGTGAGTAAATAATCACGAAGTAAGCCCCCTTTGTCCTTAAAACAATGCAAAAGTCTTCCTCTGTGATTCTCTCTGAGTTGTAGAATTTATAAACTAAATTGTTTCTTTTTGTTTTTAAATAAATTTGATAATTTGAATAAAAAGCATAAGTACTTTTTTGTACTTATTTTAATCAAGTTGTAACATTAAGTCATCCATAACTTAAAAAAAATTGATGAGCTATTATTTTAAATTCTGAAATTCTGAATTTATTTTATAAATTCAGCAAAATAAATAAATAAAAATAAACATTTCTTTGTGACAGTCTGCAGCCAACAAAGACCTTAAGGATAAAAAAAACATTTATGCACTTTATGGTGCAAAAACATCTTTGATTCATCAGCTACTAAGTGAAGTTGCTTAAAAGAAAAACTGAAATTCATAAAACTGATTCTTAAGTTCAAATCCTTGAGAGAGAGTAAAAAACCCAAAGAACATCTGATAAGGTCAGTCTAAATTCTAAGAGTGAAAAAAATCACAGAAAAAAACAGAAACTACATTTGATCAACACTGATTTCTATACAAATATGACAAATAATGTCAAGTAAAAATACATTTGGACCTTAAATCCAACTGTAAATATTTATAGAAGTAGAAAATACTGTACAGAACTGTATTGTGATAAAGTTAAATTTCAGTATTTGATTGATTGTTATGGGGTAAATTGACTGCCATCAGTCCCCGACGCAGTTTTGATTTAAAGGTCTGAATCCTGACCAGATACTGATTTACCATTAAATACCAAAACTGTTCTTCCTGAAAGCATTTAAAAACCTTTTAAACTCCAGAAGTTTCTGGTCCCTAAACTTCAAACACTCGTTTTATTCTTTTGTATTTTTCCGTGACATATCTTTGGATCTTTGGTTGAGACTGTTTAACAGCTGTGAGTTCTGTCGATGTTAACGTGTTGGCAGTCTGCAGCTACAGGTGTGATGAGATAATTGCTGGAATCGAATTAAAAGCTAACCTGTCAGCGTCCGTACTGAACGCCATTACAATGCGCCATTATTCTGCAGGTCCTGACTTCAGGCTAATTGTTCGTCTTGCCAGGAACTGAATGTCACAACAGCAGAAACACTGGGACCAAAATCCACTTTCATTCAGTCTTTAAGCAATCCGAAATCTAATCTGACGAACTCAGAATGTGCTGAGGATCGACAGGAAGAAGCAGACTGTCTGGATTGAACTCAAACTGCTACAACACTTCATGTTCCCACAGCATGACTTCTCCTGTCAGCACTTGTAGGTAAGACTTGTCAAATCAGATTCAAATGTTTTTATTTGACAATAAGCAACACTGAAAATCTCGATAATGACAAAATCCATGCAGAGCTCGACACCGTCTGACACGCAGATATTTAGACAAGATGTACAAAACTAGACTTTGCAGATTTTCCATAAAATATAATCAGCCTCTGAAAGGACTGCCATGTTTCTTCAGTTATTAGTTTTTAGTTTTAACATTCCAGCCATGCAAAAAACATTTACAGTTTTCTGTAAGGTTGAAGGACATCGCAGGTTCTGATTGCTTACCAGATCATCCACTGCATCTGTGTGCCGTTCTGTTGGGAGAAACAAAATGTTTTCATGAAAATTAAAATATGTGAATATTGTTTTTACACAAAAATTAATACTTCAAAATGCATTTGTTTAAACCAGATTTTAGCTTTGTCCTCAGAAAAAAAACCATGTAAATGATTATCATTTAGATACTCAGCAAGCCAAGATGTAATATTTAAGTAAACAACATTTATTCCCTCCATGTTAAATGAGCTTTATAGTTTCAGCCATTATGGAAGCACTTTTAGACCTAATGGCCTCGTTCGGCAAACAGCTATTAACAGACTGTTTATGTTCTGCTCTGGATGAAAACCGTCTTTGCTTCCACACTAATTTTCATTTTTTGATTGGAAACAAGCTTTCAAACATTCCCTTAGTGCTGTATGATGTTAAAACAGAAGCAAATATAGTAAAATGTACCTTGAAGCAATGCCAGTGGTAACGGCGTGCTTTCCTGAGGCTCAGGGTTCAGAGTGGGAACGTTCTGTAGCAGCACTTCATCCTCCTCAGCTCTGGAAGCCTCCTGACTCGAGTCGCTCTGCTCTCCCTCCAGGTCTCTGAGTCCGGGCCCTCGATCCCGGCTCAGAGGCCGGTCCGGTCCCTGGTCCTGGTCCACCACCACTAGAGCGTCGGCGATCAGGCTGGAGAGCTGGCTCAGGTCCTGCGGCGTCAGGCTGTCCACGTCCACATGCTGTCTGCCCACGTTCTTCACCACCTTCTCTATGAACCGCTCTGCAGAGGAGACACAGCCTCAGTAACGCGTACAAAACATGTTCCAACTTAACTAGAGGTTTGGTTTATTTCAAAGCCACAGCCAACAACAAAACACCTTATTTTACCCCTTTTTAAAATTTCATTAACTCAATAAATATGAATAATTCATGTAACAAAAGAAAACTTGAATAAGAGGAGCAGAAAGAAGAATAAACTTATATCTGCCACCTATTCACAGAAAGAAAATTAGTTTTTAAGTTCAGACTATTACAGAAACTTCAAACAACACAAGAAATACATACAAAGAAAGAAAAAGATACACAAGACATCAGCTTATTCAATGCCATATTGCTTTTTCATAATGGCTTTCAAATTTTTTCTAAATGCAGAAATAGATTTATAGATTGTTCCATAAACTGACACCGTCATCACCGTTCTGAATCTAATTTTTTTGAAAATCTCAATTTCTTTTAAGTTGCATTTGCTTTCTCGTTTTACAAATCCGTTTGGAATATTGCTTATTGCTTATTATTTAAAAATAATATGATCAATTCATGAAGTTTCAAAAAGTTTTAACTGCATAAATGTGTAAACATTTATAGTCTCTATAAATGAAAATGATTAGGAATGTTGATCCATCTGAACCTTAAACTGAATTTACAACAAATATTTTACTGAGCATTTAAATATTCAGGTAACAGTTTTTTTTGTCAATATTTTGTCTAATTTTGGCCTGATTTATTTTTTGGTGTGTATATTGTGTCTTTGTCAGTCAAGTAGAATTTATGGGCGTCTATAGAAACAGATCTAAATACTTCAAGACTGTCTGACAAAGTTAAACCAAGTAAATAAAATAATTTACCCAGAACAAATTTAAGAATGTTTCTACAGAGTCATCCTTTGATTACTTTGACTTTATTTACAAGATGTGAAGACTGCACTCAATGTTTTAAATGACCAACAAATGCTCGCCGTATTGGAAGCTTAGTTTTTACATAAAGTCAAACAGAATGTTAAAAGGTTGAGAAGAACAATAAACTAGAATTTGAATTTGAATGAGGCATGGTTTTATATGGAATTCAACCAGAAGATTTCTATGATCACATCTGCATTTTCTGAAGATTTTATTTGAAACAGCAGAGAGGCTTGGAGAAATACTAAATGGATCTCAGACAGAGATTTTTTTCCAGCTAAGGAAATGTGCAGCATCATGCTGAGAGCGCATAATGTTGCTATAACAGTGTAGAGAGTGACGGCAGCACAGTGGAAGACATTTTTGCTTCCTCATTCATTTCAGAGACGTTGTGCTGTGTTGGTACAGCTGCACTCTCAGCTGGGTTCCAGCAGAAAGCTGCACTGAACAAAAGATGATCATTTACATATGATGGGGAGTTTGGGGGAGATGTCCTTCAGTTCAATGTTCCACCATCAGGGAATGCTGCGTGTTGGCAAAACAACAACTAATTGATTTCCTGAAACTAAAAATATGTTAATCTACAAGAAGATTAGAGCCACTGGAAAAAATAAAATGTAAAAATATGACTTTTTTACTCAGAATCCTGACTTTAATGTCAAAATTCAGACTTTAATCTCAGAATCCTGTCTAATCTTCTGAGATCAAAAGATTAAAAGTCAGATTTTGATCTCAGAAGATATTAAAGTTAGATTTCTTTTTTCCAGTGCCCCTAATCCTCTTCCACAGTTAAACAGTCCTGTGGTTTTCACATAAACTTCCTTCAGATTAAAGAGAAGCTTATAAATCTGCTCTCCAGTTTTGTCCGTTAACTTCCAAATTTAACTCTATGTATTCTTTTTGTACTCTTTTTGATTAAATGTAAAGCATTTAAGACACACACCATCCACAGATGTAAGCGGGTCCTTGGCTGAAGCTGCAGAAGGACTTCCCGTCTTCACCAGTCTAGACTGCGGCGTCTCCTTCTTGAACCCGGGATTTTCTACGCCGCTGTTGTAGAAGGGCCTGAGCCGAGGAGAGGCAGATTCCTGCTTCATCCTAGCGCTGTGCAGAGCGAGACGCCCGGAGAGAAACCGCCTCAGGGCCGCCAGGAGAAGGTCCCCATCTGCCTGCGAGGCGAGCAGCTGGCTAGAGAGCGGCTTCTGCTTCTGCAGCGGCTGGAAACGGAAAAAAGATGAGAAGCTGGAGTAAAAGGATTTGAGCTGACAACATGATTGTTGAGAGATGGAAGCCTACAAGGAACCCCGACTGAACAGCAGACTCACTTAATTGAGTCATCCTTTTTGTTAGTGGCTGCCCTGTTCCAGGCTAAAATATTTTAGTATCTTAGATAAAAAGTGTAATTTTTTAAAAACTATGAAAACAATGACAGAAATACGGAAGAGGATTAGAGCCACAAATTCCGACTTTAATTTTCTGCAATTAAAGAAATGAAAAGCACTATTCATTAAATTCAATAAAACGTCAACTATTCAGGGAACATAAATGCATCAACTACTAGAATAAACTTTCATGCATGTCAATTATCATGACATGAAAGATACTAACAATAATAGAGAATCTACAACTCCACTTGACTTTATAATTTTCTTTGATATTGTCAAGAACCAGATAAAAAGTCCCTATCATACATTATAGAAACAGATTTTTGGACAGATGTTTGCCTGTAGTTAAATATTGCACAATAATAACCAAGGGTTATGAGGTATTACAGCTTTGTTTTTTTTAAATAAACAATTAACTTCTTCACCACACTTTAAAGTTTTATTAAACATCTTTAGTCCAGAGGCAGAATTTAAATTGATAAAACTAATACAATGGTATTAGTTTAATCAAACTAATAAAACTAATAATATTAGTATTAGCTTTAATAATACTAAAACTAAGAATAAATGGTTTATTCTTTCACCACTTAACTAAAATACATCAGATTTATTACAAACATTTTGCATCTTGATGCCAGAAAACACGTTTTAGCACTAATGCAAACAGCATATGAGACTAAAAACAATAGAGCTGGAAAAAGCCACGGTCTTGAGAAGTTATTAATTCTCTTATAAAATTACATTAGTGAATTCATCTGCAACAACAAAAGCGAGTTGTCACCGCCAGCTCCATTAACGCCCACACCAGACAAGAAGCAGCACCTGCTTGAGTAATGGCAAAATTACAATAAACGGCTCCTCTCACTTGCCATGCATAATGATTTGTGTGTGCAGACTCCCACCAGGTATCTGCTTTTTCCATCTATTTGCAGTGCCTGTGCCCTGCAGGCCCCCTTCAGTCCGACTGGCCCCATTGTTTTCACTTCCAAACAGGTGAATCTGGACTGAAGGTCCTCAAAGCCCTGAGCGTTGCCTGTGGGCTTTGCCCTGCTGCAGCCTCAGAACAATCTCCCAGCAGGAAGTAGAGCCCTCTGAGGACCCGGCGGAGCCACGAGTCAAGTCATGAGTTATTAATGGGAGGAATGAACTTGTTAACTCCAATACAGTGTAATTTCTCTATTAACAGTCAAGCTGTGAGAGGTCTAAAGCTAGAAAAGAAAGACAAAGGATAGCTCATTCCTCACACAGCAGCCCACGTTTATTTACAAATCAAATATTAGTTGTACACACATTTCAGCAACATTTCAGTTCCACTTTAAGGACTTTAGAAGTGAGGTGATGTGCTCTACCTTCCTGGTTTTAGTCAGAACGCCAGCAGCAGCGTTCTGGATCAGCTGCAGCTGGAGGATTGATTTTTTTTTCAGTAGATCTATGAAGACACTGTTGCAGTAATCAATGCGATTGAAAATAAGTGCATGGATGAGATTTTCTAGATCTTGCCGAGACATTAGTCCTTTAATCCTGAAATTTTCTTCAGCTGGTAGGAGGCCAACTTTGCAATTTATTGTTTCTAAAGAATAAACGCCACTGCAACTAGCTGCGTTTCCACAGAAAATATACTTTTGCAGAAAGGAATTACGAAAATATATTTGCCTAATGGATACATGAAAATTTAGGGGAGAAAAAAATCATGTTTTTTGCTAGAAGTTTTTGCACTAGCAAGTTTTCATCTTTATCGAAATTACAAAACTGCAATGGAAACACTTTTTAAAGTCATGTGACCAACAGCCAGATGTTACTACAGGCAGAAAAGATCAAGAAAATAACTGGAAGTGGGAGGAGGAGGATGGCACAGCGAGCTTTTCAATGACTAATATGAACACGGTTTTTTTATTATGTTTCTTATTTAATGAAAACACTACAATTGCAAAACTGTGTTGTTTTTTTCGACATTAGTGGAATACTGTAAACATTTTGCACACATTTTGGGATTGAAATGCTGCTACAGATTAAAGAGATATTTTCTTGGCTTGTTCAGATTATCAGTTTTTCTACAGGTCTGACGTGTTCCAGTTTGGCATATACCGATTTTTCTCCAAGAGAGAGATTTTACATCGTTTCTCCTCCAGATATTTTGGTGAAACTGTGAATGTAACTGTTCATAGTGAAATACTTGCAGTAAACATCCGACTTTCTGGCTTTCTAAAAATGAAAAGCAAAGACAAACTGCAGCAGCAGAAGACAGTCATGAACCGGAAACCAGCGAAGAATGGCAGAGTGAGGAGATTCTGACCTTGCTAGGTTTGCTGAGGCTGGAGGCGGATGACGTCTTGGGAAGGAGGCCCAGACGTTGGAGGTAAGTCTGCAGATTCCTGTTGAGCTCCACTTCCACCGGCTTCCCCCTTTGGTCTTCTGGGTCCATCGCTTCAGCTGCCGGCCTGCAGAGGAGGAACAGCCATCCACACATTTCTAATGCAGACAGAGCATCTAAAAAAAAGATTCATTAATGACAAGTATCATCGTCAACAATCAAAGCAAAATGTTCAAGCTATAATTGTTAGCACAACCCAGTTTTAAAGCTGTGCAGCCGATATTTTTTATCATTTCAAATCAGCATTTGTTTAAAAATTGTCCTGTTACTTGACTTGATAATATTTCTCAATATTAGGGATTACAAAACTGATTTTCTGTTGAAACCATGGTGTTGATGCTTCAATGGACGTGTGCTTGAACTCAGTAGCTGTATTTCCATTGACCATATAATTGCGCAATATGAAATTTTGAAAGTAAGTTTGCTTAATGGAAAAAAATTCTTGGTTTTTGATAAAAGTCGTGGTGTTGGATAAGTTGTTTTTTTCTTTGCCATATCAAAATTTATTTATTTCGTAAAACTGCAATGGAAACTATTTGCATCAAACCAGTCACATGAAGTGGGACAGGAAGTGGTTGGAGGAATGTTTTTTTTAATGACTTGGGTGAAGTCATCAAATAACACGTGAAACGTATTCAGATGTGATTTTAATTGCAATTATTTAATGTAATCACTGCACATGCAAATTTGTTTTTCTTTTCGACATTAAGAGAATATTAATAAAGTTTTGTGAGCATCTGTAATGGAAATGCGGCTGCAGAAAAAATGTTTCTTTGCTTCTTTGCAAACCTGATTGGTTTTTCTAATGAAAACCTATTTGGAATTGGTCATAATTTTGTCTTCATTGACAAAACCTCCAAATCTACAGGAGAATAATTTCAGATCATGATGTTGACAATTTTGTGTCAGACTTGACCAAAAAGTTCTTGTTTTGTTTAGTCAGAACAGAAACATCTCCTGGGTTTATGATTCACATCTAACCTTCTGGCCCTAATACTCAACAAACTGCTGTTACAGCTGTGTTATGTAAAATAATATCCAAGAATTCATTTAAAAAAAATCAAACCCTGAAGCTGATTTCTTTTTTTATTCTGCTATGATTCCAGCTCCAGAGATTTAAAATAATTAAATAAGTGATGATCTTTCGCCAACACAGAATTGGTTTGTAGATGTGACCTGGAGCTGCTGCTGTAGATCGGCCCTTTCTGCTGCGGCCGGTAGGGAATCCTCCTGAGTCTGGATAACTCACTGGACAGAACCTGCTGGGTCGTGTCATCTTCCCAGGTCAAACCTGCAGCCACAATCACAGATGAATCAGGACACAGAGTCCGGATACACGTCTGCAGTTATGATCCTGAAGCAAAACTGTACTGGTGAAAGAAAATAAGGTAGAAAACCTGCAGCAGAACAGAGACAAACTGCTGAGCCGGCGCAGCTTTTCCAAACTCATCAGGTTGATCATGAGCAGACAAAATGAGGCAACAGAGTTTGATTCAGTGACTAAGCAGAAACAAGTTCTGGTCTTCTACAGTTTATTAGGGAAGGTTTAATGAGAGAATTGGGAATTTTATAAGCAGTTATTTAAGCACACTTCTGTAGTCGGCAATTTATTTTGAAAAGATTAACGTAACATAGGAGAAGCCTGGAGGTCGGGGCTCAAGAGGCCGTCGAATACATTTACCAGCTTTAATCACCTTGTGAAGAAAAAAGGAATCCTGCTGCTTTATTGAAAATGGAACAATTAATGGGTAAAGAGTAAAATTAGCATTTTTGCCTGAATTATTCAATACAAAAGTCAATTGTGCATGCCATTAGCAGATTCTCCCTCTAGAAGAATTTTCTTTTAAAGCAATGTGCAAATGGAGCTTCTTTGAATATTAACCAACAGCTGTTCGTGTCGTCTCTACTTGTTCGTTTCCAGGTAAAAATCTATTAACTGGACGTCAAAGTGCGTCTGCAATGGAGTCCGCGCAACATTTGTGTCTTAATGGTTCTTTTAATATCAACGTCAGTGACAACACGAAACAAGATCTCCTTTTTTTTCCAGCATTTGTGCGAAAGGACAAGCTGGATGAGCTGCACGGCCACTCGCGTCTGTTGCTTATGCTTAACATGCATCCAAACACGGCTTTTTGGCAGCCGAACAGAGGGGCAGGTGCCAGCGCCAGATGGGGTAGCGGAACGAAGCGTTACCGGAAATATGGCTGCGGCGCGCAAAGCACAACACGAACAGGAGCCTTTGGCAGATGAGCGATGGCGCCGCCGAAAGAACACAAGTAACGCAGGCGACGAGTCCAGATGTGAAGCCGCGGGATGGGGGTCTACCAGAGGACACACACATAAATCAGGAACAGGAACTCTGCTTTGACACAGTAGTCGCAATGAAAAGACATGCACAAGAACTAAATAAGTAGTTAGTAGAAACAACAAGAAGTGTGGATTAGATTGGAACCTTGACAGCACAGAGTGGTGACAAAAAATGTAAAAATGAACTTAAAATCACAAACTTTGATCAGTGTTATTAAAGACATGATTATGATTTCCTTGAGAAAAAAAATCATAAAATGGCACAGTAGAAGAATGGCGGACTTTTAAAGTGACTTCAATCTGCACTATAATAATAATCAATTAGAGAAATAAAACTGCCACTTGAGATTAAATTTGGATTTGGATCAAAACTGTAACCACACAGAAGGTTGTCTTAAGACTGATGAATTGAACCCGAGAAGCATTTGCTTGAGCTAAGATTAAATTTCTCAAAGCAATAAATATCAGAATTTTAATTAATTTAAAACATTTAGATTTTCAACGTCCAAAGCAAACATAACTTGCAACAAGAGACTATGGCTGGTCATATTTACCTCTTTTTCAAAACGAAGTTTCTTGAAACATTGTTCGCTAGTTTTAAACCCAAAACCTGGAAGCTTCGTCCCATTTTCTTTCCTACATTCAACATGTTTAATCTAAAAACACACTAAACAAATTTTATTGATAAAAAAAAATTGTAATTGAAACTATAAATCTGAACTGCATCATATGAGAATCAACTTAGGAATGAGGGTCTTTTTGTTAGTGGAAAGAAAACTGAGTATCTCCTTTATTCAATATTCAGGTCCTTTGAGGAACAGGCAAAGTCTGAAGACTTGGGCAAAGCCAAGTCAATTTAATCACTGAAGTAGACAAAAAACAGAAAATACCAGAGGCGGAGAAGATTCTCCAAGAAATGCTAAAGACTCTGAATATTGTGGGTCTGACTGGGTTGCATGTATCGTCAATGTTGCTTGAGGGATCGGGTTGCTTGAGGACACATCCATAAACCGGTCTCAATCTCTAGGAAAGTTAACCATAAAAAGTGTTCAAGCTATTGCACTTATCACACTTATCAGATTTCTGGAAAGGTTTCTCTATGGCATCAAAAACAAGCCTCAAGCGATTGCTGAACCTTAAACACAAAGGTTCAGGAGTTGTTTTCTAGTAAATTTTTGACTTTTCAAAGTCCGAAATCACAGAGTATTTTCTAGAAAATGTATGATATTAAATTAAAAAATTCAGAGGTTTCTTCTAGTGAATATTTGACTTTTCAAACTAAGAAATCTCAAAGCATTTCCTAGAAAATTTCTGAGTTTTTTGGCTGAAATTTACCCTAATATGTTGTCATATAAACCAGCAGATGTTATGAAACTGAAAACACCACTACCAATAACTGTAATGTTTTCTCACAAATGAACATGTCCAACCTTTATCAACAGAGAATTACACCACGAGTTCAACTCGTAACGAAACATTTCAGACCCAGAACAGCTTCTTTACACTCCAACAAAATGAATTACGACCTCGACTGCCAGCCAATCGAGGCACAAGCATCTCTCCAACAGCTGCGCAGCATGTCGGGCAAAGCTTTCCCCATCAAAGAGCCATAAAACGGAGCTTTTAATGGCAGCAAGGGTGGCTGTGAAAATGGGAGTTGGCGTCGGGCGAACAGACGGCATCTGACACGACAGGTTAATGAACGCCGGAGCCCCTGCCAGGATATTCACAGACTCTACGCCTCTCACTGACTGAGCGGTGGGCAGAAGCGTGTCAGCAAACTGAGATGTTTAATGCTTCCACATGTGGAAATGTCTCCAACTGAAACTCTGCTGCTGAAGAGAACGGCTTCAATAGAAGATGAATCTAAAGAAAAACGTTTAGTGAAGCTGTTAATTACCAAACGCCTCATCAGATTTGCGTTCAGGTTTCCATAGAGACGTCAAGAGCAGCTCAAACCATCTCTCAAACAGCTGCTGTTTTCAGAATATAACTGAAACTTTGTCAAAGTTTATGTATATTATACAGGGTGTCCCCCGGTGTATTATAAGCCTGGTGGCCCGCCATGCTTTACTAACCCCCCTGCCAGGCTATTTTAGGAAAATAATTTTTAAAAAACAATTTTTTAAATCGCTTAATTTTTTAATTTAGTAGTCGCGAATTCAGATGTGCGTGTTGAGGGAGCGGTGAGATTTATCTTTGTGAACAAAGAATTATATGTGGTGTTTACATCTCAACACACTGCCCAGCGTGCGGTTGTGTCTTTCCTGGAAAGTTTATGTCTGTGGTCCCGGTTGGCTGGAGCGTTAGTAGTGGTTTACGAACCAGCGCTAACCTCATCATCAGGTTCAGCCCGATGAGGAGCTTTCGCGCTCTCCTCGCAGTCACGCTTCACGCTGGTTTTATATTATTTTATTAGTGGTAGCAGTAGTAGTATTTTCCCTGTAACACGATGCATCAAACTAGTGACCAATTGAGAAACCAGAAACAAACCTTACATTTTGTCATCATCGAAATCATCAATACACATCCGATATATTGGTCAATGTTCCAGTTACTAAAAACTACTCTAAACAGGCTATTTTAGAGGGAAAAATGTTGTTTATATTTTCAATTAGCCACTTGAATTTCAGCATGATGGCCATTTTTCAGGATAATTTTTTTGTGTGTGTTTAGTGGTCTGAAAAACCTGTTCCCTCTCCTCACCTGCGGGGGTGCTGCATCAAGACCTACTGAAGGAAATGACACGAAAACCTCTGAAGAAGAAACTGAGCACAACATCCTTTTTCATTAAATTTAAAAAAAATGGAGGCCTCAGATTTTAGAGGTTGTAGAATTTCTTTTTGCCTTTGGAGGAGATTTAGAAATCAGTAGTTATAGATTTTATCTTTTACTTTTTCATGCTGTTTACATTTATTTATTATAAATTTTCTTTCCCACTCTCTTTTTCCACTGTGCAAAAGAAAAGAAAATGTTTGACTAACCAAGCAAAATGAACATCCCAATGTACAGATATTGAAAAAAGTTCACAAGATTATCATATATGGCACATGTGTCAAACTCAACGTCAAATCTGGCCTGCCATAGCTTTTATGTGGCCCTCTAGACTCCAAATTATAGAAATAGTCCCCTCCAACTTTTCACAAATAACCGCAAAATTCACACAAAAATCAACAGATCCCCACATTTTTTTCTAATTTTAATCAAAAAAATTTCTCAAAATTGTCCAAAACCATTTGGGTTCAAGTGATTGCTGTCTCAGCCTTACTTGATGTCAAGTTGTAGTCCATGACTGATAGAGCAATTAATAAAAGGTCACATTTAACATCATATATTAGCGCAAATATCGTAAAAGATTCCTTACAAATATTTCTAACTTAGCACCACAAACTCTGTGATGTTGATTGCAGAAAACCACAAAAACACTTCTGGATGGACTGATTAGTGTGAAAAGATGTTCAATATTATGTTATTTTAAGTAACACTTATTGAATGCTGAAACACCTATTTATTGATATTTTAACAATTTAATTGGTTTTTATCAATATGTTTTGGGACAACTGGTCCTTTAAGAACATTCCAATTTTTGATTTGGCCCCAAATGGTAATGAGTTTGAAGCCCCTGATATTTGGGATAAAAACAAGTGAATCATGGACTATTTTGAATGTAAACAAGAATAAAGAGTAAGATATTTGGTGGTGGAATGATGTCACACCGCCAGCAAAGGAAGATTCTGTGATGTCATCAACTGCAGAATTGTATGTAACACAATTTTGCATATTTTTCATTGCTTGCAAAATCACTGACCAGTTCAGACGTGCGCAAAGCTCTTTCAGATAGTTTACCAATCGATCATTTTATTGTATTTAAGGGAAAATGTCTCATCATACGCCCAGATACCACAGTGGAATGATGGGACCCCACGCGAGAAGGGGAGTCCAGCAAAACCCCCGAGGCAGGTTCCTTCCTGCACACCCGAATATCTTACACGGGGAAATCCATAGACTCAGCTACCTTCTGGAAATGGAGAGAGCCGGAAGGTTTGAAGACAACCAAAAACTGTCCCACCTGGAGGCCGAGCTGGAAGAGACGAAACTCCAGTTAAAAAAGCAGAAAGCTCTCAAAAAAGTGTTTATCAACCAGGCCAAAGACGCAAAGTGGGAACTAGAGAGAGTAGAGAAGTTTAGTGATCCAGCAGTCCTTAACGCTGCGGCCATTGCTTCCAAGGTTCACAAGAATGTGAAATACATGAATAAGAAGTCCTTGCAACAAGACTTTGAGGAGTTAAAGGTGGCCCACCTCCTCAACCAGGAAGCATTTGTAGCTGAAATACTGGCTGAGAGAAAGAAAAATAAGGCCCTTCAAGAAGAACTAGACGAACTCCAGACTTCCTACGAGGAGCTGCGCTCCAAGTATGAAGCAGACGATGCTCTGGTGAGGCAGCAGGCCGAGACACAAACGTTTTATGAAGCCAGGCTTAGCGAGGAACAACGGCTAGTGGAGAATCTGAGAGCTGAGAAGGACGATATGTTTCAAGAAATGTCAAAAAAGATCACATTCCTGCAAGACAGCGAGAAACTTTTGCTGGAAGAATTGGATCAAATCAAACTTTTACACAATGAACTCAACTGCAAATATGATAGCGATGTTTCAGGACTAAAGCAAGACTTGGAAACATATCAGCAGGGGGTGAGACATGAGAAGGATGCCAAATTAGAAAGAACGAGTGAGAATCTGCAGATCATCAACAACCAGAATGTTAAAGGTTTATACCAGGAGCTACAATGTCTGTATTTCACTACACTGAAACAACAAAAAGAAAGATACCAGCAGGAGATAAAGCAGGAGAGAAACGCTCATCTGGAGAAATCAGAGGAGGACATGGCGATTCTCGATAACATGAGAGCTGAGTATGCCGTCCTCCAGGAAAACACAACAACACAGATTAAATTCCTGAACGAGAAATACAGGAGTGCCCAGACTGAGTTGGAGAATGTTAAAGGTTTGTACCAGGAGCTACAATGTCTGTATGTCACTACACTGAAACAACAAAAAGAAAGATACCAGCAGGAGATAAACGCTCATCTGGAGAAATCAGAGGAGGACATGGCGATTCTCGATAACATGAGAGCTGAGTATGCCGTCCTCCAGGAAAACACAACAACACAGATTAAATTCCTGCACGAGAAATACAGGAGTGCCCAGACTGAGTTGGAGAATGTTAAAGGTTTGTACCAGGAGCTACAATGTCTGTATGTCACTACACTGAAACAACAAAAAGAAAGATACCAGCAGGAGATAAAGCAGGAGAGAAACGCTCATCTGGAGAAATCAGAGGAGGACATGGCGATTCTCGATAACATGAGAGCTGAGTATGCCGTCCTCCAGGAAAACACAACAACACAGATTAAATTCCTGCACGAGAAATACAGGAGTGCCCAGACTGAGTTGGAGAATGTTAAAGGTTTGTACCAGGAGCTACAATGTCTGTATGTCACTACACTGAAACAACAAAAAGAAAGATACCAGCAGGAGATAAAGTGTGTCAAAAATGATTTGGAAAGAGCAAGAGAGGATCTACAGCTGTTCGACCCTCTGAGAGCTGAGAAAGACAATTTCCAACCAAAACCCATCACAGTTTTCCAAGGGAAGGAGGAAGACTCACAGGGCCAAGTCGACCTGGTCAAAGTCTTAAGTCCAGAGGTTTCTTCAGAGGAGGAACTCTCAGGAGAAAGTTTATCAGGTTGTTCTACGGATCCGGAATCCACAGAAGAGACTGAGATCACTGGGGAAACCATCCTGGAGGATTTGGACAATCCAGACCCTAAAACCATGCAGGATGGTAAAAAGAAAAAATTTAAATTTTCAATTTGGAAAACAGTAAGAAACACACTGCGATTGAAGAAGCCCAAAAAAAAACAAGAGTGAAGACAATCAAGATCATGTCTAAAGTTCTTGATTTTGATATTTAAAGAAGGAGAAAGACATTCAGGAGAGGAACCGAGGACTGGAATCAGACACATGGAGGTTGTAGCCTCTGTGGACGGGGCACCATGCGACGCTCCGCCAAGAGGAAATTTAAAAAGGCAAAGTTTTTTCCCCCCATTGACAAAAATTGAAAATAGATCCCTTCCCAACTCAATTGGAAAAAAGTGGGCAGCACGGTGATGCAGCGGTTAGCGCTGCGTCTTCACAGAGACCATCTGTGTGGAGTTTGCATGTTCTCCCCGTGTTTGCGTGGGTTTTCTCCGGGTGCTCCGGTTTCCCCCCCACATCTCCTAAAACATATAGGTCAGGTCAGTTGGTCACTGTTAATTGCCCCTAAAAGAATTTAAGAAACTCCAACCATATGTGCAGTATTATTGTTAAACTTGTAAACTTAATTGAATTAGCCGTACGTTAGCCCTTTTCCCTTCGCTGTTTTAGAGGCAGACGGCACAGTGCCGCAACAACACTGGGCTCAATATTTATAGCAACGTATTGATTCAAGAATTAAAATGTATTCTTTTAATAGTAATGATTTATGTTTATTTTCCTCACTGTACTTGTGCTTTTATGGTTTGTCCTTTAGTTTACCTTTTCTGCTCGATTTTTATATTAAATTGCACTGAATCGTAGCTCATTATACTGTGTTTAAACCTGTATTTTAAAAAAGATTAGCAAAAGAATCATGCAGTGGCTTTTTTAGGGTGACTGTGGTTCTGTGGGTAGAGTGGTCGTCTTGTGACCAGAAGGTTGTACGGTCGATTTCAGCTTCCTCAGCCACATGTTGAGGTGCCCATGGGCAGGGCACTTAGCAGCAAGTTGCCTACCGACCTGCATGTCGGTGTAAATGTGTGTGTGGGTGAATGTGACTGTAGTGTGAAGCGCTTTGAGTGGTCAACATGACTAGCAAGGCACTACATAAGTTCAGTCCATTTACCATTTTTTCTTTAATAAATCCTGTTTTTCTTTTTATACCAAACATAAAAAAGCTGATTTAACACATTTGGACTTCTTCAGGTTCCAGGATGTTAAAATAAGATTAGAGTTAAATCTGTACATAATATTAGATAATTGTAATCGTAGTTTAGTACTCTGGACCATAAAGAAGCCCAAACTTGTTATATCTGGTTTGTTTGTTATAAGAAAAAAACAGGTTTTATCAAAAATAAAAGGAACTGTGTGATCTTTCTGTTAGTCTTAATTTAGAATAACAGATTCAAGATAATATAAAAAACTTAACAAAAATGTGCAATTTAACATGAAAAAGTGTAGAAAAGGGAAAAAAGAACAATCCATGAAAGTACTAGAACTAGAGAACTTAATCAGAAATCATATCCATTCCAGGAAAAAAACAATTCTTAGATGAATACTTTGTAATAAATACGAAGCTTTTGTGTTGTTGAGCTTATGTGCTGTCTGCTTGTATAAAAGAGAAGAAAAAGGGGCTAAGAAATGCCTGATCCAGTAATTTTGTAACCAGTTTTACAATAAGACTGCAACTTATGTTTTGTTTAGGATGTTACTTATAGGTTTTGTTTGTCAACCTGGGTTTAATTCCCAGTTTTGGGGAATCTGCTCCATGTCATTTCCTTCTCTCTCCTCAAAATTTACTGCTCAACCATTGTTAAATAATGGCCACTAGAACCTAAAAAACTTTATTAGAGCCTAAAAAACTTTAAAAAACCTAAAAAATGCATTTCACCTCACAAGTGGAGGTTCTTGCAAAATGACCAGAAGTCAGAATATGCTTAGCACCACATTGAGTTAATTTCCTCATGTTAAAAAACTACTTTCTTCCTCTCTCTCTCATTTTCTTCCTTACATAATTAATAGGTTGCTTAATATACAAACACATACACACATACATGCACACCCCTACGCGTCCCCTTCATGGGCTGCCACCTTATCGTGGTGCGGGGGTTTGAGTGTCCCAGTGATCCTAGCAGTTATACTGTTGGGGCTTCATGCCTCTGGTTGGGCCACCCAATGCAGACAGGTCCAAGGTGAGGGACCAGACCAAGTGCAGCCCAAAGATCCCTTATGATGAATACGACCATTGGAAACAGAAGTTGCACTCGCCCGTAAGTGGGGTCCCACTCTGGAGCCTGGCTCCAGATATATATCTGCCATAGATATATATATATATATATATATACATACACACACCCCCACCACGATGTATATTAGTGTGAAAAAATATTCAATATTATGTTATTTTAAGTAACAATTATTGAATGCTGAAACACCCATTTATTGATATTTTAACAATTTAATTGGTTTTCATCAATACGTTCTGGCACAACAAGTCCTTTAACAACATTCCGATTTTTGATCTGGCCCCAAATAGAAATGAGTTTGTAGCCTCTGATATTTGGGATAAAAACAAGTGAATCATGGACTATTTTGAATGTAAACAAGAATAAAGAGTAAGATATTTGGTGGTGGAATGATGTCACACCGCCAGCAAAGGAAGATTGTGTAATAAATAGAAATACTCGCTATAATATATATATATATATATATATATATATATATATATATATATATATATATACAGGGGTTGGACAATGAAACTGAAACACCTCTCATGGCTAAATTGGTTTCATGGCTAAATTGGACCAGCCTGGTGGCCAAACTTCATTAATTGCACATTGAACCAATAAGAGCATAGTGTGAAGGTCCAATTAGCAGGGTAAGAGCCCAGTTTTGCTCAAAATATTGCAATGCACACAACATTATGGGTGACATACCAGAGTTCAAAAGAGGACAAATTGTTGGTGCACGTCTTGCTGGCGCATCTGTGACCAAGACAGCAAGTCTTTGTGATGTATCAAGAGCCACGGTATCCAGGGTAATGTCAGCATACCACCAAGAAGGACGAACCACATCCAACAGGATTAACTGTGGACGCAAGAGGAAGCTGTCTGAAAGGGATGTTCGGGTGCTAACCCGGATTGTATCCAAAAAACATAAAACCACGGCTGCCCAAATCACGGCAGAATTAAATGTGCACCTCAACTCTCCTGTTTCCACCAAAACTGTCCGTCGGGAGCTCCACAGGGTCAATATACACGGCCGGGCTGCTATAGCCAAACCTTTGGTCACTCGTGCCAGTGCCAAATGTCGGTTTCAATGGTGCAAGGAGCGCAAATCTTGGGCTGTGGACAATGTGAAACATGTATTGTTCTCTGATGAGTCCACCTTTACTGTTTTCCCCACATCCGGGAGAGTTACGGTGTGGAGAAGCCCCAAAGAAGCGTACCACCCAGACTGTTGCATGCCCAGAGTGAAGCATGGGGGTGGATCAGTGATGGTTTGGGCTGCCATATCATGGCATTCCCTTGGCCCCATACTTGTGCTAGATGGGCGCGTCACTGCCAAGGACTACCGAACCATTCTGGTTCAAACATTGTATCCTGAAGGAGGTGCCGTGTATCAGGATGACAATGCACCAATACACACAGCAAGACTGGTGAAAGATTGGTTTGATGAACATGAAAGTGAAGTTGAACATCTCCCATGGCCTGCACAGTCACCAGATCTAAATATTATTGAGCCACTTTGGGGTGTTTTGGAGGAGCGAGTCAGGAAACATTTTCCTCCACCAGCATCACATCGTGACCTGGCCACTATCCTGCAAGAAGAATGGCTTAAAATCCCTCTGACCACTGTGCAGGACTTGTATATGTCATTCCCAAGACGAATTGACGCTGTATTGGCCGCAAAAGGAGGCCCTACACCATACTAATAAGTTATTGTGGTCTAAAACCAGGTGTTTCAGTTTCATTGTCCAACCCCTGTATATACATATATATACACACACACACATATATACTGTATATATACATACAGTATATATATAACATTTACAACGACCTCAGCTGATGAAGGTGCTCTACAATGTCACAGGTAGATAATGATTCAATACAAAATAAAATTCAGTTTGGTAAAAACTTTGGACATAAAGCATTCTGTGACGAGTCTGAGACAAACAAACACATCCTCTTGACTTAATTTATGGATTTTGACCTTTGCTTTTCCTAATCCATTTCCACCTCCATCTACCACCGATTGTAGCATCCACAGGGAAATCCAACCACTCCACCCGTATCCAACACCACTGCAGTACTCAAAAATATTTTGGGTCTGATTTATCACAGCCTGAAATGGAGGCCAACAACCACAGAACATTCACAGTCAAGCAAAGTCTCGACCCGATTTAAGGTTCAGGGGGAGGCTTCATACCATTTCAGACGTTCTGAACCTCTAAGGCCGACGGTTTTTTTCTAAGACACACGGTGAAAAAAACAAAAGATTTCAGAGCAACATCACCAACAATCCAGACAACCCAACAAAAACAAAACAAGCTGCTCTCAGTCTGATTCAAGAAACAAAAACCTGGAGACATTTAGCATTTTGTGTTGCAAATGTTAACTTATCGCAATATATTTCATTTCACATCAGAGACAAATAGCTACAGGTTTATCAAGTTGTTGTGGAATCAAAACATTTCCAACTCGCCCTCTGGTTACTGAACTGAACTGAAGGGACTTTTTTATTTTATTGCAGTTGCTTCGTTTATTAAAATGAAGCAAAGAAGAAACTTCCTCGGGAACAATGGTTTTACATCTGACAGTGATCTGTCAGACATCTGAATGTGATCAGTTCTCTTCATTGTTTTTGCAGGAGGTTTTGTTCAAAGTTACATGATGAAACTGGATGAAATGCAGCTGCAGCATGTTTAGGCTGGGCTCCGCTGCCCTCTGTTGGATCACTCCGCCAACTGCAGCTTATTAAAGCAACAACAGATCTTTCCACATACATTATATATTTGAAACGTGCAAACGTAACAAAAAATTGGTTTCAGGACTACTTTCTGTTGTCACAATAACAAAAAATCCAACCAAAATACACAACCATAAAATATGAGGCATTAAGAAAAATAACTAAAAATAAAAAAACAAGAAAATCAAACAGAGGTACGGGTTTAAATTTACTGACATTTTAAAAAATGAAGAATTTTGTATATTAAATTTACAGGAATGTAACCAAGTTATAATCCGGGACTGTTAACCATAAAATTGAGGAAAGGAAATTTAAAAATATGTCTATAACTATTTAGCTAGGAATAAATTGTACATTTATACCTAATATTATACAAAAACTCATAAAAGATGTTAAGGCCAATACTATGTCTCCAGTGATGACTTTTTTAATTATTTCATTTTTCTAGGAGACAAAGGAATTTACCTGCATCAGGTTAGCAAAACTTGAACTTCCCATGCAAAACTACTAAAAATCCTATACATTACCAATGGTATAACTTACCAAGTTACAGATTTTTAACATTATATTTTGATTTTTTAAATAATTTTGTCAGCAAAAACATTATGTTGCTGAATAACATTGTGTGTGTACCTCTGTTGGACAGCTTCTCCAGCAGAATGCGGAAACGTTGCACTACAGATGGGGAGACGTCGTAGGTGTAAACGTCCCTCACTGGAACAGAGTGACACCTCCCAAACATCCCATCTGTGAGCACAGAAATAGACTTCATCAGAGAACCCAACACACATCTATTTCTGCCATTTCACCCTGAGATCACAAACTAGTCACTCAGTTACAGCACAGAAAATCACCAGCATTATGCATTTCAAATGTGAATTTCACATGAATCAACTTTGCTTTTCATAATTTGTCAAGTTTCCATTCAGTAGGGAATCAAATTACAACCAAATGTATGGCTTATGAACTTTATAGTTCTCTAGCATCTAACAAATATCTAGGAGAAATAAATGAATGTCAGAGCAAAACTGCTCTGCTCTCTTTGCATTTTGATTCTAATATGAAGGGAAATTACGTTTTTCCCAAACAGTAGCTTATATAATAGTTTCATTAGTAAACTATTAGACAATAAAACAATAATTGACATGATTAAAGTTGCAAAAGGTTGAATTATCAGCCAATCAGAGTCCTGCTCGACTGACAGGAAGCTTTTGCACCAAATTCAAACTACATAGAGAGACAATGGGTGTGGAAACCCAGCCTGCATGTTTTTAATGACTTAATGCGTGAACAAACTTATTCATGTTTCTTATTTAATAGAAACACTGCAATTGTGAAATTGTATTGACAAAGTTTTGTGCACATTTGTAATGGAAATGCAGCCAGTGTGGAATGAGGAATGAAATAAAGGAAGTGAGAATCTCTGAAGGAGAAAAATATCTAATAAAACAATCTCTTACACTTCTAGGAATGCCACAAAAAATAAATGCAAGGTTAAAAAAAATCCCTCAAACACAGGCAGAGTTCACAGAAACGCCTTCAAGGAAATTCAGTTGGTTGCAGAAAAATATCACACTGATGAGAGGAAATGATCCACAACAGACAGGAACTCATTTCTAATCAGTCTAATTGGCCTTATGTGCAGAATAAACACTAATCTGTCTGATATTCTCAAAAAACCCTGCAGAACAAATGATCCACAATTAGATTTTATGTTACAAGTTATAAAAGTAAATATGATTTATTTTTTCTTCCATCAGATGAGACGAAACCTCAACTACGCGGTTTTAGTCGTGATTAAATAACTCTCGCAGACTTCGAGTCGACTCCATTTATCCCGGTTTGCCATAACTCAGAGCTAGGCCCGTCTTCTGGTGATTCATGGTGCCGATTAGAGCAGATAAAAGATTCACAAGGCTATTCTCAGAAACACAGGCCCCGTGAGGATGAAGGAGACGGACAGGGAATCACGAACCGAATGTGGCGGCATCAGGTTAAATATAACCTGCGAAGGATGCAGATCGTCAGTGAAAACTCACTTTTCTCCAGCTTATCCAGGCCTGGTCATTCAGTCTGCACTACATGCTGGTTGGTGAATCTTTGCTTTAAAGTAGATGAAAAGCTAAAAAGATTTAACAGTCTATTTGAGTTTTATATCTAAAGGAAAAGTTGAACTACAGCTTACCAGTGAGTTTGACTTTTTTTTTAAGTTCTAATTATAAATTAAAACGTATTTAGGCTTAGGTTTCAGAAACACTTGGTATATTAAAAAAAACAACAAAAAAACAATAGAAAACCTGTAAATCCTTAACTTATAAATTTATGGTTCAATATTTGAGGATTCACTTGTTCGGGTATTTTTCTGTAGAAGGCAACTTCAAATTATTTGTGAATCTTTTTATAGAGAGGATCTAAAATATTAAGAAAATGCAGCTGGAATACTGAGGCGCAATGCTATTGGCTAGTGATTAGAAAGCAGCCAATCGTGGAGTGCTATTTATTTTCCTTTGCGCTGATTGGCTGTAGATGTTACTTCTGTGGTAATGCTAAAATGGTTTCCACTGTGTATACTAATGTGGTTTTAAGGCTGTCCTTACAGGGTCTCATTATTTTAAATCAAAAACACTGATTTTTGGTACTACAGTACTTTAGAAATATTTGAAAGAAAATTTGAGCTATTTTTGCATCTTTAAAACCTTTCCAAAAATCTACATATAGAGGAATCAAGATGGCATAAAAATAAAATCCATACAGATTGGAAACAAACATTTTTATCCTTTAAAGAACTTAAATATCTCAATATCAACAGACACAGACATAAGTCATAAATATAATCGGTCATTCGTGGTTATGCATGTGAGTAAAGTTTTGTTATTTGCCACATCCAATGGACTATAACTTGACATCAGGTAAGGTTGGGGCAGTAGTGTAGTAAAAGTAAGAAATGGCGCCACCAGCAGATGGGAGTTCGCATCACTTAAACTCAATGACCATTTCTGCAGAAAATTTGCAATAAAATCTAAAAAAAATTAGAGGATCTATTAATTTTGCCTGAATTTTCACGATTGTTGAATTGCAAAGAACTGGAAGTACTGTTAAGGTGCATTTGGAGTTTGAACTAATAAAATAATCCGTTTTTCTAAATCTAAAACAGCTTTAAAGGCTGTGAAAAGCCATGACTGAAGCCAGGACCGTCTTACTGCCCAAACCATTTCTCCTCTGAGATCCCGCCAACAGAAAAATCGCTTCAGTTCTAATGGACTCGAATGGAAATTGATGGAGCGCGCAAACATTTTTTTTTACTTGTGTAAGATGGTAATTTGATGACAACACATCAAAGCAAAGGTCAAAATCAATAACCCATCAGCCCGCTGAACACACAGAGGGTCAGTTTGTCATTCTGTGTCAGCTGCCCTTTAAGTAGCTGCTGCAAACCGAAGAAGCGCTTCCAGAAGTATGGGAATGTCATTTCTTTAATCACTCAGGCTCTTAACTGCTGCTTCTTGTTTTCATATTTTAGTTCAAGGAAAAGAAACAGAAAAACTCAACAGTTCTGAAGCTACAACTGCTTCTTTGAACCTTGGACTATTGCTCTTAACTTTGGCTAAAAATGATAAAGACCCGAATAATTTTCTTTTTATCGATTAGATAAATGCAAGTTTTTAAACATTTCAGTTTTTTGTGGAAAAATTGCATTGAATTCCCACAAAAATTATATATAATAACATTCCATAGAAGGAAACGTGTCCATCCATCTTTTTGGAAATGTTTTGTTTTTCTTTATCATAAAACCAAAACCTTAATTATCCAGTGCAGTGCATTCAACCCTCTCCTCCTGTCCACACTGTGAATATTTTATCTCTGGATTATGTCAAAGGTCATTTTCTGTTTTGTTTTTTTTTTTGTTTTTTTTTTTTTACACTAGGTAGAGTCCTAGGATTTGGTTATTACTTTATGTTCCTTCGGGGTAGAACAAACACGACTGTCACAAATGTTCAGCACCTTATTAAAGTGATGATTTTACAAAAAAAAAAAAAAAGCTGTACAAAACAAATTAAAGTTACATTAAAATTATGGACATAATTAGTTGTAGGTGGGCTGAAGAACTGAAAAGAAAACCCTCCGTCATTTAAAAAAGGCAAACACAAGTTTTCTTTTTTCAAAATGTTATGCATTATTTGCAGCTCTAAATGAGTTATTTAGCTGATCTGAAGATAAAAATATAATTTTGGACTCTGAAAGCTCCTAAAAGCAGCTTTAAGAACTGAAACAGCTGAAACTGGACTGTCCAACTACAAACACAAACACAGGCAGAATAAACCTGAGATGTTTAGAGATGCTTGAAAGCTGAATTTAAAGAAAGCTGCAGATAGAAACCTAGTGATTATAAATAATAACAGCAGCATTCCATTTGCGTGACATACTGAGACTGATTCTGTTTGTGTTTTAGAGACAGCATGCAACAGGTCGCAGGTGGGTGATGAGACAGTCGAGCCGCACGCCTCTCACACTGTTGTCATGGCAACGCCCGCTGCAGGGCTTCTGGTCTCTCACAGCTAATCGAGGCAGCCCAGATTAGGTGAGGAGAATCAGAGAGCCGTTTGTTTCCAAACTGTCTCCTAACGTGGATCACAGCTAACATTTTATCTGGTCACAGCCTCAGTGCACAATTTGATTTAAAATGTGTTTAACACAGAAAATGTCTTATAGGTGGAGTAATGAGCCAGTGTAACTGGGGGTGGATGATACGGACTTAAAGTTTTATAACTACATTTTGTGGTGATATTGTGATAAGAACTATTTATTGCATCTGTTTTAGGTAATTGTATGGCCGTGACTGTATGACCACAGCCCCACAAGCACAAACACTCCTCTGGAAAAACATAAAAATGTATATTTATTCACACTCTCGTTGAACACGCTGGAGAAAATACAAAAAAATAATCTTGAAAATTTAGGGTTGTTTAGTTTAGTTTAGTCATTTAAGCAAAATTTATTGTGACAAAGATAAATCAAAATTTTTATAAGAAATTTCTTACAATAAATGATAAACAATACGATAAATGCCCAACTGTAAGCGGAAGTAGAACTTTTTAAATCAATATTAAGAAATTATTGACCTTAAACAAGTTTCTATTTCTTGCAGAAAAGTTATTTGTGAGTTAAATTTTTTTTTATTTCAAGTGTCCCAAGATATTTTCTCTAAACTAGATTAAAAACACTTGGTAAGATTTTGAGTTTTTGCACTGCATTGTGTGCATTCACTATATTTAGTATTTAATGACAAAACCCATTAAGAACCAGAATGTGATGATGTGATGTTGGTGATTGGGTCGCACCTGGTGTGCGACTCGGTATCGGTGCTGCTGAGCGACCACTTCCATCTTAAACAGAAGCTGCTGCTGATTTAAAAATCAGGAACGACCTTTGAGTGATCAAAGTTTGACTCATCAGTCATGCCTGACAAAATAAAATGTGAAATAAGAAAATGCACAAACAGATGACTTGGTGATTAATGCAAACCTGACATTTATATTCTACAGTGTCACTGACTTTTTATTGATTTAGGGAAACATTTTAATTTTTGCATTCAAACGTCATGTTTGGGCTGTTTAGGGACAAATGATGTGTGAGAAGGGCAATCAAGTCCTGATAACAGGATTATCCTCTAACAAAGAGCCTAATTCAAGTTCATCTGGTTCATGAAGGACAAGCTAACAGCTCTGAGGATTTCTACAGAAACACAGCCTCTAATACGCACCTAACAAGATCATACATGGTTCTGGAGAATCACTAAAGTTCTGGAAAATAGGGAAAAATTACTTTTATTGCAATAAATATGTAAAATCTGGATTAATGATGGCTGTAATTTGTTAAAGGCTAAATATGAACTTTCTATTTATTACAAGTATTGTGGTTCTTTCACAAATTTTCTGGTGTTTTTTTTTTTCATGAAGTTCAAAGCCAGCGGAGTTTAATTCTTCAATAAGCAGAAAGTTTTACTATTTCCTCCATTTTTTGCTTCCTTGGGGGTGTAAATAAAAATCAAATGATGATTAAAAGATTAAATGCAGTTGTTATGTGCATTTACAAAAAAAAAAAGTTTTTATTAGTGGTGGGACTTGATTACAATTTTTAATTGCGTGAATTGCAATGTTTGCAATCAATTAATTGCTACACATTAAAGTCCTGGCCCTAATTTCTATGTACCTGGTGTCCTGAAGGGTTTGTATGAAATTGTAAATAGTTGATTAACCCCCCCTGACTATCTTAATGAAAATAGGTGACTTCAGATGGCACTGTATTTTATTTCAGGGTATCTAAGTAAAAGAGGGAAGAATACAAATGCAAACGATACTTTTCATAATTTGACTATTTGTATCCACTTCAAAAATAAACAACTACTTCCTGTCAGGTGATCTCATAAGATAATGATAAATGACGTTAGAGTTTGTCGCTCCAATGCAACAAAAGATAGAAAACATTGAATGTATGAACTTTTTTGTAAAGCGGGGCAAGATCTCCATCAAAAAAAGATTTAAATACATGAACTGTTTCTAAATAAAGCAACTGAAAATGTAGAAGTCGCTCAAAAAACGTCATCAGTTACATGGACAACATGTTCATGATGACCTCTGCCTGCAAGATCCAAAAAGGGGAAGCTGACATTTTGAGATTAATGTAATAGTTCAATAAATAAATATAGATCATAATGGAGTAGCCAGTGCTTGTGATGTCTAGTTGACCCCTGTGACCTTTGGCTTTTTTCCATCTCAAGACTCAATGTGAGCAGATACAAAAGGAGAAAAGGTCAGGAACCTCTGACTGATCCGCAGCTCGACATTTTCACCAGAAAGCCTGGACGTTAAAGATGGCAGATGGGCTGGAAAGGGTTGGAATTACACAATAAGAACCAATAAATACAGTAGATTATTGTAGAAAGCCAATTAAGGCACTACTTTACTATTATATGATTATCATAAAAAATGTTTGTGTGTCTAATCTGGACTTGGCCATTAAAACCACCACCAAACGTTCCAGAACCAAGCAAGTCTCTTCACATGGAGATTAAATCTGGATTACTAATCCAGTCAGTCTGTGTAATTGGATCAGATGAAGGCGGTGAATGTTTTTTCTGTAATGAGGCAGATATTTCTGCAGTGTGGGAAGCAGCGTTTGCTCAAATGTGGCCGCCATGATAAGTACAGCTGCTGGTTTTTAAAGTTTATTCCTCCTTTTTTTAAATCGAAGGCCGCTACAAATATTTTACAACACAAACCGTCATTTTATTTTATTTTTTTCTAATGCCGATTTTTAATTTTTGTGGATAAACTCATCTGCCAGCATTACTGCTGCATAACTTTGAAGATTTCAATCAAAATGCATTTTACAGTTATTACATGCATTTATAAATATGTTCTTCCACGCTCGTACTACCATGAGTTGAAGGCCGTTTTATCAGATAAATTAGATGTAAACATTTCCATCTGTAATCTCTAAATGAAGCCCACCAGTCAAAATAAACCAGATGTATGTAAAGTAAATATATAAAAGGAAAAAATGGTTGTTTCTACCAGAAAAATTCAGTTTGAAGACCAAATCTTCAGCCGAAAATTTATCTTATAGACACATAACTGATACTTATGAACTATTAGCTGAGGCCCATTTTTCCCAAATACTTATATAACATATTACGTGTCATTTCCAATCATTCTTTAACTGTAGACAATGCTATTAAATTTACAATGTGACAATATGAGCACCAAACCTGTAAAAACAATCTATGGGATGAAAAGCAGATCCTTCAGGACCTCAGAGGAAACCTCCAGCTGCATCAGATAAAAAAACATCCAAGTCCAAAACAGTGAACAGAAACATTTACATGATTTTACCTTGATGGTTGAATTAGGAATTTAGAGGACCCTGCATCGACCTCCCTAATATTTTATTTTAGTAAAGTTTATACGTTTATACTTTACAGCTACATGCTGTGAGTGGTTGAAAACAGAAGTCATAAATATTTGCCAGTAAAGCTGAATTAAAGCTTAGTGAAGCTCGCCACTGAATTATTACAATTCTCCCCATTTTATGACAATCAGCAAATTAAAAACTGAAATTCTGCTGCAAATTTCAAAAACAAAACACTTGAGCCTAATTACTAATGATGTGCAGAGACAGAGAGTTTCTAATAAAGAAAAGCTGAAAAACACTAAATTAAAAGCTACAAAGCAGCTGAAATCCCTTAAGATTTCAGTAATCAAAACATATTTTCAGGTTAAGCTTTCTATGCATTTCCATGTGAAAAACATGACAACATACAGTATTTGCACTCTAAAGCTGATTAAAGGACGTTTTATGGCCAAAATCCTTGAACAAACAATGTTTGCAAGACTCAAATTAAATGTGTTCTTCAGCTTTTGAGGCCAAGAGGTTTTACAAGTGATTTTATTCTCTTTAAAACCCTACAGCGACCTAAAAGTGCTGCAAAAGGATAAACTATAAAGCAGAGGTGATTCTGTGCCTGGATGCTGTTGATGTTTAAAACGTAATCTAGTGGATTAATGTTCTGAAACTCTCACAGACACTTTTTATCCCACTGTGATGAGACGGGATGGGAACTGAGAGGAAACAGAAACAAAAGAGAATTTGATAATAAAAGATTCAAATCTAGGTGAACAAGTACATAGAGTGAAGAGTGTCAAATTACAATAAATACATAACTTATGAAAGAGTTATTTAAATATGTCATCAATTTATTAAAACTAGAATTCAATACAAGTAATTTACTAAATATAGAATTAATTTATGTGAGACCCTGATATCTGATTGGCTGTTTCAAACAGCAAAGTGTGTAAATATAATTGTGCAAATTGCAGTTACAAAAATACATTTGCTTAATGGAAACACAGTAATTCTCACTTTTTCAATAAAACACTTTTGCAGTCGGTTGAACAGAAATATTTATTTTAAATCGTAAAACTGCAATGGAAATTTTTTGGCTCATTGCACGACTCAATAGATCAACAACTGGATTTTAGATTTGCGGAAAAGACGAAGATGAGGGTTCTGCACTTTTTTTTTTTACCGATTTATTGGTGTGAACTCATGATTTTAATTGCAATTTTGAAATAGTTCTTTTTTTAACATTAGCAAAATATCAAAGTTTTTTGCACATTTGTAATGGAAACCCAGCTACTGTTGGCTTTTCATCTAAAACAAGCTATACCAAATTTGCTGCTTTCAATTTATGTTTCAACAGTCAGAGTAAATTTGGTCTTTCTGTCTGTGCATCTTCTGCAAAAAAGTTTCTTTCCAAGGGTTTCCTCAGTGTGTGATGAAATATTTAGGGCTAAAGACGTGTGGGTGACATAAAAAGGTCACAACACAGACAGAGAGCTAGCCTTTAGCTCTGCTAAAAATAGCATTCCCCACTGGAGACAATGATTTCATCACCACACGAAACAACCTGCATCCTTCTCTCTCCGCTACTACTTCACTGGAATAAGATTATGGGTGCATCTGAAAAGAACACAATCAATACGGGAAATGAGAGAGCTAATGAATTTACAGCAAAGATACAGCTGGATCCAGGCTTCTCCACCAATAACAGACAACAGACTGCGATGTTCGGTTATCTCTGTTGGCTCAGATTCTGATAAGAGTTCTGCTCTGCTGTGTTTACGAGTTCAACAGCTGAATCCTGATAATCAGCACTGATTTAACAAAAAGGTAAGCTTGTTCTTTTTTTTTTTTTAAAAAAAAAGGTTCCCATAAATAAAAAAAATGTCTACGAATTTATTTTATGTTTTCAGTTTCATTTGTACATTTTCAGTAATTCTCATGACTCCAGAGGACAGAACAGGAAAATTTAGAGTTATGTACACCTTATAATGAAAAATATCTGCACAACCATAAGAAAAAAAAACAAAAAATTGATTTCTGGCTGACTCATCTTGAATCAAACCCTTTACATGAACTGGCCTTAGGTGATTTATGTCACTTCCATATGTGGAACTAAACCAGATATGTATCCAACAGTTTTCAAAGCTGCTGCAGTCTGAATGTCATGTTGCATTTTATCTGACTTTTATGTCACTGACATTGGACATGGATCATCACTGCACCAGCAGAAGCCACACGCAGTAAATCTGGACGTAAACAAAGGATGCCGACACTTTGGATGTGGCCAAACACAATTATAACCAGAAAACTGTAGGATCTGAATATGGCTATATTACCATGCTAAATATTAAAGTTAATGACAAGACAGCAAGAAAAAGACAAACAATATGGCTTTTGAAAAAGCTTCTTTTTAAAAATGAACCACACATCATAAAATTTAGTTAAAAAACACAAAACCACAAGTGTCAGAAGAGAACTGGAGCAGTGATGATTTGGGTTTTTCAATGGATTCCAGAGTCAAATATGAGGCCAACTGAATGGCTTACAAAGAAAATAATAGGGGTTCTACAATGGCCTAGTCAAAGTACTGAATAATCAAAGCTCCATGGTGGGACCGTAAGGAAGCTGCAAAGGTCAAAGGATTGAAACATTGGAAAGAGAAATGGACCAAAATTACAATAGAGAGTGAGAGGTAAAGAAAAAATGAAAAATGTTTTATACTAAAAAGAAAGGATTAATTCTTTTTAGTATATTTTGCTGTACAATCACTTTGCCTCAGAAAAATGGTGCAAAAACAGCATTTCCAGAGGGTTCAGAGTTCAATAAACAAACATGGAGAAGCAGCATTCAGCTTCTATTCACCGCAAATCTGGAACAAACTTTCAGAAAACTGAAAAACATCCAAAACACTGACTTTAAATCAGGGCTAAAACCCACCAGTTTACAGCCTATCATTAGCATTAATGGGTCTTTATTTCTTGCTTCATGATTGTTTCTGAAATGTTCTATGCAAACAAATTTGACTTAAATACTGACATTCAAGTATTTTCCACAATGACATAAAGTGGAAAAGATCAACAAGCTTCTTGGAAACGTTTTGAAAACATTTGAAGATGAGATTTCTTACCGTTGACACAGATCTCGTATGAAGAACACAACTCGTTCTCAAACAGGCAACCTGTCAGAGAAACAGAAGAATAAGATGCAAACGGGTCAGTTTACTAAATTTATACCAACCTGCCTTATTTTTATAATGCTGCATCACATATCATTTGTGGCAGAATATTAGGAGCTCAAATAGGAGATTTGTATGCAGTGATGCATACTTATAAAAAACAATAACTTAATGTTTTTTATTAGACCTGTATGTCTGAAATGAGACACAGCAAGTCAGCTACACCTGCTCTTTAGTTCTTCCATAAAAGAATCCATTTCCAAAACTTTCTAACCCAATTTCAGATTGTTTTTTTTTTTATTATTTCCAGGCAGCAATATGAGAGTTAATGACTTACTAAGACATCATCTCTGTTTTCAGCTGCAGCTTCTTATTGCTACATTCGTCAGCTGTGGGCAGTAAATGCTTGCAGTTATCCTAAATTAACTCTGGGGTGAGGAAGAACAGAATGATGCATCAGGCCAGCTCCTTCAGAGCTCTCTGGGGAGAGAAGAAGAGTCGGCCATATTTTATTCTGCTCCGCTTACAGGAGACCTGGCAGAGAGCAGGACACAATCGCTGTTGTTTAATCTGCTTCCATAAAACAAACTGAAATCTTTCTGGATCCGGACTTATTTCTGAAAAATCTCCATCATGCAATACACACTGGTTTCATTCTTATGACGATTTATAGTCTTTCAATCTGATTGTTTTGGATGCTATTGGACAGAATTGGACTTTAGTATATTTTGTGAATAAACTGAGCTGAAACAAAGATGGAGATTTAATTCAGTTATGAAAAAAAAAAAAAAATACAATATACTAAAAGAAAATTAAGGGGTCATGTTATGTAAAATTAACTTTTTGGAACGCTACATCATCACAAAGCTGTTCTTCTCCGTGACTTCCCTACTCAGCTCCTTCAGACTAGCCAGCAGCAATTAGCAAACATCTGGTAGAACTGCTGAGCTCATTATAGGAGCTACTTCTCAGTGAAATGCTGTTAAAAACATTGCTAAAGGGTTAATAGAGGAGCCATGTTGTGATGACTTCCTGAAGGTGGAGTTTCAGAAAGACCAGGAGCTTCTTAAAGACACAGAGGCCCAATTTCAAGTGGTTAAATTACAAATAAAAGTTTATTTTCAGTCATATTTGATATATTCAGCATTTTTATAACAACTGAAGGTAACATAGTTACTTGATTATGCTATAAAATGGCACTATGTGCCTAGAAAGCACATAATACTGACCCTTTAAAACTTTCACAATAAAAATCTGAAAAAATGAATATGTATTAGTAAAGTCCACCTGGTGTGTGTGTGTGTTGTCTGTTTAAAGCTTATTATGCTCTGGGGAAAAAAATCTGTAACTATTCAGCAAACATCTAAATTAAAGTGTTTATATCGTCACTTTTTATTCAAAGTGATTATCAACTTTAACTTGAAAAGCTGTGAATAGGAACCTAAAACTGCCAAAAAAAGCTTTCAGAAATCAATCCGTCTGATTATAGAAACGAAGGCCGTTAAGGTTAGCCTGAGAATAAACATCAATGCAAAAGAAAAACCGGCTGCCACAAGATTAACAAGCGTCGGGTTGGACGAGCAAATTATCAGAGATGCTGTAACCATGGCAACACCTGCTGCTCTCAGAAAAAACTCTCCGTCTTTTCAGGGATCAAAGAGTTCCAGCGACCGCCAGGCTCCTGGTTTCACTATCAAACAGCTGCACATGTTCACACCTGAGAGCCTGCAAACTGCTGCAGGCGGCAAAGAGAGAAGCTGCAGGACGCACACTGATCTCAACTTTAGTAAAAACAGCTATTCCTTGAATGTTAGCCTCAAACAAGAACTCAGTTTGCAAAATCTGTTATGTTTAATTAACCAGAGCCTTCAAACATCCACAAATGTGTTTTTATGATTCTAAGGAAGCTTTTTCAATCCTGTTTTCATTCCTGTCCTGATCATTAATGTGGGAGTGAACTCGCTGACCTCTGGGGTCATTTCCAGAAAATAACAGAATTTAATGAGGTGGAGAAGGAAGAGAATCACACAAAAATCTGAAGGATTCATAAGACTAAAAATGTGATTATGTAAAAAAAAAATGAGATAAGGTCAAATGTATTAAAATCTCATTTCAGTCAGCTCTTTACTGAAAGAGCTGACTGAAATGTGTTATATGTTAAATGTGTGTATATGTTTTGAGTATAAACACTGTTAACACTCAAAACAGTGTTTTTTTTCCCCATTAAGTATGGCTTACTTCCTATAGTCTACAGAAAGAAAAATCCCATTTTACTCAAGAGAAAAAAATCTTTATTTTCAATTTTGCAAGCATAAAAATAATGAACTCAGAGGAATTGCAGTTTTTATTTTTTGTAACTTTCCAACACCGTCGCATTCCACAAAAACATCTAAGAATGCTGAAACATTAATAGGTGCAGGTCCATGGAGTATTAAAAGAGGGAAAAGTTTTAAAAAATATTAATTATTCTGTCACCAATAAGTCTGAAAGTTAAATCCAAGTTTTTACAATAAGATCTTAAAAAGATGTTTTTTTTCTACCAATTTGGAAAATCAAACTCCATTCAAGTTAAGGTTATAACAAACAATTGCTTCATGTAAATATAGAAAACCAAATTATTTCTATAAAATAATCCTCTAAGGCAATCAACATATGAATCCAAGAACTACTCTGTTGCATGTAGCTACATGACAAATGAAAGCAAACATGAATTAGTTTGTGACGGCTTCTTTCTCCAGTAAAGATGTATTTATGGAAATCATTTACAATAAGCTTTTTCATGTCGTTGAAATGAAAAACGGTTTGTTTTATTTGTGGACATCAGTATAAATAAACACGTTCATGCTTCACTGAAAACAGAAATCTGACTTTCATTAGCAAAGCATTGAGCCACTGGTGTAGTGTTTGGATTAATTCCTGCAGAGCCGAATTAAAAGAGCAAAAATACATGAGATGGGAAAGGAATCCAAAGTGGCTTACCCAGAATAAAAAGGAATTATAATATTGGAAAGAGGAACGCTGTAAGCCTATTTTGGCAGAAGGAAGGTCTTTTGACTTCCATCAGAATATTTACCAGCAGAAAAATGTATTAATTACAGTTTACATTTATGTCCCAGTCTAAGAACTGGTTTAAGACAAAGACAAGTGAAGGGGATTGATTCAAATATATGATTTTGTTTTTCAGCTGTTTTTGTCTGACTGAGCAACACATTTTAAATAAGGACAATCTGAGTGTCCAAACTTTTTGTTCTGGGGACCAAAACTGGCTAATTTAAATTACTGGCAGGCCATGAAATTCATTAAATAATAAAAAAAAAAGCAAAAAATGTGTTTATTGTGGTTGTTTTATTTATTTAACTAGGTGAGATATTAAAAACTAAATCTTATTTAAAATAATGACCTGTCATGGATCAAGCAGCAGTTTTAGTTTAACCTACTCAAAAAAAAACATTTTAATGAAATCTGTCATTAAAAAATCTAAAATTATATTTTAAAAGGGCTTCAGAATGTTTCCTTAATAAAAAAAATAGACAATTTTCAGATTTCTTTTCTAATTTGTTGGCCAAATTTTGACTATTGTTGACTTGTGTTCAGCGGCTGAACAAAATAATTTCAAGGGCCAAACTTTGGACAGCATGGCCTGAGCTGAATAAGTGCTTTTAAACCACAAACAAGCTAATTCATAATTATGTAGAACAATAAAGATTTTGTATAAAACAGAATAGCATTGCTTCTAATGTAACCTGCTTTTTGTGCTACAAAAACATTATTTTCCATATTTCATCTTAAATCTGAGCATTTCAGCAACCAGGTGAAGCTCCATTATTTTTCTCCACTCAAAGTTCCTGCTTTGGTTTTTCATCCTTTCTCTGCAACCAGTTTTGTGCTGTGGACCGCTGCCAGGACGGCCACGATTCAATCAGCTTCACTCTGTGAGGGAACGGCGGTAGTCAGGCCACAGCCTCCTGGCAAGGCCTTTAAAAGCACTACATTTCCCACAGTGCCGTCTGTCGACTTGTGTCAAACATCTGCTTCACCTGGGGGAGAAATCTGACGGTCTGACTGAGAGTGGTGACCTTGTATAGATTCGTTTTACATCTTGTGAAGCAGATAATTACAAATATTTTCTATTTTGTCCAAAGACTTGACAGTTCTTAACCTTTTTAAATAATCTGCAAGAACCTTTAATGACGAAAAAATAAATGTTTCTGTTGGAGGTGGATAGAAACATAAACATGAAGAAATAATACATTTTCCCCTCACTGTCCAACATAAAAATACAGACAAATTTTTCTTTTTTATGTTAGTATGATCAAGACATTATTATTAGATGAATGTCTGAATAATAAAGGTATTTGATAGAATTGCCTTTTAATACTGTATTAATACTGAATTTGAAGAGAAAAATATATATTTAAAAAAAAAATTAAAATATATTTTTAAAAAACTCTCATTCTTTTTTTCTTTCAGTTTTTTAATTCAGCGAATCAAAATAATTGAAGTCATTTTAAGTTATCTAGAACAAGCAAAGTTTAGTCCAGGGTCAGAGCCAGTGGATAGCAACGCCTGCAGTTCCCCTCCAAAACAGTTGGTGGCAGCAGTTAAATATGCTTAGATTGCATAAAATTATCAATAAATGTGCATATTTTTGACTTCAAGAAAACATTTTCTGTCTCTAGTCAATTATTTGGAAAATACAGACATCAAACATCTCTTTATACAGTGTACGTACATTTAAGCAATTCCACTTTTCCCGTTATACTGACCACCCAAAGTACTTGTCCAGGGTCACAACAACATGTGAAAACTGGAATTAGACCCAGAACCTTCTGCTTGGAAGAAAAGTCCTCTACCCACTGAACCAGTCACTCCAAAGTTTTCTAAAGTTCAATTAGAAACAGACATCTTGATTCTAAAGGCAACTGGCTGTAATGCACAGCTACCACCACAGGGGGCAGTAATGTAATAATTTATTTGCCAAGAGGAACAGAACTCAGAGAAAAACACAAAGCCAAATATATTTGGTGTGAAACTCCTTCAGACCTCATTGCTGATCAATTCCTTCCTATTTTCAGATTTCTCCTGAAAACACATCGTTTCCTCTGTGTTTATGTTTCTGGCTAGAAGATGAGAAACCAGAGTCACTAAAAAGCTTTTACCAACTTTGTAGTTTCATTTTCAGCTTTTCTAATGAACTATCAAAGCAATTCCCCATGGATGGTAAAACCGGCCAACTGCATGTCGTCCATGTCCGTGTTACTGCACAAAGAATAGGCTCTCACTCTGTTGGCCTCCTTTTAAACGTCCAATTATCCTGGGTGGCAGCTCTGGCAGAAACGATCAATCAGAACAACACGCAACCAGAACGTTAAGGCAAGCATAAAAAAGTGAAGCATTTAGCAGAAAAAGCTGCACTTGGCAATTTTGCAGAGAAATCCATTTCTGTATAAGATGTTGCTCATCCAGACTGCTTAAATTGGCAGATTTCTGTCTTTCAAAGCAACAAAATATTCATCCGTCACGCCCTCTCACATTCATTTCTTGTGATTCTTCTTTCCTTTATTGCTATACCAAGCTTTAGGCTTTGTTTTCAGACTTGCTCTTATTGGAATCCTCTGATCTCAACAAGGTTAAGATAAAACCTTACTGACTAAAAAGCAAACCATGGGATCCTTCATGCATATGCATGTAAAGTAAAAACTTTCAACATTCAAAATTCTCTGTTGTGTGGAAACTATTTTAACGTGTAAACTTCCAAGAGTTACCAGTATCACAGAAAAGCAGGAGCAAACCCTGCAGGGCCAAACAGAGCAACACACTCAGAACGGATGCATGTTTGCTGGAGCTTTGATTGGAAACCAGAACACAGAGATTTCAGTCAACACAGTCAGAAAAGCAGCTGGCAGCAGAACTCATCTGAGTGACAAGTTTTCCTCTAAAGCCATCGGTTTCAACATCAACGAACTGTTAGCTATTCAGCTATTTAAAGTAAACCATAAATGGAACGGCGGTTAAATGTTAACAAGTTTTATTAATGTGCAACATTTTTTAAAGATAAAATGGTAAATGGACTGAACTTATATAGCGCTTTTCCAGTTATTTTGACCACTCAAAGCGCTTTACACTAGAGTCACATTCACCCAGTCGCACTCACAAACAAACACATTTATAAACCGATACGCAAATCGGCCTTGCCCAGAGGCACATCGACATGTGGCAGGAGGAAGCTGGAATCGAACCTACAACCTTCTGATCGCAAGACGACTACTCTACCAAAGAGCCACAGTCGCCCACATAATAATGTGATAATAAACACATTATCCCTGGAAGCTAAAAGGTTTAGAAAACAATAGTCTTGTTAGCGCTAAAGACAAATCTAAAGTATTTCACAGAAGTTTATATAAAAATGAAAATCACTTAAACTTTTACTACTCCAATGCCACAACAGCAAACCTAACCTGACCGACAGGGAGAGGAGAGCATTAATTATAGACGCAGCCATGGTGACAGTGGAGGTCAGCTGGGAATATTCATCAACGGGACAACAAGCAATCTACAAAACCTTCCTTTTATAGGCGAGAGCCGAGAAGAAAGCCAGAAAAGGCTCTGTAGCTTGTAGCTCGGATTGCTACAAGCTATGTAGGAGACACATTGACATAAGGTCCTCTGGTCAGATGAGACAAAACTAAGCTTTGCGGCCTGAATGCTAAGCGTAAAATTCACCTCACTTGAGATATGGTGATGGCAGAATTATCCTGAGGGAATGCTTCTTTGTTTATGGGTAGCAATCCAAGAAGAAAATCTTTTAGAGGTGGAGATTTACCGTCAAGTCAGACGATCCTAAACGAAGAGTCACAGCTACAGGTAGAGAGGAGAATGTGTGTGTTAAAGTGGCCTAATCCAAACCCAGATCTTTTATTAACACTTCAATATTACTGTTCATAATTGCTCTTCAAATCATTCAAAGATTTATGCGTTATGCAAAAAACAAACGTGAATTTCAGGTGGTAAATTGTGAAGATGGCAGAGTTAACCCTCAAAAGACCTGCAGCAGCAATGAAAGGTGATTCTGCAGAGAACTGACTCAGGATCGTAAATTCAATCTAGTTTCTAAAAATCTGGTTGTAGTTTATGTCTTGCTTTGTCATTTAACCAGTTAAAACAAACATAACCTCTGAGAATATCGGCCTGTCTTGAGTTGTTCTGATCGTTTCTGCTTTTGATTTGCTTCTGTATTCACATACATCTACTGTTTACCTTTAGTTTACTTTTTATTTAACTATATTTACTAAAATCATCTCCTTCAGAAACTCTAGGTAAATCAGATATTTTTACTCATTCAGCAACTCTGCAGCTTTCCACCGAGCTGGCCAGCAAGGCATCACATATGAAATGGTAATGAGCGTTGCCTAGGTGACGGTCACACCAGATCAAGCAGTGTCGGCCTTATTTAGGTCCAAGTTAATGATTAAGAAGTCCCACAGCTGAGCCTGTCCCCATCTTTCAGTCCAGAAGGAAACCAGAAGGAAACTGAATCAGCGGCTGGGACAGTGTTTACCACACAAACACCATCTGATCGGTCAGGACCACACCACAAATACAAATTACATATATATGAAAAAAAAATATTGGTAACTGAAGCCTAAAACAACAGTTGTTGTTTTTTTTACAATGCAATAAAAATAAATGTGACACGGTCTTTAAACAGAGTTTTGCAAAACTACAAAAAATGTAAACACATTTTTTTAAAATGCCATCCAATTGATTTTTAATTACTTTTTCTTATTCCATCTACTCAACGTTATCTGAATCAGAGCATGACCGAATGAGGAGGAAGTAGGGATCTAGTGGAAAGCAGAAATAAATTATAAATGAAATCAAAAGCAAAGTTGCAGGGGAGGTAGCAAAGGAAAGCACAAATTGAAGAAATAAAAAGGAAACAACAAAAACTCGATATGCTCACACATCAGGTGAGCATGCTAAAAAAAATGACAACCAGCTGCACTAAATCAAGCAATGTGCATATTAATACATATTAAGGTATACTTAGTGTCTGAACTATTAAAATAGGCATTTAAAAGCTTTTTTAGACGAGGTTTCACATATTTGCAGATGGTTGTGATCCCTGAACTTTTGTAAATACCGAACATCCAGAAGCTTTAAAGTTTTTCAGTAGAACTGTCCCAGTTATATGAAGTTCTGACTTAGTTTGAATTTTATGTATTCAGCTTTGGACTGCTGTTTACATTAGCATGCTAATATACATTACAAAATTAAAAATAGAATTTAATGGGTGGGTGGCTGTTTACATTAGCATGCTAATATACATTACAAAATTAAAAATAGAATTTAATGAGTGGGTGGCTGTTTACATTAGCATGCTAATATACATTGCAAAATTAAAAATAGAATTTCATGGGTGGGTGGCTGTTTACATTAGCATGCTAATGTACACATGCTAACTGTAAACATTTTGCATTCACAAAATGCTTAATGTTAACATTAAACAAATGTTTACATTAGCATTGCTCATGCTAATGTAAACATGCTAACATACTTTAGCATGTTTACTAGCATGTATTTAGGTATATAAGACAGATTTTCTGTAGCAAAACCAAATTGAAACTGGGCAGAACAAAAGCCAATAAGCTAAATATTAACACTATTTTTTTTTCATAAGTTGAAAGGGACTCAGGAAAAAATTTGAATTTTTTTATATTAGAAAAAAAAAAAATCAGCATTACCGCCCTGGCAAAAATGGTACATTTATAGTTTATTACCAATTTAATGTAATTAGAAGGCCTTTCTAGGATTTATTTTTGCTATAAACAAAAACAAATCTAGTCTGAATGTTTTCTATATTTAGAAAGGGAAATGAATAAAAAGCAACAACTGAAAGTCATTCCATGCAGCAGTAATAACAAAAATATAAAATCTTAACATCGTCATTTATGAGGCCAAGCTGGCTGACTTTACAGTTTCTGTTCAGCAGGTGACTACAGAGCACTATCATTTTATTTCTGTTTAGTTTTACTATTTCCAATCATTAGAAAGCTCCCACTATGCATTCATTTATAAAACTCAGAAAAAAACACCAATACCTTGCAAATCAAAGTTTATTTTGATCCATTCTGTAGAAAACATCCACATAAAATACAGTGGATTGTGATCTGACAGCAAGATCACAATCTTAAGATCACAATAAACTCCTGCATGGATTTCTAAATGACTTTGACTCAGTTATTGGAGTGTTATGTTGTACAGAAGACGAGGAAGGCAGGGAAACTACAAGTCATGATATTCTCACTGCTGTGGCTCCCTGAAGCCAAATTATTCCACTTTAAAATAGCGTTCAAATATTATTTTCACAAGGTCACGGTGAGTCATATTTGATTAAAAACTTATATACACAACCCACTGAGGACAACGTGACCCACTTACTTTTACTGTTAATGAAATGCTTAAGTTTAGGATCTTTTTGTGAGGAGAATTTTAAAAACTTCTACAAATTATGTTGATTTTACGAATGTAATGGTAACATTTACTTCATTTTTATGCTTATATCAATCCATCTATGTGAAACACCCAAAAGAGAACTGAATTAATTTTGTACTCTCCCTTTTTTTTCACTCTTGAATAGAAGAGGATCACTCCATCAACAAGCTTCTGCTGACCTACTTAAACATTTTTTCACATTGTAGTATAATTAGAACGAATTTAAAAACTATTATTCAGATTTTTCCTGCATAACTAAGTTTGCATCAATCTATCTTTCTAAGCATCCATTCAAGCTTAATTTATTCATCCATCCATCCACTTTTTCACACATGCATGCATTCATCCTGTTCAAATGTCTGGCTTGTTTTGATATGAAAGAGCAACATCTGTCCTCTGACCTGCAGCTGCATGGCTGCTACCTCTCCAAAAATGACAGACTTGATGTGTGAGCAACTAATAGGAAGTAAAGCAAAAGAAAGTGGTAAAGCTGAGTGAATTACTTGTTACAAATGTACACTATGAAAACACAAAATATTACCAAGTGTTGTTTAGTTGGACAAAACTAACTTAGAAATAACTTTTTTAATAAGAGAGAGAAGCTTGCTTTAGGTCAGTGGTTCCCAAAGATTTTCTGGGCCTCCCTATGGATTACAATAAAAAATCAACTGGGCACACACATCGTTCCACCAGACATAAACCTATACACATATTTTGTTTTTAAACTCCACTGAAGTTTATTTCACACTTCAAGTTGCAACAAAACACACTACAAACCATCTTTACAGTGAAACACTTTTGTGTAACCGTTTTTTTTTTCTTTTTTTCATTCATTCATACCGCTTCCTGCACCCCCCTTACAATGGCACTGACGCATGGAAATCAAAAAAGCTCTTTGCACTACAGGTGTTGCGTGCACTAAAGATTTATGACTATTTGTACTTTAGAAGCATAATAACAGAAAAATATACCCGAGTTGCTTTGGCAAAAACAAACCTTTTCTTTCAACCAGCAGACAGTCCAACATAAATAATTTTATTTTAGATGTTAAGATGCAGTTAGTCAGCGTGGGGCGGAGCAGTTCACCGCCTCAACCTGCATGTAGCATTCAGAATACTGCAGACAGAGGTCTGCATGCTTGTATGTATCGTAATAGTGTTCAAAAACAAAAGTTCTGCAACTCACCCTGAGAAACTCTCCACCGGTATCTTCAGGCTTTCTTTTTAGTCACCCGGTCTTAAGACAGTTGTTATTTTCAAACACAATTCTCTGGTAAGCTAACAGTAGCGTTGCACTTGCTTCTTCCTCTTCTTCTTCTTTTCTATAATGGCGGACCGCAAGCAACTTCAAGCAACATACTGCCACCTGTTGTATTATGTAGCAACACTACTTCCCACCCATTAAATTCTATTTTTACAGTTTGAATTATGAAGATAAATAAATAACACTATAAATATCCTATATATTTCCTTCAGTTCACAAAATTCCTCAAAGACTCCATTCCTGTCTTATTCTTCTTAGCGTCGCACTTTGCGCTAACTAAACGTCACGGAAAATAAACGGTCGTTTACGTGCAGTACTTCACAGACCACTAAGGGGCGCCCGCGGACCTCCAGCTTGAGACAGACATAGGAACGTTTGGAAAAGTAGCTACAGTTATAAATCACTGGATGCTGCATATAAAATCTACATTGTTTTATTTCAATGACCTACAGATCTTGACTTTATGACTTCAGTGTCTCCTCAGCAGACTGACGCAGCAGTATCCTCAGCGAGCTTCTTATATAATCTGAGGAAGAGCGCGGGATAATGAAGACGGTGACGATGAGGATGAGGGTCTCCCTGTGAGCAGCTTCTCCCTGCATCACTCACCCTGCAGCCGCCACACGGTGAAGTCAGTGGGGCAATATTAGATATCTATAAATAGATGGTATTGTGCCGGAGACGTCAAACTCGCACTTTAAATTTCCGATCAATATCTGCGTCTATAAGGAAGAAACGACGGAAGCCGGAATGTGTGCCGTCTCGTTTTTCATTGATTTGGCACTATTAGCTGTTTTCTCTTCATTGCAACAGTTTGCAATTTCAAATTTTATACAAATTCTATTTTCTAGAAACATCATTTTTATAAATATGTCTGCAGTCATTTTTGTTTACATGGCTTGTTTATGTAAATAAAACTTTTCTTATTTCATCGGAGAGGTTTGGTAACTTTATTCAACTCCTAAAATGTGTATTTAAATTTTTCAGACAAACTACATTTTGGCCACATTTTCAAACATTTTAATTTATGCATTAAATTTGTACCATCCATTATTAATTATTTAGACTTATATGTAACTAAATCTTGATATTTATCTTGTACTGATTTCAGATTTTTTGCACTTTAATTCAAATTTTTATTGTTTACATTTTTTTCCCACTTCTCATTTAACTTAAGTGTTAATGTTTCTTGCAATTATTCCTGCCACCCCCCCCCCCCCCCCACACACACACACACACACACACGCGCGCGCGTTCATACAGGAGTGTGTGTGTTCATTTATTATTTAACATTTCTGTTGCTCATTCATTATAGATTCAGATTGTTGCTTTTCATTAAAAGCTTGTTTAAACATATGAAATTGATATTAAAATGCATCTATTTTTTCATTTATCCAACTTACTCCTGGCGGTGTTGAAGGCTCATATTCATATTTTTGCACATTTTCCCTCACCTCTCGCTCCTCAGGCTCAGGGTTCCTGATTTTCCTGCCAGGCTGTGATCTGCGGAGGATTATTGTCGCGAAATGAATTACAGATCCGCCGTGTTTGTTTTTCTCCGGCTCAGGTGAAGCCCGTCGCTTCCTGATCCAGTGTTGACACAGATCACACATCTCCAGCACAAACACGTCTGGATTTGTCAGGTTCGGTAATGACAACCTCTGCAGCTGCAGCTCCAGCTCTGCTTGTCTTTAATAATCATATTTTAATTTAAAACTCACCGATTCTACTGTCAGCAGCAGCAGCAGGGGAGCAGAGCGGGGAAGCGATGAGGAGGAGGAGGAGGAGGAAGGAGGGAGGCAGGGAATCCATTTCTCGGCTGGGTTTAGTTTTCTCCGGAGGGTTTAAAAGGCCATCGGTTTCAGCGGGGTCTGCTGAGTCTCTCCTGCCGTCCAGAGCGGCCCCTCCCCGGCTGGAGGAGGCGGATGGATGCTGGGGGAGAGCAGAGAGGATGCAGGGCGTTTCTGCTGCTGGAGGCTCGGCCGCTCACAACATCATCATCGCGGAAGCGCTTCCGACTGAAACCTTTCACAATAAACCTCACGCTCCTAGAATGTTCTGCTCCATAAGAAGTTTATTTTCTAAGAGTTTAAAAAGAAGAAGGATGATGAGACTTTCAAATCATTTCTGTAGACTTTGTTTCCAAATATCGATGCATGAATTGGAAAAAAGCCGATTTTTTTTTTTTCTTTTCGGTACTTTATTCAAAAACTCATGGCAGATTTATTGGACATATGGTTTGCACATATTTAATTTGCACATTTCTAAGCAAATAATAACACAAGAACCATTGCATCATATACTAGTTTTGACTCGGATAATGAAGCTTTAAAGCTGATGTGAGATCAGCTCTAACCCAGTTTGTCATTCCTTCCTGCTTGCAGAAACCAGCATTCAAGGCTCCAACACATCTAAACCCAGTGACTAATATACTGCTTCTAAAACCTCATTAAGTTCAGTTGTGTTGAAGCAGAATAACACCTAAAACATGAAGGACACCTGTGACTTCGGACACAACCTTGAAATTTTAGATTACCTTTTTTTGAATTTTTTTCATGATGTCACCAATTTAACTTTATTCTCGTGATACTGTGAATTTATTCTTGTAATATTACAAACTTCTTCTCACGTTCCAGGATTAGTTTCATAATTGAATTGAAACTAATCAATTCAACTATGAATTGGATTCATAATCGAATCATGTAAATCATGTAAAACATGTTTTACATCCAAAGGTACACCTCCAGTTATCTCAGGTTTTGCAAAATAAGCAGAATCTTGCAAAGCCTTGATATCATGCAGCCTGGACTGACTGGCAGAGGGAATAAAAAATATATATTAAAAAATTCTCCCTCTTTAATTAAACTATCCTTTAACAAATAGGATCAACTTTTGCCCGTGTGCAGGAAAAAGATGAGTCAGATTTACTGTCTTTTTCCATTTTGAGTGTAAAAATCTGTTTTTTCTGGTTAAAATAGTTTTGTACATATGATGTTAAAAATTAAACAGGTCTTGCTGCATTTTTAGCTGTTCATATTTCAAAATGAAAAACACTGTCAAGATGACTCACATTATGTTCCAAATGTGTGAAGAAATGTCAAAGGAAGTGAAGATCAGCGCATTGGGAGGGAACGCTGAAACAGATCCCTGATTGAGCAACGTCTCTGCAGAAACAGGAACAAAAATCAACTCAAAATCCTGGAATCGCATCTAAATATGGATGAATCTAACTTTGTCAGAGTACGTTTGATAAATATTTGCTGCAGAAACATATTTAAATACATCATTAAATAAAATGCCTAACAACCTTAATTCTGTCATAAATCTATCAGGAAGCCTCAAATGCACAATTTGTACAAAGACTATAAGAAGAATAAAAAATTGAAAATAAGAATTTAATGCTTCCATTAAAAAAAAAAAATAAATACACTGGACTTTGACTGCTGTACAGGACCTGACAACCTCCTGACCCCACTTATCTCAGTTTGCAGAAATGATGACCAATGTTGATCAGAGGCTCATCCAAACAGATTTTGGGTCAGCAGAAGGTCAGCGGGGGCGGACCAGAACCAGAACCAGTTTCAGGGAAAAGGAAAGTGAAGCTTTAATTCTGTCCAGGATCTCCAGGATGAAGGAAACATTCAGGTTTCTGGTGGTTTTGGTTCCTCTGCTGGTTTCTGTGAAGCGCTCAGGTAAGTCCAAATATAAACGTATTCAGCCAGACTTTCAGCTTAGGATGGCAAAAAGACAAAACAGCTGAAGAAATCTGTGGGGCTCAATACCTTTTCAAAACTCTGTGCAAAACTTTCTCCTCTAAGTTTTTTTCTACTGCTGAGTAATCACAAAATCGTTTTAGACAGAACAGCCACAGAAAAAGTGAAATCTGCTAAGTATTGCTAAAGGTTACACACAAAAGAGTTTACAAAAATTCATCTTGTGAATACAAAACATACAAAGTAAATTTAAAAGTAAAAAAACAGCAACATGTACATAAACATACTGTTCAAACTAACAGTAAAGTATTCCTTTCTGTAACCTACAATCTGAATGAAGAACCACAATAAAAATGCACTCCTGGTTTTCTTATGTTTCTATCCTCTGTGACATTTGATTTCATGAAGTGCTAATGTTATTTTTTACAATCAATAAGATTATATTTTAAATGCCAATTGTAATAGCGTCATAATAATACAAGAAAACAGCTCTGTTTTGCTGTCAGCTGTCAAATAAAAGCAAATCTCCACAGATTCATGTTTGCTCGTTCAAAGGTTTGCCTAAAAATTGCGTAATGTTTCAGAGAGAACATAAACTTTCTCCTGTGTTGAAATCCTGGGTACTCATCTGATGGACATGTCAGTTCTCATGACAAAAACAGGCCTGAAAGTAAAGACTCAAAATTCTGCAGAAACTGATGGAACAGAAACTCTGAATAAACAAATGTTTAGGCTTTTATCTTGAAGAGAATATGTGACCATATATAATAATAAAATGCTTTGTTCTAGTGATCTTTTAATGAATAAATATGTTTCTGTGTGTGTGCAGAGTGTGTGCGGTGTTTTGGTTCTTTTGACCTGACCACAGGTAAGTGTAGTGAAGATTTGGGCGATGTGGATGAAGATGATTGCTGTCAGAACTCCCAATACGGCTACGAAGCAGAAGATGGATCATGTCGTTCCTGTGGGTAAGCGTCACACAGAGTTGCATCCACCTCGTTTCCACTGAGCGGTATGGAACAGAACGGTGCAGTTTGGTATGCAGTTTCAAGGTCCGGCATATTCAGGAGAGCTTCCACCACCAATTGGACCCAAATACCAAATGTTGCATCTTATTAGTTGACAAACGTGATCCATTAGTGTGTCTTGTGCTTGTTGCTAGCAGTGCAGATTCTCTCTCCTCCCATCAACAGACTGTTGTGTGAAACCAGTAGCTCCATCCAAACCGTACTGAACGATTGACTGATGGATCTACAACTGAAGGCAGCCCAGGATTGATGCTCTGTGGATCTTTCTTCAGACCTGAACCTTCAGTCACGTACAGACAGTTACAAAGTCGGCATTCTGTCACCTGAAGAACAGTTCCAGGATTAAAGAACTAACATCCTAGACAAGATCTATTCAAACTTGTATGTGAGGTGGAATAGGCTCCCTGTAGCTCAGAGAATAGACTGTAAAATACTGTTATTAGTTTAGAAATCACTGAAAGGCTTAGTACCACAATACATTAAAGATTCTGCCCTCCCAGAACCAGGACCAAACCTGGAGAAGCAGCATCAGTTTCTATGTACCACAAATCTGGAACAAACTTCCATAAAACTGTACTTATCCTGAAACCAAACACGTGTTAAAATAAAATGTAAAAAAATGTTCTTCCAGCCCACCCACATGGTCTCCCTGGACGTCTTGGTCATTCTGCAATGTTCTGTGTGGAGAGGGCGTGAGACAGAAAAGCAGGAAGTGTCATGGCATTGGAAAAGCAGAGTGTGAGAACCCTCAGGACACACTGCAGACAGACGTGTGCAGCGGCACCTGCTGCAATGGTATATAAATGCTCAAAGTTAGATGAGAAATACTAAAAGACACTATACCTTGATTCCTTCATGTACTATTTATCATGTATTTTTGAGTTAGATAAGGGCTGGGGCTTATGGAACCCCTGGACTCCATGCTCAGTCACCTGTGGAGGAACAGGAACCCGAACAAGGCAGAGAGTCTGCTCCAGTCCTCCTGAATGTCGCTCAGCATGCATTGGCCCTGAAGAAGAGAAAGAGTCCTGTGAGGCCAGCAACAAGTGTCCAGGTGAGGTTGGCTCTATTTTCAGCTCTAAGACAATACCAGGGTTGCTGCAATGTTCAGATAAATTATCAAAACGTGAAAGGTCCAGGAAACCCAACCCAGATATCTATATCAATGGACTCCAATCCTGGTCCTCAGGGTTCACTATCCTACGTGACTTCACTGCTACACAACCTGGAGAACCAGGGTTGGTAGCAATGGATCCAAAGTGTTTATGTAACAAGGATTTATTCTACCTTTTAAGTTAATTAAATGTTGTCACAGTCTCTGTGTTCTTTTTTATGGTTGAGTCCATGGAAGTTGGTCCAGTTGGGAAGCTTGGTCACAGTGCTCTGGTTCCTGTATCACTGACCAAAACATGCCCACAAAGGTACGACAGCGTACCTGCTCCAACCCAGCCCCCTCTACTGACACGGTACCACCAGGCAACAACTGTCCTGGTGATGCTCTTGAGACGCAGGACTGCAGCGAACTCCCTAATTGTCCAGGTAAGATGGGAAGCTCACTGATGACCTGATCTCTTAAATAGCAGTAGGAAGCAGTAAGCTAAGATTGACTTTTTCTTCAGTGGATGGCAACTGGGGGTTCTGGTTTCCACCTGCTCCGTGCTCCGTCTCTTGTGGAGAGGGTCTGCAGCTGTCATTTAGGCGGTGTGACAACCCTAGCCCTAAATATGGTGGCAAATATTGCGAGGGGCCAAGCACTCGGAGCAGCGTCTGTAATAGACCCTGTCCTTGTAAGCCACAAACATGCACATCATTAAATCTATAACACTCAAATGCAAACATGATGTGAATATCATTGTCTTTCAGTCCATGGAGTCTGGTCTGGTTGGTCAAACTGGGGCGACTGTTCATCTTCCTGTATCCCACCTGGCGGAGCTTCATTGAGGACTCGCCATCGATCTTGTTCTAACCCTGCCCCGTCGTTGAACCCACCTGGTAATGCATGCCAAGGTGACAACTCCCAAACTGAACATTGCAACCACCTACCTCATTGCCCAGGTATACCTGCATGTCTCTTTAAATATGACCACTAAAATGTACCCAATAACATCCACAGGTCTACTGACAGAGCTCATCCCAACCGCCAGTTGATCAACCAAAAAATTCCCTACCTGGAACTTGAGTGTTCATCTGGTACAGTCATAGGTTTACCATGGGCAGCCAGCCTCAGATCAAAAATACATTTAAGGTTAAATAGTCCCTCTAAAAGGCCCTGAGGAGTTTCTGCGTGCATGGATGGATGTTTAACCTGTGTCTCCAAGTTGCCATTTAACAGGCAACTTTCTCTAGGATGTTCCTTAGGTTTTTGTTCAATGCCAACTAAAAATAAACACCAATCTCCCAATGAACCTATAGAAAATGGATGAATGGGAGCACTAAGGTTTTAAATTAAACTCCAAGGCTCCCATTGGTCCACGCAGAGATAATTAAGAATATATTATTCCCATTCATAAATCTCTCTTTTTTAGTGGATGGCAACTGGGGTCCCTGGTCAGCCTTCACTCCATGCCCTGTTACATGTGGCGTGGCTCTTCAGGTCTCGGAGAGGAGATGCAACAACCCCGCTCCCAATCATGGTGGCCGCCCATGTCCTGGAAACGATAAGCAAACCAAACTGTGCTCAACACAAGTCCACTGCCCAGGTACAGCAGGTTCAAGAGCTTCAGATTCATTTTGTTGTTTCTCCAGAATGTTTCTCACATTTCTGATGTCACTCATATAATCCGTCTGAAATTAAGCAAATGTGACTTAATTAATAATAGCTGGACTTTTGGTGCTTTTCTCTCCAAATTGAACTGAACAAATATACAACTCTGAGAATTTTAAAGAGTAATGCCTTAAAAGGCTGGACTGTTAAGCTCTCAAATATTGAAAAAAATGAAAAATATCACTTACCAATATGAAATTGTGTTGGTTTACAGTGGACGGCGTGTGGGCCGAGTGGTCCGCCTGGGGTGCCTGTACGTATGCATTTGGAGGAAGAGATATCCGCTGCATGACAACAGGTGGCAAGCAGACTCGAAGCCGCACCTGCCTACATCGAGCTCACAACGGCTCCATCTGCACCGACGGAAAGTTGACAGACACTCAGGTCTGCTACAACGTCGATAAATGCTATCGTGAGTACAGATATATTTTAACCCTTTCCTGCCTTTTCTATTAGATTGATCAACAGTTAGGTCGATCATGTGAGGGACAGATTCAATGTAAATAGTTACTTGAAGTTATATATATATTTTGATGGATATTTGATGCCTGTAGCTGTCTGACAACCAATTGTATCGGAATTTTGAAGTGGCAGTATTACGTAAAATCGACTTTTGTGGGCTTTACAACATGTTATGTAATTCCCTTATGCATGTTTGAGAAATCCTTTCATCTCCACGGCAACCATTCAGTTGTGCAAAGCGGCTGGGTGGACCTAGCCCCGCCTTTTAGACGCAGCTCCTCCTCGGAACTACAGCGTTCAGGTTTCCGAGCCTGCGCCTCACAGAGTAGTTTCCTCCACAACTCCCCACTCAGCTCCTTCAGACTAGCCAGCAGTAATTATCATAGCCTGGTGAAACTGCACAGCTCGTAGTGCGAGAGCAACGCTAGTTAAAAAGAGAGAAAAAAGTAAGTAAAGGGTTAATAGAGGAGCAATGTTGTGATGACCTCCTGAAGGCGCAGCTTCAGAAAGAGCCGGAGTTTTTAAAGCAACAGAAGCTCAATTTCAAAGCATTAAATTACATTTTCTTAAGTCACATTTGAAATATCTAGCATTTATTTAACAACTGAACTTAACAGTTACTTGATTGTGCTATATAATGGCACTATGTGTCTGGAACATGCATAACACTGTCCCTTTAAGTTTCTGGAACTGCTTTACAAACTAACATTATGTGTTACAGTGAAAGGATCCTGGGATGGCTGGGAGCCTTGGAGTTTATGTAAACCGGCCTGCGGAGTCTCGTCTAAACGTAGGAGGTTCCGAATCTGTAAACCCGACTACAGCGAGTACAAGTATGTTTTAAATCCACAAGCCAATATTAATACAGTAAGAGTCCAGATTCCCTAATAAACAGGTTTTACTAAAAAATAAAAAATGTGTTTTCAGTCCAACTATTGGTCGTCAGCGGGAACCAGCACATTTCCATGGAAAGCCAAACGCCGACTGTGGTGCGCTTCCTGATGGAGAGAAGAAGTATGAAATTGAAGACTGCCTTAATGTCCCTTCCTGCACCTAACAGTGCATCAGCCGACAACATCAACAATGTCAAAGCTAGCTTTATTGGTGACATATTTGCAGAAACTGCATTTTAAAGTCTGTTTTCAAAACTTTTTACTCTGCAAGATGGGTAAATTTGTTGCCTTGCTTTTTGTGATTTTTGTCATTCTTTATACATCCAAATCAGATTCTTTATTATTGTAATAGCTTTAAAAGAATTAGACTAAAAAATAAATAAGCATGAATCCGACTGTAAAACATACTGTGTTTCTTCCGCTTCTGAAACAGTAATTAAATTTTAGGAATTAAGTCACACTTAAAACTCTGCCAGTTTTCCAGTCACAACCAAAGAAAGTTGTTCACTCGTCTTATTTAAAATTATTCTGTATCCAAAAGATTTGTCTTAGGAATTTATTTTTTTTTTACAGTTTCTAAATGCTTTGGGTCAAAGTCCTCAGTTGTTTGTGGCCCTACATACTATGATATTCTAATGAAAACTAAAGCAAACAAAAAATAAAAATAAACAAATGTGACTAATAGAAAGGAAAGTACATTTATTTAGGATCGTCTTTTGACAAACTGATTCCTAAAAGTGTCCATAAACACAAACAGTGTCCATCTGCATCAGCTCCAATTGGTCTAAAAAAAACAAAACAAAGTGCTTAACAAGGTAAAGAACAGGGCTATATATTAATAAACAAAATAAAGACATAACAAGCAACACAGAAAAATAAAGTAAAATCAAACTAATCTAGTTGGTGCTTTACAGACTGAATTTTGCATGATCACTTCTGAAACAAATATAAAAAACCACAACAGATGTACCAGCCTTGTGCTGCTTCTGTCAGCTTAAAGCTCTTTATTTAGTTTGAAAGACATCAAAGAGACATTGAGACACATGTAGCATCCGGCTGCCTCTTTCCCAACACGTATACATACATTATTATTTCCGGGTCACGTGTTTCGTAAGGCACAAGATAAATTAAAAAGATGGAGGAGAAGAACCACCTTTAGAAGGCAACATCAGCCTCAGAGGCTTTTCAAAGCCGACAGCTTCCAGGAGAACGTAACGCTTCTTACAAAACAGACTAGAACAAAGGCGAAACAGCTGGAAAACACACAAAACTATTCATATACACATTTAAAATACTTTCTCAATGCTTGATGTAAACGCAACATGCAGAAATCGACAGATTTTAGGTGTTTAGAAGGTCAAATGTCAACCTAACATCCTGGTTGTCAACAGAAAACCGCTGCTTCTGTAGTGTCAAACACAGCAGCAGCAGATTTATCTAAAGCGTTTCATACCAAGACCTACGTTATGTTGCTGCTCTTACTATTCCCTTTTGAAGTAGAGCTGTAAAGCAAAAGCACTGCTCAATATAACGTATATATAGATATATATTTATAGAAAAAATAATAATTAAATGCCATCTTCTGAGTTTCCTTTTAAATACAACGTGAAACATAAAAAGTTAAGACTGAATGTTTCTAAAGACAGAATGTGAACAAATCAAAGTACTGACAACAGAGCTTATTGTAAAATAAGTGACAACCAGGCCCGCTGTGAAGGTTATAAATGTTAAAATGGTTCCAAATTTAGACATTTTTATGTTTTTAAAGCCACTATGCGTAGATTTAATCAGGAATGAAACCGTCAAGTAAATCTTCCAAAAAGTCTCCATCATGTTTCCAGTCCAAATTAACTGGTTTTATTCTGAAAGTAGGAGTGGAACCGGATTGGAGTCAGAGCAGCATGAACCTCCCCAACATGCTGCTGCGCACTGCTAGTCAGATGGATGAAAAGAGCAACACTGGCAATAAAATAAATAAAATGCAGAATTATGTGTTGAGTTTTTTCACTTGTGTTTAACTGCAAAAACATGAAATCAGAGCGGCCATAAGCCCCACTGCTAAATTAACCTTTTAATCCCAGGTGTATCTTCTTTTTTGGTGCATTAACATTCACAGCATTACAGCGCCACCTGCAGGGTTGGCATGCAGTGGTTACTACGGTGTTTTGAATGCACCAGGTGTTTCCATGTAGATCAATGCAAAGTGATGATGTGTTTATGTGAAAAAATTTAATTTGAAAAAACTAACTTTTAATCATCTGGACCAGTTCTTAATTAAAAATGATAAACCATTTTTTAGTTTCTATTAAAGAACTGAATTACAGGATTTCTTCAAGTTTTTTATTTCAAAATTAGATACATTCCCAAGATTTTCCCTTTTAAAGCACTCAGGATGGACATTTCAGTACAAACTGTTTACTAATGTTCTTTGTTTTTTTATTTCTGAAGGAGCCCGACTTCTCAGTCAGGATTTTTGCCAAATCACATATTCTATTTTATTTTTCCAAATTTTTGATTTCTAAATCAGAAAATTAAACTAATTGATAATGTATGTTTTGCTTTAATAGGATGTATGTAGGGAAACCTGATAAATCTGCACATAGTGGCTTCAGTATAATGAAGAAATTGAAGGTAATACCTGGAACCAACACTCTGCAACTATTTAAACATGCTAAAAACTAAAACTGCAGCAGCATGTTTAGTTATTTTAGCCTGTATGGCCAAACATAGACCAGTTCTATAATTAGTTTATTATAAAATAACAGCTAATTTAATTGTCTTTTTAACAGGCTTGATCTGAATGGAAAGATTTCCCTTTAAAAACAATCATCTCTGAAACGTAACCATTTTATGGCTTTTCCATCCACTTCGCTAGATGTAATGTTGACACTCAATACTAATGATTGTTATCAGGTTTTAAAATATTCATGTGCAAAGAGTCACATTCAATTCCAAAAAGGTAACACTTGGTAATGGTCTTATTTCATCGTAACAAGAGTGTTTCTGCACAGCAAACAAACCCCATTAACAACTTAGTGAGTGAATTTCTTCTTCTTTGGTTCTTTCACCCGTGTCTGTTTATTTTTATTTTTTTACAACAGTGCTAAAAAGCCAGCATGTAGTTGTGTTATCTGAGCTAAAGCAATAAAATACTTCTCGTCTCTTTGGTTCAACTGCCCCCGCGCACACACACACACACTCCCCTTCAACAACCATCAAGAACGTTTGGATGAAAATAAAAAAAAATAGAAAAAATCAGATTAAATTACACACAATCCTTTGGCCATTAAGACACCAGCCTCTCTAATATGTGCAGAATATAAACCGTCTTTTAGTTTGTCCGTCATCATTTTACAGTATATACAAACATACATATATAGTGTATGTGGCAACAGAAAATAAACCGTTCTAGCTTCTATAAATATGGGATAAAACTTCCATCTTGGCACATTAACTTGTATATACTCTTTTTACATTTCTGAAATTCTTTACTCACTTCTTAAAGGGAAGCCTTGCCTTGCGACTGATGCGATTAATGAGTGTCTAAAGCTGCTTTTCTCTTAGTTTTTACACATTTAAAAAGCGTGAGGATAATAAAAAAAATGTACTGTGGACATAAGTGGAAGTGTGGTGATGATGAAGACTTCTTATGGTTGAATTTGGCCGTTGACAGTCAGGTCATACCTGCAGCAAAAAGACGTTTTGTCAAGTTTAGAAGTGAACATTTTGAATTTTACATCCTATAGAGCTTGGTGGTTTAAGTTAGGTTGAGATGTACATTCAACTTCTAAGAAACGAACGGGATGTAACCCAACAGGCTGAGAGACTCAAAACTCCAGCCAGTTTTTTATATGATTTTTATTGCTAAAAACATAGAAATATGAGGGAACTGGACTACTGGGGGGCCTTCGCAGAGATGTTTATTAGTGAAGATTTTGTATTATTTTCCTCTTACTGCAAAATTACGTGCAACTGTGCGTTCGAGCACAAAAATCCATCAAGAAAATCATTCATTGCTGTTTATGGACATAAATATTGGTGTAAAAGTTCAACATGTATCTTGTTTTATGCAAAACTGTAATATCAATCTAAACAACAAGAAAGGCAAGAGCATTCAAGCACATTTACCATTTATATTAAACTCATAGTAATCTGTAACACTGGCCAAAGAAATGCTAATATTTGTATAATTTAATCAGTCTTTCTGTCGGCTTTAAGAAAATAAACAAAATCCCTTTTCTGAGCCTTTAGTGGCCAAACTGGAACTGAGCAAAGGCGATTGTCATATATGGAGTCATATATGTGTCATATTTGGAGTGATTATGTTTCCATTTGATGGAAATTAGAAGATAATTTTAGAAAAATGGTTTAGAAAAAAGGAGAACAATATAATGGAATAATGTTAATTAAATTTTTTGGTCAACAAAAATGGGTGAAGTGAGCGCTTTTACTTTGTTAAACTTTCAGTTTGAAATGGTAAAAGTGTTTTGAGGTTATTTTTTATGCTTTCTGTCAAAATGCAAAATGTGTTATTAAATAAAGCAATAATTACTCATTATCTTTCTGTATTTGACTGTAAATGCTTCCTTATTGTGTATTTTAACCATCCAGGACATCTGGAAACTATTCCAGGGATGGGAATTGAGGAATTAGTGATACCGATTATTGATTTCACTTATTGATGCATCATGCTGCATTCAATTCAAATCAAATTAAAGGCGAGTTAAAAAAATAATCTCTCTGGACATAAAAATTAAGATTTTAACAAATGTAAATGTGTGTAATTCGTTTTTGAGGCTTCCCATCTCTAGCAGCAGCTGAATTCAATTTTCAGGGCAAAATAAAACTGTGGTATGAAAACCGTAGACAGACTTGTGTAAAAAAATGAAATAAATTCGGCTACTAGTAGGAGATGAAATAAAAGTTTTTAAAATAGTATTTCTGCCAAGCATTAGAGAAAACGTACCATTGTGTTGAACCTTTGGTTATATCGTCATGATTTAAATCCACCAAGACCTGACGTGAAAAAAAAAGAAGATTTAATTGATTAAGAAAGATTTCAAGCCAACAAACTTGCAGACGCTAACCTATGCAGATTTCCCCACAGCCAGGAAACTAATTCACGTATTTTAAGATCTCTTTAAGCAAGTATATGATAAAAACTATAATTAGAAAGTACCTTTCCAAGAAGACCTTTATGTTTGGAGAGCAGACCTCCACTGTTTTTCACTGCAACATCCAGATTGCGACTACTGAGCTCCATCCAGGTAACAGAGAACTCAAACCTGACCAGGGAGGAGAAACGCAGCTTTTCATCAGCTACAACGCAGCCAGGCATGAAAACGAAATGAGTTTTAACAGTTTGACTTACGTTTCATCGAAATTCGGATTCTGTGTTTTCTTATGCGTGTGAGTTTTCCTCCGTCCCGACCTCCTTTTGTCAGGAAGCAGGTAGAGACGGGCGTACGGGTTTGAGCCGTGATCCGTGAAAGCGATCAGGTTTCTGCAGGAGTCAACAAAAAGATTCTAAAAAATAGAGTTTTCTTACAAAATGTAAAGGCGTTGCTGTGATTATTCTGACAGCCGCCTACCTGCAGGAGTGAACGACCACGATGAGCCTGTTCCTCTGCGTGCTGTACCGGATGGTCAGCTGGATGGTGCCCAGAGGGCTGTGACTGGAATCCGAGCCACTTCACACACACAAAAAACACATCACGTCTATTTCCACACACGCCCAGCATTTCTCACAGTTTCTGATTTAGAATGAAAAGCTGATCAGTTCCAGTGTAAAGTCAATAAATCTTTAACGCACATGGATAACGAAAACACAGTGAAAAAGAAAAAAAGATTCTAAGTATGAATAAAAAGCAAGAGTGTAGTCAAGACAAAGCATTTTATTGTCAATAGATTGAGCTGTAAAAACTTGTTATTCAACTAGTTTTACTAATTAAATGTAATGTTTAGGAGCCTGAGGGCATTGTGATGAACTGTTTATTTAAATTCATGTCAAAATGTCTTTTTCTGATAGTTTAAAACTTAACGAGCTTTTTGATCCATTCAAACAGATTTAAAGTGCAACTCTGAATGCAAAGTTGTCTATTCAGCTAAAACTGGACAACAAATGATGAGGACATTACCACTGCGTTATCAGAGTGTGTCGTAATCATTTCGCTGTTTGGAGCACAATAATTGTTGGCTAATATATTACAGGTGTTACAAACTTTTATTTTTATGGTATATTTTTTTTTACAACTCCTTCTCTGATCCGGACTTGATGACATCACAACCTGCTGACGTCTGTAAGCCATTTAATGAAGACTCATTTTTAGATTGTAACAATTTTTAAACTTTTGCTTTAAGGTTCTGTAAGATATGACTTGACCTTCCTTGATTTTTTATCCTGTTGTTTATACCTAACATACTCCCATAAACTTTAATGAGAAAAATAATGTTACTTATGACTCACAATAATTTCTGAAGCCTTTGCTCTAAAATGTAATAATAATTAGTCAGTATGACCCCATATCTCTCATTGATTCACATCTTTGAGGTTTATATGATGTTATAATGTTATTCCTTCATCAAAATAATTTCTGATGTGATGTTTTGATTATTTCATGCTTGTATCTACTAGTGACTAAGAAATGCAATCCTCCCAAACAAAAAAACAATCAGAGCCAGAAGGCGGAGCTTAGCGCTGTCAATCAACCTCATGTTCTCACTATGCTAATGGCGGCGAAGCAACTCAACATTACAGAAAGACCGTTTGTCCATTGTCATCGGTGGCCATGCTAACTACACTGTGGTAATGTAGCAGGGTGAAGAGGGTGATTAACAGCACTAAGACCTGCGTCTGATTGGTTGGTTGTAGTTAGCACTGGTAGAAGGCAGAGGAGCTAAATTTTTTCACAGATTATATTTCCCATAAGAAACTGTCACAACATGGTGAGAAATAAGTAAAAAATATTTCTTTGAAAGTCACATCCTGCAGCTTTAACTACACTCACTTGGGCAGCTGCTGGAGTCTCTGATGCAGCTCCTGAGCAGCGTAGGGGTTGGAAATATCCGAAGCGATGCTGGGCGTTGGCTCCTTGCCCCCGTTCAGGAACTGCTGGGAACCAGAGATAGCCAGGTAGGATGTGCTCTTCCCAGTTTCTGCTAGGCTCTGACCTCTAGCTCTTCCTCCTCCAACACCAGCCTGTTCCAAGTCCACGCTCCCCATGGACTTCACTGGGGGCTCCGACTCCTTCCGCCGGTTGGACAGGTCCTGGACGGAGGCGGTGGAGGAGCGGGGGACGTCTGAGATGGAGGGCGGAGGCTTGCTGGAATCTGAGGAAACGGAGGGTTGTGGGATAGGAGTGGAAGAGCTGGACTTGCGGACCTGGACGGATGACGGGGTGGAGTTTGAAGGTGAGGTTGGTATCTTTTCAAGAGACAACACCTGATGGAAATAATAAAAAAAACAAAAAACATAAACAAAAAAAGCGATTAGAGGCTCAGCAAATACATCAAAGTTTAGAGCAAACGGTGACTGATATCCAAGGTGTTTCACCCGCAGAGCCATCTTCATCTTGAGGGTGCAGCTGGGTCCGGCGTTCTTGAGGGGGAAGCGCTGGCTCAGAGTCATGTCCTCCGCCTCTAAGAGACGGGTCAGGGGCAGAGCCAGCGTCCCCAACGAACACTCATGCTTTGCATCCTTCACCTGAAACAGCCGGGGTTAAAACGCTCAGCGGAGGGACGAGGGAAACACTCTGGGTCACAGAACAGATGGAAACATCCTCACCTCGACCTGCAGCTCTTGCATTTTTGGGTTGTGGATGAGGAAGGTGAAGTTTTCCTCCCACACTGGTTCATTGGTTTTATATTTGGTCTGGAAAAAGATGCAGATGAAAGACAACTTTAAGAGGGGAAAACAGACGATGTGCCATAGTTCAGACAGCCGGCTGATCTGAGAAGAAGTGTAGAGTCTGGAATAGGGCTGGTGATAAATCAACAGTATCGATTAATACAATTTTTGGTTTTTTAAGATTACATTTTTTGGAAAATATTGATGTTTTTTTCATCAAGCCTGTCATCTTGTTTGACAAGAATGTTTCACAGCTTTTATTTATTTGGTCAACTCTGCAATGGCGCATAAGGGCCGGGTTAACTTTTTCTTTTTTTTCATTACAAGAATAAAGTCAGGGTTTTTTGTGGCACTGTATCATTTCATGATTTTCCCCCAGGATTTCTGTTTTACAACACTCCTACATAGTGGCACTTGGCTAATTAATAACGAATCATTGATGATGCTAATATTATGACTATATCATTGTCATCAAATAGAAGTTCTCATAGCCTGGTTTTTGTACTCTGTTGTAAAACTCACAGGAAGGATGATTGAAATAAAAGCAACTTCTTGAAAATATTTTTCTTCAATTTTTTTCAGAAAATAAAGTGAGCACAAAAAATAATCAGAGCTTTTATTGGTTAAGTCATATGGCCTAGCTTTAGCCTGAACGAACAATATTCAGAACCAGATGACTTTGCTGATGTAAAATTGACTTTACATCAACAAAGTACATATTTATTCCTTGAAATGATTTTATTAATATCATTAATAGTTGAACTAAGTCTGTAAACCAAATATGCCCTCACCTTGCTGTCAAAGGACTTGTGTCCCACTCTGAACTGGACCACTGGACTGGGATCACTGGTCATTTTTTTACCAGACTGCAGGAAAACAAACAGGTTTCAATGAACAAACAGGAATAATGAGAAGTTTTGATCAAAACAAAGGTTTTCCTAACACAACCTGAACAGCAATGGAGCCAATTATGTTTTCATTAAAATTAGCTCAATGTTCAGAATGGCTTCTTTTTTTCTCAAAATAATCCACTTATAAACACATAAGAGTTTCATAAATGTAAAAAAAACAATAAGTTGAGCTCATCAAGTATTAATTTGGGGCTGTAATAACAGAAGATTTAGAATAGAAACTTTGGGAAAGAGCAGGTAAAAGTCCCATGACCCAAAAAGTCCAGAAAAAAACACCAGATTCAATTCGAAGAAGAAATTCAATCGTAAAGCATGAATGTAGCTCAGGCAGTAATGCACACACTGTTAGACACAGCTTTAGTCGGGCGACGTGATGGTCAGTAAATGACAGAAGCTCTGAGCGGATTAAAATAAAACTCCTGCTGTAGCTGTGTGTGTTTGTGGAGACGTCTTCGTGTTTCCTCTACGTTTCCCTTCAGTGTCTGAGCCGTATTTGTGTTCTCTGTTGCTGTTACCTTCATGGCCTTACTGATCGAGGCCTTCCTCAGCCCCGTCTGGTTGAACTCTAATGGATTGCGCTTTGATTTTCCCCCAGTGAAGGCAGGAGAGAGTAACACACACAGAAACACACACACACACACACCGGGAGGTTAATTAGGGGATGGGAGAGGGCATGCGGGGAGGAAGAGAAGGAGGAGAAGTTGATGAAACACACCACCACCGCCAGCATCACCAAAGGATTGGGATGCACCCAGAGTGAGACAGACACAGAGACAACATGGATGATCACATGGTTAATGTCATTCCCCACTTAATGAAGCAACAGGTAGAGATGAATAAACAACATTCAGACAGAAAATTTACACTGGAAATAAGATTATTCAACATTTATTTGGATACAAACTGGTTGAAGAGCTTCCTCTAGTGGTATTCAGAACAAAATACTGACATCAGATAATCTACAGTATTGGTGGGTGATATGGAATAAATGTTTTATTGTGATATTTTGCTGTACTTTGTGATAAAGATAAGAGAGACAATAAGCAATATTTATCACTTCTTTTTTAGGTAACTGACTGTGTGGCACAGCAGTCATAGCTGCAAAAATACAAAAACAGCTTGTGCAATAATACACTTCTTCAGGAGGGTATTAAAAACTGCTCACAGTAACTGATTTTTTGATAGTTATTGATATTTTCATTGAACAAAAAGTGGAAAAAACAGTAAAACTAACACTCCTGACAATCCAAACAGTTTTTAGGATTTTTAAATGTCACTAATTGGAACTTATTATGACAATAAATCAAAAATCCCTATCATGATAAGAAGTTTATCACGATAAATAACAAACGATATGATAAACGCCTGCAACTAATCTGTCTCATTAGGTTATCCTGAAATGAAACGTGACAAACAATGTTTAGGATTGCTTAGGATTATTTCTGCTTTCTAAAGCACTCCACACCAAAGCAACGCACTGCTGCACTGCTTTGGTGTGGAGTGCTTCTGTTGTGATACAAAACAAGCAAAAACCACATGTATGTTCTGATATGAGTGCATCTGATCACTACGTTGTATTCTGATGTCTTTATTGTGATGTTTGGTGTGACTAAACTCTTACTCCCCTTAAGATTAATAAAGATAAATAAACCTCAGAGGAAATGAAACTGAAATAGTGGTAACATAAGATCCACTGGAACAGTGTGAACTCTGCTAGTGTTGAGCTTTCCATTTCACACTTATTCATATTTTTACCAGCATAGTATATCTGGGATGCTGTGAGTCACATGAGCAGAGTAAGATACCTGAGCATGCATATTTTGATTTGCAGAGTTTCTGAGGAACTCGTCAAGGGAAGAGGGAAAAACTGAACACACAATGACTTCAAACCATAAACTGCATATAAAATATGGACAGAACCCAACTGGTTAAAATCAGCATTTGCTCTGATCACCAGCTGGGGCCAACAGCTTCAGCTGCAAAAGTTGGTCTCACTGCATTTTTTTACCTTGATGTTTAACCTCGGAGACCTGGAGTGAGATCAACGTTGCAACGACTGAAAAGCTGAACTTGTCCATCTTTTACTGTACAAACAGTTTAAGGAAAGCCAGGAATGATGAAGGGAAGCAATCCAAAAAACCACAATTTGCCTTCACTGCTCTGAATACCTCCCCAAACTAAAAATGAATGACTCCTTCCTAATTAGTTTAAATACCTAACACTGTGCTTTACAACACCATTTATAGGCCATAAACATCTCACATTTTGTCATCCAACAATCCCAAACCTAAATAATATGCATCATTTGAGATTTTGTGAGATAATTCAACACATTAATGTAAAACAGATGGAAAAGAATACATGAGTTTCAACATTTTATACAAATAAAATCTGATGTGTGTCATATGTATGCAGCCATATGTATGCATATACATATGTGAATTAATGCCTTGCAAACCCACCTTTAAAAATATTTATTGCTTTAAGTTTTTATGGGAGTCTCTAAAAGCTTTGCACGTCTAGATAATAACATTTTCAAATGTTGGATAATTATTGAAGCACCAAATGTTCAGGCTCTTTTTGCCACAAATATATTCAGTGATATTTGTTGCTTAATGCAGCATAAAAAATGAGGGAATTCAAAGAGGTGGTTAAATCAATTAGAAACTTCAGCTTAGTTGTTTTACTGAAGAAATCAACCAGAAACACCTTTTTACATGAAATCAGTGATGAATATTATGATTTTTTAAATATGTTTACAATATTTATTCTCTGATGATGTTTGCTATATACCTAAAGCAAAATACAGCAACACTTAAGCCGTATTCACAAATATTACTTAATATTACATGTTTCCATGTAAAATACATTACATTTCTGAGATTTTTTCTTTTCAAAATATAACATTTAACTTTACTGCTGTAAGGTGACAAAATGTGAGAACATTTTGAATTTTGTTTAATTTTATTTTGAAATGTAATAAGTAGAAATTGATCACCTGGAGTCAAGCTCCTGTTGATTATAAAACTACCTGGTTGTAATTCTCTCCTTAAAGAGATATATTGACTGCATAGGAATGTTTCTGGATGAGTCTTCTACAGAGAAGCAGAAATGTTAAGGCCTTCTTTAACTTTCCCATCAACCATATGTTACAAATACTTAATGTGGAGTTTTTCCTCCAAAGTAAAAAGAAAAAACAACCTCACCAATTGAAAGTTAAGCTTATTAAATGAGGATGTGCATGCAAAGGTTTAGCAGGAAGACTGCCACTAATCGTCCTAAAATTTAAAGTTTTCTCTGTTTTTGTGTAGATGTTTGGGTGTATTTTATGTCCCATCCTTTCCTTTCGCTTTTGGAAACCCCAACAGAAACTTTACCAAAGTATAATGCTAAGACAAGGATTCAAACTCATGCACTGGAGAGGATTCATGCTGTTCAGGCAAAATGAGGCATAATCACTCTTCAGCATTTCTCATACTGCTAAGATGCAGAGATCAGCTAGTGGACTCACAAACAAGGTCCTATAGAGAGAAGACGTGTTCTCACAAAACACGAGGCCCGCAGAGCGCCTCTCTTTTAAGTAGCCTGAACCCAAGTTCCCCTCGAAGACGCTCTTCAGAGCAGCGAGGAGGCACGGAGGAGAAGAAGAAGAAGAAAAAGCAGAGGAGGCTGAGAGGAGAAAAGTGAAGCCTGTGCTTCATCTGAGCCACTACAGACAAATGTGTGCTTGCTAATAAAACAGAGTTCCTGTTGTTACTCTCAAACTAAACACAAAGTAATCTCAAACACAGTTAAGGTGTCATAATTTTACAAGTTTAAATCTTTTGTAAATAATTCAAGAATTTGTTGAATGTGATCAGTTTAAAAAGCTGCACATCAAACAGCATATGAATGTGCATAATACAAACAGAAATACATAAGGGATCATTTCTTCTACTGTAGAAATAAAAGTCACAAAACAAGTAGAAATATTAATATTAGAGACTCACCAATGGCTAACAGGAGTTATGCTTCACTGACTGTATTGCTGTATTTATATTTGTTTACTTACTGCATTAACAGAAAAACTGTCAACAGTTTTGCAAGTTTAGTTGAAGCAACCAATCACATTAACAGAATAAAACCAATTTAAATGGATATGTCAGATTTGCAACTGCTTCACATTTTAGGACAAGATGGAAAATAGAGTGAGAGAGAAGCAAGAAAGTAGATAAGAGAGATTACATTTATCTATAATTTTTAACTTCAAATAAAGGTAATTTAAACAAACAAAAAAAGAGAAATCAAGTCTGCTGTAACCATTAAAGTTTCACAATATTCCTAAAAATGAGTACACTCCAAGTCTTAAAAACCGATTCATTAGTTCCACTAAAAGCCTGTAAAACCTAAAATTAGCTCCGTTGATTATAAACCAGACTGACTCACCGGCAGGTTTCTGGCTGAATCTAGGAAGACTATGAGCACTGCGGACGAAAGCCCGTCAGTGGAGCGAGAGCCGTCCGCCCTGATCTGCAACAACGCCTGTGAGGGAAGAAGAACAGATCAGATCAGAGAGGCACTTTTCCTCCATATGGCCCATGAACCAGAGTCTGGTTCTGAGCAGAGTCTGGTTCTGAACAGAGTCTAGATCTGAACAGATTCTGGTTCTCACCAGAGTCTAGATCTGAAAAAAGTCTAGATCTGAACAGAGCCTAGATCTGGCCAGAGTCTAGATCTGAACAGATTCTGGTTCTGACCAGAGTCTGGATCTGAACATTGTCTGGTTCTGAACAGAGTCTAGAGCTGAACAGATTCTGGTTCTGATCAGAGTCTTGATCTGAACAGAGTCTAGATCTGAACAGAGTCTGGTTCTGTTTGGAAGTATATCTGTGCAGTTGTACCTGGTCTAACTTCTCAGGTGAGGGCAGCAGACACAACCACTCCATCTTCAGGTGCAGCTTTCCTTTGGGAACTTCTTCCAGATTAAACCACTAAGAGGAGGGAAAAGTAATCAATACTCAATATCTGATTGTATCATTTTCCGGCTCAGTCTGGGAGCATCCACTACATTTTTTAAAAGAAATCTTAAAGTTTCTTAAGAAGGCTACAAAAACCTTATTTAAAAGCATATTTTTTAAATCAATATCAATCAATATTGGTTAAAGCTTATAACTAGACGCCTTAAAAAAAGGAAATTGAGTAACAAAGAAAGAAAAATACTGTCTTTATTATAATGAAAATTATTTCAACCAATATTTTATATTTTTGTATTATATTTCTTCACATCTCAGCAAGTTTATTTTAAAAGCCTTTTGCTCTTCACTTTTTTTAACATAAAAAAGTCATAATTAACACACACTTGCTTATTAACTTTATTATACGTTATTTTTGATCTTATTGTCGTGTGTTTGTTCTACAAACCATATTGATGGACAACATCTTAACATCTAAAACTAGAAAAATCTAAATATTTGACAACAAAAACCTAATTGTTGTTGAGTTCAAGCAGCTGAAGATCTTTGCATCCATCGAGGTATTACAATTTTAACAGAAACAATTAAAGAAAGAAGATTTTTCCCTTGCAAAAACGCTTTGCAAATTCAACAATTATTACTAAAAACTATGAAAAAATAATCACCTCCTCCACAATTTGTTCCTTCTTGAGTTCCGTCATGTCGATCATCACACTGAAACACAAATTGTAAAAACACGTCAGCTCAAAAAGTTTTACAGAAGGACAAATGCTTTTTTTAGCTTGTATGCATTGTGTGCACAATTATTTATGGCATCATTTAACATTTATCGTGTTGTTTACAATATATTGTGAAAAATTTATTATCATGATAAATTTCAATTAACGTTAAATAAAACTGTCTAAAATGTTAATTTTGCCATATTCTGCAAAAATGATGTGGTCAAAATGCTCACTGACCTAATAATGGTGCACACAGTGTAATAGTTAATGAAGGCAGTTTTTACTTTCAGTGAAACAAAAAGAACCTACTTTCCCAGTTTGTCATCTTCATCTGGGTCTTCATCAAACAGTACAATTTTCATCGTTTTTGCCGTGTTATCGTACATCAAGAACTGAAGAGCAACACATAAACAAACATTAATACTCTCTTCAATGTCTGCTACAAACTTCTTAGGGACTGATAACATTAAAAAACCCGCTAAAAATCAACCGATGAACATCAATAACAATCCGGATGTACATCCTACATAAACATCTTCAGTTTACGGCATAACTAAGAGCAAATCCTCTAAAAAGAAGGCAGGAAACTGAGTCCAGCTCACCTCATGGACCTCATTCCATCTAGGATTGAGATTCTCTTTGATGACTTTGCTCTTGACTTCCTGTGTGCCGAGCTGGATGACTCCATATGGGTCGGACTTGCCCTTGATTAGTCCTCCCAGGAACTTGTCCTTGCCCACTAGGTCCTGGGCCTCAATAAAGTGGATTCGTACCAAGGCCTTAAGAGTGAGAAAATGGAAGAAAAGTTGATGAAAAGTGGTTCTCAAATTCATTATGCATGTAACCTGCTGTTTAACAACTAAATTTTTAGATAATTTGCTTTCAGCTTCCACATTGTCCTCTGACATTTTGACTGTGGGTCGTTCCACAGAGGTCAAAGGTCAATCTTTGCCTCGAACAGGAGTTGAAGATGTACCTACATTAATGTTGTCTGGTAATAATCTAGTAATGTTTTATTTGATTGAAATTAGTTCCAGTAGATTGACAAATAACGTCTGTTTTAATCTTCTTTTAGTGTTGTAGTTTGGCTTCTGTCTAGCAGAGGGACACACTGGTCATCCCTAAGAGGAGCCAGTTGATACAGAAATAAAGATGGCGGGGGTATAGTAGAATGGAGAAAAAACAGTTCAAACAGGATTTGATTTGGGGTGCGAAATCAACTTTATGTGGCTTTGTTATGAAATATAAACACTTAAACTCCTTAAAGTTTTACCTTAGTGGCAGAGCAGCGTGAACATCTCAACCAAAAATTACTGATGAGCAACCACTTTATGTTTATTATGTAATACAACTGACAAAAATAATGTTGAAATTGTATGATTTTTTTTAACCGAGCCATTTTTTAAACTTAGCCCTTCATGCTATGGAAAAACAGCTGGCACTAGATACAAAACAAAACTCAGATTTTTAAGGAAAAATATCAACTTTAGATTAACTCTTCAGTTTATGACTTGCATCCCTATCTGTGTGTCTGTATCAAAAAATTTGACATTTCTGTTCCAGAACGCACAAGAACTGTGTGTACCAGGAGAGTTTTCCTTGTTTAGAGTGTGTGATACCTCTGGAATGGGGAAGCGGATTCTGGCCAGTTCAGCTGCTCCCACCAGAGGGATGTTGAGGCGGTTTGGCAGCACCAAGTAGCTGTAGATGATGTCCTGGATGAGGCCGTCGCACAAACCACTGGAGGCACAGAAAGAGACAGAAAATAAAGTAAGATTTCAGTAAAAAAAAAAAAAAAAAAAACCTGTTGCAAAAGAAAAGAACAAACAGAGTCTACTTCATTCAACAACATTATTGGACTTAATGGCAAACTTTTGTTAGGTCAAGCAAAGGAAGAAATGATGGAGTCGTCATTTTGGGTTTTAGAGCGGCAACATAACACAATGTTACTCAAAATGAGTCATTTGATGTGTGTCTAAACACACAAAACTACCAAAATAAACTCTACAGATTTGACAATAAAAAGTATATTTCAAACCTAACCTGACAGAGGAACAAGACTTAGTAAAAGTGTTTTGACTTTGCTCTGCTTTCTTTAGCTGAGAGTTTGTCTGTTTGTGGCAACAATAAAACCATAAAGTTCCAAAGAAACTGCAGAGACCAATTGTAGAAACATATGCTACGGTTTTGTTTTTTAAAAAACTGCAAGAAAAAAGAGCAATAATTTACATTTCTGATTAAATCAAATTGGGCTTCATTAACAACTTAGCAGATTGCCTCCATGCCAGTCTGCTATCATGCTGACATTCATGCAAAAGGAGCCCCAACCAAGAACTAAGTGAATCTATTCTGCAGTATATGTATGTACTATTCAGTTAACTGACATTTCTGCATTACAAATCATTTTATTTATGGTTTTATATAATATTAATATATTCTAAGATACTAGAATATATTCTCCATGTTCTTTCTGCATGGAGTTTGCAAGCTCCAAATTAACATCTGATTACTAAGTGGGTGTTATTTGTTGGCATCTATTTGAAGAAATAGATGTTTGAAATTTATTTTTAATTTATAGTAGCAATTTGCACCAATCTGATGGTAAATAACAGATTATAAACAATAAGTATTCATGTTGGTGAACTCATATGCTTATCTATTCAGTAATTCAGCAACAAAAAAAGTTTTCTTTAATTAAAAATGTTGCTTATTTTGTCAGTACATGGTTTTATATTAAAATATCATTAATTACAGACCCTGAAATTAATCAAGCCCTACCACAAATTAATATACATATTCTAATTTACTGAGATACAACGTTCATGTGTATTTCACAAACCATCTCCTGACATTTCACCAGTTTTCCTCTAGGTGGCAGCAGAATCCAGCCTCTGATCACCTAAAGTTTCCCACTGCAGTAAATTAATCTGGATCAGTTTGCGCCAAAAATGAAATACAAATATAATTTTAAAAAAGTATCACAACAATATGATTACTAAGTGAAGAACTAAATATTTTCAGAAACCTGAAATTCTGCGTCCTCTCTATACATTCATAAACATTGATATTTTCAAACATCTCATTATTTTCTCCATTATAGACATGAAGATCACATTTTTTATCTTTTGGGGATAAAATGTTATTGAGTGAACACGGCTTCACACACGCATGGGGAGGAATAGGAGGGTGGGGCGACGGATGATCAAAGCACGCAGTGTAACACACACACACACACACATAAACACGCAGCAAGTGACTTCCTTCAAACTAGTTCAACGAGGAAAGCAACATTTCGCTGGGTGGAGTCTTTCAGAGCCAATCTCTGCCTAAAAACAAACAGTAAACAAAGGAAACAAATGCAGGTCTTCGCAGGGGCGACGTCTCACTCACAGCAACCTTCTGTTGCTTTAAGGTTAAATTAATTTTTCTCAAAATTTGGAAGAAAATACGTAAACAAACCGTCCACCAGTCATTTTTCAGGTTTGCATAAAAGGTTTTACCGGTTTGCATGAAGTACGACAGAACCTCGCATTATGCAGCGAGGTTCTTATGCATCCACAAATTTGGATATTTAATATAAAAGGGCCGTAATACGTCCTTTCATTTCCCAACCACATGTTGATGCAGCTATCATATAATTTCCTGGTTTTGAGTGTTGCCTTATACCTGCCAGCCTCTCGGTGTGAGTGGGTGGGACCACTCCTGAATACTTGTTTATCCCCACAGCTTGCATGTCCAGCAGAGCAACCAGATGGTCGGGTTTCAGTTCGATACCTAATATACATCAGGAGGTGTGAGAGACTAAGGCGTGCGATTATGTGTGAATGAAAAGAGGCTTTAGTTAATGTGTTTAGCATAATCAGGACAAACCTTCAGTTTTTTAAATCCTTGATGGTTATTTGCTCACAAAGAATAGAAAGCAAAAAGTAGCCTCTCATTGTGGAGGTTTTAGAGTTCATTTATTACTGGACAATCAGGACACAAAAACAATAAGCTGTAAAGATATAGCTCTTTAAGGTAAGCTACAGAGTTGCTTTCTCTACTGCTTTTGAGTAATAACTGGGGTGTTTTAAATTTATTAAATTAATAAAGTGAGTTGTTCAACTAAAACAGTACTTACGATTTAACTACACATGCACTGATCTGATATTAATATCTATATCGGCCCCGATATCGAAAATAATTGTAGATCAGGAATCCGTGGCAATGTTCCCAATCCATAAGGGCAGATCTCTTCAGTCTAATTGTGTGCTTTGTGTCCTGAGTGACATCATGCTTTATTATTTATTTTACACTATATTTAGGGTTCCTAGCGGCTCTTTCTGAACCATTTGAAAGATTTGTTGCGGTTTATTTTTACATGTTTGACCAAGGTAGTCAACTGTTTCTTTACTATAAAACTGATTTTATCCACTGATCTTAACTATAACTAAGCCCAAAAGAACCTTTTTGGCTGATAAACAGTCTAAATAGGTATTTAGGGTTCTATCATTGTAGACATTTTTATGTAAATTTGTTTAGTTCCGCATTTTTTGCCTAAAACCGCCTCAGTGCTGCCCCCTTTGGTCAAACAGCAGAATGACTGTTAGGACAGATGTTTACTTACTTAACACCTGGAATGTCCAACATGTTCGTGAGTCCCGTCCAGTTAATGTCCAACCTCTGGAAGACAAAAAGTCAGCATCAGTTTAATTTCATAAAATGAAAAATAATGGCTACAAAAATCAGAAAAAGATACAGAGGAAACATTTTTTAAGTACATAAAATAATAATTAAATGCATCTATAACAGTTTGTGCTGGTTAATTTGTGGTCAGGCTTAATGATTCACACATTCAGTTCCACATAAACCACAAGAAAAGATACTAAAACCATAATAAATACAACAATATTTGACATTACTTTGCCCTACATTTAAAATTGTATCAAAGTTCTGCAGGCTTGAGTATAGAAATATCTGGCAACCTGATGTACATTAGAGGTTTAACAAGCTTTTACTCTTTAAACGTAGGTGCCTGTAAAAACCAAACAGAGCTGCATGTACAAACTGAGACATTATTTGGTCGAGAGTAAAAGTTGATTTGAGGGCGATTTCTCCTCAGCTCCTCACTGCCTGCAGTGAGCCAGCAAACAGCAGCTCAGGAGCTTTTAATTCGATCGATATGCTCATCAATACAGGAGGGCAGCTCAGGTTCACAGACAGGAAGGACATGATGAAGGCTAAATCCAACTCCGTCTGCAGATATTATTCCAACTATGATGAGAAGTTAAAATAAAGATCAGCATAACAATAATGTCATTTCTTCTGACAGGTTCAGTCGATCATAACTCCTGTCATCAGGTGGGACTTCATCTGTGGACGCCTCAAACAGAAAATAAAAATCCTCATCAAGTTCAGCTGGAGCTTTAATTCTCTTTAGCAAGTTGAAAACCCCCAAAAATTCATCCAGCTCCATAAATCCTGTCTATAAAATCCAGACACACCTTAACAGCTGCAGAGAAAATCTGGGTTTAACTCTGCAAACAGAACTTTAACTTAGGTGCTGCTCCAGCTTGTTCTTGTTTGCATCACAAGTTGCCAATTATCTCTGATGATGAAAATAAACCCTGAAAAGCTGGTACATGATCCTTCACACTCTGCACAAAGTAAAGGTGTTTAAATGGCTGCCATCTTGTTCAGAGCAGGAACTTATTAACCTGCTTCTCTAACCCAGTTACTGGGCCTTTATAGGAACCTAAACTGGGTCTTCTGGGGAGGAGGACTGGATGAAATCCTGCGGGGGAAAGTGACCTGTTTGAAGAAAAAAGAAAAGATTAACAGTAAACAATAAGTTCTTCCTCTGCTCCACCTTTTCCAGGTTTCATTGAGTGACGAGTTCAGAGAAAAGTGATCACCCTTCCCAGGGAACCCTGGCAGTGAAACAGACAAATTACCGCAGACATTCCTGACACGCCCGCATCCAGAGGACTGTCGGCTGCAAACTCATCAAGACTCAGTTTAAAACAATGCAGATGTTATTTCAGTTAAGAAATGTCAGAGGAAAAAAAGATCTGCAAAAGAAAACTAAAACAGGAAGGTTACAAAACCTAAATCTGGCTTCAGGTGTGGTTCAGCAAAAACGACAAAAAGCATCAGAACTACGCCCCCCTGAGTGATACATCTAAAAACTCTAGATTTAAACTCAACAGTATCTGAGTTTCAATTGACCATATAAATGTGCAATATTGGAATTACAAAAATTTATCAGCTCAATAGAAACATGGCAATTTCTAAAAACATTCCCGTTTTCAATAAAAACCTTTTGCGGTAGCGTGAGGTGCTTTTTCAAGCAGTATGAAAATTAATATATTTTGCAAAGCTGCAGTGGAATCACACAGAATGAGGAAAATAGAGAGGAAGTTGAACCATTTACCCATACTGATTTCTTTTTTCAATTTGCTTTTTTTTCCAAATTTGAAAAGCAAACTCCAGAGCAGGCCTGCAGTGTTTCAGTCACCAGGCTGTTTTTAGGTTCCTGGCTCAATTCAGAACCAGTGAACCGACAATAACAGGAGTGTGAGTCAGGTGACATTGTTGGCATTTCTATTGAGACACCTAATAATACAGAACCTCGCTGCTTTATCGGCTGTCAGATTATGTTGTGAGAGATAAGAGTGAGAAGTCTGAATGTGTGTCAGTTTGTTCAGAGATAAGACGAGACTGTGAAGCTTTAAAAGGTTGTAAAAGAAACTGTGAAAGATGTTACTGGAGATCAAAAAATAAAAGTAGGAAATGAAATTATGGAAAAATTTTAAATGTGTAAAAGTCTGCCAGTGTTTGTTTCCATCTTGCTTTAGAGAAAAAAATACACCAACTGGCATGAATCTGTGGTTTTAGAAGTAGGCCAGCTTCACCACAGCGCAGCAAACCCAGACTGGGTAAGGAAGAGGAGAAAACAGAAGGGGGATTCCACAGAACAGCAGAGAAAATACTACAGCTAGCCCCCCGTTCACATCAGGCCCAGACCGCGCAGTCACAGTCAAACTTAACCAGAACCATGGATGGATTCTGCAGGGCAGTGGGACTGGTTTTTTCCAGGGCATATTAAAACTGCAGCAGACTTCACTTTAAGAGTGAAAGCAGATGCCAGTCGCTGTCTTTCCACCAATGTTTTTTTATTGAGTATTGCATTAGGAAAGGTTGATGAAATTTCAAAAATCAAAATCCTTCGTGGCTTTTGACTTTTCCAACAAAGAGTTAATGCACAAAAGGGGAGATGGAAACACATCAGCTGAATAAGTTCAGATGTAACAAACCTCACCATCCACTACCAGGTCTGCTCCTTACCAGAGGCACGAGACTCTAAGCCCAGACCCCCAGCTTGTCAGAGAAAGTTCTCCATTTTTCTGAGACGTGTGCTCCATGCTAGTTTGTAATCTCTACATTTAACTTATTACAGCAATATTTGGTGTCACAATCTGGTGAAATTATCTTAGTGTTACTTGATTGATTCGCTCCAAACCAGTAGATGGAAACACACTAAATTAGACCAGAGAGCGCTTCAAAAACAGGAAGCAGACTACAACGCACAGCATTCTGGGTAAATACAACCCAAACAAACACATGAGTCTAGAGCTAGCACTAGGAATGGCTAGTAATTTTTGCTAAAAAGAGAAAAAAGAGAAATCCTACAAACACTAAAATCTGATGCCACTGCATTTTGTTAAGAAGGAAGTTTTGCTCGGTGTCTTCTTTAGAGGTTTTTGTGTTAACTTCATAAGTAGTTCTTGGTACAGCGCCCCCACAGGCGAGGAGGGGAACAGGTTGCTCAAAGGGTTTGGTTGGTTTGAACTGAGGCAGCTGTAAATGTAAAATGTAGCAATTTTGGTCCCCAATTGAGTCTACTGAACACCCTTAGGATTAGGATTATAATCCTTATAATAATCAATACCAATAGCTTTATAATTTAGAAGAATTTCACAATGATTAGTGAAAAACAAAGATTTTATTTATTGTGTCCAAACTTCTTCAAAGTCCACAAGCTAATGTGTGGTTTAAAATATATATATTTTTAAAAAACATTCAGTTTCCACCTCCACAGAATGGCAAAGTGGTGATGGAGGTGCAGAAACCTCTCAAGTTGAGAGGGAATATTTGCATTTGACAGATATTGGTTTCTCCATAAACCCTTTGTTACATTGTTTTTTTTATAACTAGGGCCAAGTCTGACAACTTAATTTGATATACATTGGTACAACAACAGCAGGAGGAGCACAGAGAGAGATAAACTGGTTAAACCAACGAGACGGTTGGTTTCCTGGTGAGTCGGCTGTCACACCACAGCTGTAATACTGAAAGCTCAGCATCCTGTCACAACTCACCAGGCTCACAGGGTGGAGCAGGGAGGAAGAAACAACACCAACGACCAAACAACCACAACCAGCAACAATGCACTGTGGCTGACGGCTTGTGTTTCAGACTGATGATGGAACATCAGTTACCGGTTGGTTTTTTAAACCAAAGATGCAAGGGTTTGAGTAATATTTCTTCAGAAACAAAGAAAAGAGCAATGAGTAAATAAATTAACTAAAATAAACTGTGTTTGATTGTGTTCATTGAGGCTTTAAAGCAGGGGTCCCCAAACTCGGTCCTCGAGGGTCAGCATCCTGCATGTTTTAGTTCTCTCCCTGGTTTAACGCACCTGGATCCAATGATGGCTCATTAGAAGGCCTAAGAAGAACATTAACATGCTGAAAAGGTTGTTGGTACTACCAGGGAGAGAACTAAAACATGCAGGATGCCGGCCCTCGAGGACCGAGATTGGGGACCCCTGCTTTAAAGTCATCATCTGCATCATCTGAAGCTGTTCTTGCATCCTTAGTGTTTAAGTCTAAAACTGCAGTTTTGTGGCTTTGCTGCAAAGATGAGTCCAGTGACAGCATATGAAAAAGCACTACATCTCAAACTTCAGCATATTGCATGAGTATATTCTGTTGAAACTCACACTGGTGCACAATTTCATCAGCTGAAGGTGTTATTTTGAGCAGAATGTGAAAAAACTGCTGATTTTAGCAGAAAACTTCATATGAGCAACTATATGTGTGAGTCATGTGTAATCATACTCTGATTATCTCAAAACATTTAGTACCCACAAAAATAAAACAAAGATATAAAATGGAAGTTAAATTTCATAAAAGAAGGAGAAAAATCTCAAAGCGGCTCCTAAGTTGAAGTTTCTACTGTTGGATGATGGGATAATTTCTTGTTTGTGTTTAGAGCATCTTGATGGTGCTTCTTTTCCTCTGGGTGCTTCTATCAAAGCCTGGATCAGGAAGATAAACCGTTCTGGACTACAGGAAGGAAGACTGCAGTCAGGAAGTGAGGACACAGATAAAGAAAAGAAGAGACTCAAGTTGAAAACTGAGTTCAGCCGTCTCCAAAAAGACAGCAAACGTTAAAGGAAAATTCATCTTTTTTTGGACAATTTGTGTCTAGAAAGCAGGTTTGCATTCCTGAAGTGGTCAAACAATATGTTAATTTCTTTCAACCTGAGGGAGGGAGCATCACAGTGTTATTTAAACTCTGTCAAAGTGAAAGTTATCAAAGTGTGAGAGGAGGAATCAAAGTACTCACAGGTTTTTTGAGGAAAAAGACAGACAGGGCTCCGATCAGAGGCATGTCCCCCAACAGAGGCTCCATCACCACCCTCAGCATGCCATGAAGCTGCAGACAACAAAACATCATCAAACTTTTTCTGCTCAGGAATTATCAACAAATATTGACTTCTGGAGAGCATAAGTCCTATTTACAATAACTGGGTCTGAATTAAGTCTCAGAGTTTGGTGCTATTTCCCTTGTAGAGGATTTATTAGAAAAGATTTTGGAGTAAGAAGTGTTGCATCTGAACTGCTTTTACTGGTTCAAATGTTGATATTTATTTTACCAAAAACTGCAGCAACACAGAAAATTCTTTATAAAGCTGGAAATACAAAACATCCCCTTTTTTTGTTCCCTTCTTTGTTTGTGGCTTTATCGGCGTCCATTTCTCAGATAATTCACATATTTATTGCAACAATTTATTAACTTTCAAAGTCTGAGAGCAAGAAGCCAAACCAGGGGCATTGAGGGGTATTTTTTTTCTTTGTGCTGCTGTGAGTCAAACCTCAGACATGTAGACTGCATGTCTGCAGCACCAAATTTGGTCAAAGCTTCTTGCTCTGAGCAATCACAGAGCACTTTGTTCATCAAAATCAATCTGGTGAAAAAGATTGAAGATAGGCATTAGTTTTGTTTATGTCCGTTTCCTCCTGCAGCCCACTGCTGCCTGAAAGAGGGCGCTTTATAAATAATGTGCAACCTATAATGCAGTCCCACCGGGACGGAGGAGGAATCTATAAATAAAAGATGTGACACAAGTGAAGAAAATAATGACTCATGGCTTATTCTCATGCTTAGAATAATCTAGTCAAGTTTGACAGGCGGTGAAAAGCATCCATAGAAACTTTTATTGCAGCTGTAAAATGAACATAAGAGGCAGACACTGAGAAGCAGCAGTTTCTCTTCTCCCCGCTAATCTCTGAACAGCAAACATGGCCTGATCGGATGCCAACAGCTGAATGGATAACGTCTGCTTTATCAGACGCGAGTCAACACATTATGTAAAATTCTCTCTGAGGGGGTCACAGATTATTGCAGGGGTCACAGCTAAAGGAATGAAGCAGAGCACAGTCCTGTCTGACTGACAACATGAATAACGAGGGACAGACTGCGCAGCTACAAGGCAGAACATAGTTTTAATTTTTATTTTACAGTTCAAAATTAGTGGTGGGACTCAATTTTAATCAAAAAACAAAACTTGACAAAATAAGCAATTATTTTCAATTCAACAACCCTTTTTTTCTGCTAAATTATTAAATAAATGTGCATATGAGCTCAACAACAGAGATATATATTGTTTTTAATCTATTTTTTATATTGGTGGAAAGTGCTTTGTTGTCCATTGCTGTTATTTGCTGATGTTGCTTGTGCATCAGATTTATGGGCGTACCAGAAACACACAAATACAAACATAAACTTTTGTGTGTAAAAAGAAAATGCAATTAACTGCATATATTTTGAGTGATTAATAAATCAAAATTAGCACGTTATAGTCAAAGGAAAAAATTACTTAAGAGCATCTTTTCCATCTTTAGAACTACAAATATTTATCACATTAACAGAAAATATGAATATTTACCACAATTCATTTTCTACTTCCATGTTCAAGATTCATTATATTTCCAGAACTTTCCAGATTGTGCAGGAACCTTTTCTCTTAAATATATTTTACGTTTCACAACACAATGAACTTTTCCTTGATGTAAACTGTTTCTGTGCCTGAAGTTATTTAGAGAGACTTTGGGGAAATTTTAATGCGAATTTTTAAAAACAAATCAGTCATACCTGTATGCTTTTGATTCCAGCCCTGCAGTAGAACTTCTTGATGTCGATGTCAATTTCTGTGTTACCAACAAAACTAAAAGTAAAAATGGGAGAAAAATAAGCAAATTAAACCTGTTAATAGACAAGACAGTAGCTAAGGGAAATAGATGTACTGTGCTTTTTTAACAGAGATAACAAAAAGTAAAAATAGTCATTATTTGTGAAAGAAGTGTTGCCCTCACTTTTGTTTCATGTCATATAATTACAGCCCTACTGGCCTTTGATTCTACACCAAGCAGACTTTAATCTACATTTATTGGGATTGAACTTCTGTTTAGTTTTACTCTGCTGTAGACTGGTTGTAAGGATCTGCAGGCAGCATTCTGCTGTTAAAACTACAAAAGTAAAATAAAATCTTGTGTCTGCAGCATCATGGTGAGTTTGTGAGTGTAGAAAGGAGGCCTACCTGATCTGCAGGTCCATGATGACCTGCCTCTTGTCCACATTTTCTGTGTAAACCTTCACCCCGTTCACTCTGAGCGGCTGCACACACACGCCCACACACGCACACACACACACACAAAGAGAAAACAAAAGGTGAAAGTGAGCAAAGTATTTGTCAGATGTGAGGAACAGTTTTCAGCTCAGGTGAATAATTAGCAGCTTTTCTTTAGAGTCTGCTTCTGGAAGCTTCTGATGTTCAGGAGCACAAAACGAATAAAAATAGAAATGCAACAACAGAAAGATTAAACAGCTACTGAAGATTTGAAACAATTCTTATTTATTTTAAAATAAGAAACAATTCAAAGTCTCTGCAGACCGCTGGAATGCCTTTAATCTTATCCGATGTTTTGAATACACAAAGAGAGTGAAAAAAAAATTTTAAATTGAGAAAGTCAGAAGAAAAATAAGATCTTTGGTCCTGCAGATTAGAGCACAGAATAATTCAGCTCTATATGAAGTTAATTTATTTACAAACTTCCAAAATATAAGAAAAACATAGAAGCAGCTCACTGTATTACATAGACAAGTATCAGAAATGTAAATATCCAGTTTATGTTTTCTACTGGATATAGTTTGTAAAAATCAAAAAGGTATGATCCATGTTACTGCTGGTCTACTCATTCTATAAATTTAACCTAGTAAAACTTTATTCTGCTGCAAATAAGATACTGACGACTGACATGAACTTCACAAAACCACCCGCTTTAGGGTGATATTAACTGGAATCAGTGAGCTGAGTGGTGACCCCGATGTTTTGAAGCCTGACTCTTTTCTCCCTACCTTGTCTCCCATGTCGATCTTGGTGAAGCAGAAGGTGCTGAGATGAGGGTTGGCACCCTTCACTGCCGGCTCGATGGTCTCCCGGAACAGTTTGTCCACAAACTGGCAGATGAACGGCCACATCTGCTTCACCGTCTGAAGCAAAGCAGAGAGAAATGGAAAATTAACTGGGGAAGAACGTTTCTTCAATCCTATTTGACCTCATTGATTCTCAGTCACATGTTCTTTTTCTTCCACAACAAAGAGAAGCTGCACAGTAAGTAGCAGGCACGGCGCAATATGCACAGTAGCTTCTTAATGTGTCATTTTCTTCGTTTGCATTCATGCTTAATATTGTTTTAGTCTGTCACATAAAATCCTAATCAAATAGATCAAAGCTTACAGATTTAACATGACAAAATGTGGAAAACTGCAAGCAGTGTGAATACTTTAGCAAAACTATTTTTGTAAGTGCTTTGCTGATTTCTTTACTTTGGCATTTATAAAACAAGTTCTTAAATTTCATTTGTTTTAATACTTTTCATTGTGCAGTTTGCACCTTAACCTTTCATAACAAGTACAGAGTCCAATAATGTTATTGATGGAAAGTTTTAGGCTGAAGGTTCTAAAGCATGTCTGCACTTAATGGGTGAAAGAAGAAAAACAACTAAAACGTGAACACCGAAGATCTCCCATTCCACACTCTGTCATCCTGCAGGAACATCTCAAGTCATTTCTGCTAATGGTGTGATTTAAGGAGCACATATCACCTTTAAAAGGTCCTGGAAATCTCCTCTGAGTGCTTACACAACATGTATAATTTAGCATCACTATCAATTTGAGTGTTTGGTTGGTGATCGTGGAATATTCTGGGAAGAAACAGTTATCGTCAGCGAATCTCTTCCAGGAACTGATCAGATTCTCATGTCTCTATAACTGGGACGAGGTCCCTCAGGGCTCCAGGTTCAGATCCCTTTTTAAACCCTATCTCACCACTTTGGCTTGCTAATAAGAGATGATGAGAAGTAATTGGTGGATGTCTGTGTGTGCTGGAAACAACAACAACAGCTTCTATCGGTACCTTATTGAGCCACTCCACTCGCTCCACATCTGGATAATGAACCTGGAAAAAAATGGAAAGGTCAAAGTTAGAATCAACGAACTGCTGGTCCTTACTGGACCTCCACTCTTTAAAGTTTCTGTGTCAATATTTGTTAGTCTTGAACTCATCTGAGTCACAAGACAAAGTGACTCTGTTCACATCTGGCACCAACATCTGTTCCAGACAATCTGACACACTCCAGACGTTTTGAGGACGGTTTCTCTCCTGCTACCATTGGAGGTGAACTAATGCACCCGATCCACATCAGTTTAGCAGTCCAAACACTAAAACTTTAAAATGCCCCCCACTGACCTGACTACACATTGCTGCAAACCAATTTGAAGCAGAGAATATTGTAAGAATACAGTTTTAAGTTGCCAACAGTATTTTTTCAAAAATCACAGATTTTATGATGTATTTTTTAAAATGTGTTTCCAAAAAGTTATTGCATTGTCAATAAATCACAAAAAAACCCAATCTACAATCATTAAAGTAATATTTTTTAAAAATCTGTGAGGTAAACTACATTTCATATATTTATATGGTTAATGTGAATTCTGTGATTTAGTAATATAAAAAGGTTTTAAACAATCATTTAAAGAAAATCCCATCTGTTTACAGAAGAAAACATTAGGGTGATGCTTGAATAAAAAAGTAGGGATGCACCGATATAAAAATCTAATCTGATACTATGATATCAGATTATTATAAGCCTTTTTTATGATATCATAATACTGTGATATTATTATTGAGGTTATGGCCGATATTTACCAATATTATTTATGTCCTGCCCCTTCAACACAATTTAAAACCACACAGGTCATTGTTTTCAACTAAAATAAAAAATGTTATTCAATGAAGACATCATTTTGAACTTCATCCAAAGGGGAAACGTCTTTGCTGTGATGACTAACAATAAATCTTTTGTTAGGCAGCGACTGACCTCTTGCATTGATGATTGCTGCTGTAAGGTGAACTCCAAAAATCCAGAATTATGCAGCATCTTAGTCGTTGCTGATTTAACTATTCTACAAAAAATATTCTCTCATTTCCCTAAAATTCAAAAGTACAACCCAAATCCTAACCAGTAGGTTTTATTGTGGCATGTAGAGTCATGATGCTCAGTTGACAGCTAGCCTAATCAAAGAAGCCTCCCAAAAAAAAACATTGAGGTTCAGCGCCGGGGCTTGTGGGATATCTGTGACAACTGAGACAGGCTGATCACGCTTCCACAGAGTCTGGCAGGCTGCCTGTGCAGCAGCGGCAGAGCTGCAGCAGACAGCCAGGAGAGACACGGCTGTTATATAACGCACACACTGACGGGAACCTGCACAAGTTTATGTTTATAAGCGAGAAGAAAAATTTAATTTATTTAAAACACCCCACCCAACATCTCCACATATCAGTTTGAGATGCAACTGGCCTTTTCTTTCCTCACTTCAGCATTCAGCACAGATGACATATCAGCCGATGTTTGTCATGTTTTATATTAATAACCAATAGTTATTTCTATCTTGCAGCTGGTTTCTGTTTCTATGATTTTCAACAGAAATTATGAAGGATAATTGTTCTTAAAGCTGCGACTAACGATTATATTAGTAATTGATCATTCTGATGATGATAGATATTGGATTTAAAAAAAAAATCGGCACAGTCTACAGACTTTTAATTTAACTAATTAAGCCTTTTTTCTTTCTTACAGAACATTAGGAATACATAAAAAGATGCATATAAATAATTCAAACCCTTTTTTAAAGGAAGAAAATTAATATTTTATTGCCTAAACTGAAATAAAATAGCACACCTTTAATGAATCTGATCAATTTTAAACTATGCCACTTGAGTAGTTTTGGCTAAAGTATATTTATAGACAAAGGCGTTTTCAGCTTAAATGCAAAGGGTATGTACTGTATATATATTGTACAGCTTTGGCTTAATTAGTTGATTATTTCAACAATCATTTATTCCAATTAATCTGATTAATTGTTTCAGCCCTAATTGTTTTGTAACTGTATTTTTTTCTGAGGTAGAAAGCGTAGTCCAAGGTAAAAATCACAAAACAATCACCTTTGATAATGAAAAGTAGAAAGATGTTTATGAAAAGTGACTTTAAAGCATAAATTAAGATTGATATTCCTAAAGACAAAGTTAATTATCTGCTGTTTTTTTTTACTTACTTAAAACTGTTAATTGGGCTAAAAGTATACAGGCTGGACTTTAATTACTTTACATATAAATACATGAATAAAACGAGCTGCTGGATGAAGCCTCTCTGCCGCTGTGTCAGGCTAACAGGCTCCTGTGACCCAGAGCGACACACGAGGTCAGTCAGGAAGTACATACAGTGTGACTCACATGCACAAAGTCATGCATCCAAAATTTAAACAAACAACCTCACACTGATAACATCATCATCGTCACATGGTGATGCTTTCAGAAATTACATACTAGCCTGTCTAATTTATTCTGATGTAAAAGAAAGCATAGAAACAGTTTAATTGTAAATCATCTGTTCATATTGTATAGAATCAAAAGTAATACAAGTTTGTTGAACTTGTAAAGGAAAAAACCTGGAAAGTAAAAAAATATCTAGACGTAACTGTTGTTACTTTGGTATTTATGCAATAATGATGTATCAGGAAGTCGGATGAAAAGCTCACTAAACAGCTGAATGTTTTACAAAAAGCCAAACAGACCTGAATATACAAAGCTAAAAGAAGAAGAAAATAATTAGTTCTCATTAAATCCAACTGACTCCATGAACACAGGGAAGTCAAACATGAGGTAAAATGCAGCTAAATATGCAAATAAAACACAAATCCTTGTGTGTTGTCAGTGTGTGTTCCTGGAGGTTTATTAAAGGTTAAACATGAGGTGAAGCTGCTGCAGAATGTTAGTTCAGCCATCTGTCAAGCAAGCTGTCTCTGAGATAAAGAGAAATGTTTCAGGTACATGGCTAAAATGTTAGATGAGACAGCAAAAATCTAAAGCTAAAACAACAACAACTGACAAGCAGTGGCATAAAGTAAACGGTTTATTTTAGGTGCAAACAAGACTAAATGATTCAGCTTTTAGAGGAAAATGCAGAAAACAGATGTAAGATCTTCAAATATAGGCATGCAGAAATGATTTTCCCTGACTGTAAATAAAGTCATGTGGAAACTTAATCATCATTTGCCGTTTCTGGATGATTCAAGATGGAAATATGGAGCAGAAGACTATCATAGCAGGATTTTTGCTCCTTAGGTATTAACACAATGCCAAAGAGGAAGGATATCACCAATGGCCTTTGAGCAGCAACTGCAGCGGCCGACCAATGTGGGAAACGATTTATGACCATTTCCAACAAATGTATTTACAGGTGAGAAATATTTAACAGTCTCTCCATGTTTTCACGATCCAGCAATCGCAGAAATTCATGTAAAATAAACATATCCTTGCATTTTTTTCACAATCATGCATAATCGTAAGCTTATTGCTACTTTTCTACAAAAAGGCTAGAAAATATTGCGTTTTTGTGATACTAACTCTTATAACATCGTATTTCTTGATGTCATTTTGTAGTCAAAATGTGAGTGATCAAAATGGAGAGTAGCAGAAATTTAGCTATTTAAGTATTTTAAAGTATAAACAAGTTTGTGTACAATCTCTCTGCTTCTTTTCTTTCTAATCTTGTTTTTTAATACGTAGATTTGGGAGGGGTTTAAAAAGGAAGAAACATTATAAAATGCCTTGCAAATATTTCTAACATATCGCCATAAAATACATTTTGCAATCAAAATGAGTGCTTTTGATTGCAAAATTAAAATCACAAGAACAATCGCAAATGTTGCAAATTTTCATCCCATCAAATTCGGTCTTTGGAAAGTAAATTTGCAGCATGACTTGTGCTGCATCTGAATTAATCAGGTGCAACTGAAACTATATCACGATAGTTTTAGAAACTATGTCCTTTGGATAAAGGAAACTGAATTCAAAATCAACACAAATACCTTCTACAATTGTGAAGCATGGTGGTAAAAATCACAAAACGTCTCAATCACAATCACCTTTGATAACTGCATATCGAAGTATTCTAGAGTCAAACATGAGGCGAGCTATGTGACAGATGAAGTTTAGCCCAACCAACTTGGGCTAAGTTGTTTCGATGTTGGGACAATAATATCTGATGGAGCAGAAATTTATAAAAGAATGGCTAAAAAGACTAAAGGCACTGCAAGTCTAAACCTAAACCTACCGTTAATTCTTCCACCATGACTTGATAGAATGATACAGTAATACAGAACATGACAGCTGAGAAGTTTTACTGCTAAACGTTGTGTTGTTCTGAACTGTCTTCTTGAATAAAGAAGCTTATGTGAAAATAAAAGATGAGTCACATGAAGTCCATACAGCTTGATTCAACATGTGCTTCATTCTTCAGGTTTTAACAGGTAACAACATGTAAATGTGTTTATTTTTCTCCTGTAATTTATGACCAAAAGTGAAGCTTACAGAATGAGAGAGCGAGAAAAACAACACATCTGCTCCAAGAACTGGGAGCAAAAATTCAACAACAAACATTTATTACTTTGAGTCACCAGGGAACCAATTAATTTTTCATGAATAACTCATAAAACCAGAGACTCAAAATGAAAGAGGTCATTTTAGGACTTCTGTTTCGCCCAGTAAGGGGCAACCAGGAGAACCAAAATTATTTATTATAACACTGGATTGAGTAAAAACCAACTGATCTTCACATACATAACAAAAAACTAGTAAATCTTCCAGTTTGTGTGTTAAGTTATATTCTGACTTTTCAGATTTAATGTTAGTTGGATAATCTGCAGTGTCCTTACATCATTTAACTTGCTGATGCAGTGTAAAAACACGCATTTCTGGATCATGTTTCATGCCTGCAGCAACAGCAGCGCAGACCTCCACAGGTTCTGATCCACAGAGCTGTTTTCTATCCAACCGCAATTTAAAAAAACAGGATCAGACTTCAGGCAAAACCATGACTCACTGAAGACTAACTGTTAGACAGCCAATCAGCAGCAAGCTGAAGCATCTCCATTTGTGCTTCTGATGAGAGTCATGCTTCAGCTATGCACCAGCTGTGTGGAAATCCTACACTTTATTTTAGCCACACCTCCAGCTCAAAATCTGAGCGCAAGAGGAAAGGGGGAGACGAGTAAAAATGTAAACTGAAACAAAAATCTCCTCTTCCCAACATGGTGACAGCAGAACAAGCTGTTTCCTCCTGGTTCACATGAATTTTAAAACTGTCTGGCAATTTTCAAAACCTAAGAAATCACACAAAACAATAAAAAAATCTAACTGGTTTGTGTGATGTTGAGTCACACAAATCGATTTCCTTCACCAACATTCAGATGCCAGACGGGAACTCTCTCAAAACCTCTCGAGACCAAACGTGACTTCAGGGTAAACAAACATGGCCGACAGGGAAAAAGAATAAGGCAATAGTTTTTCTCTATCTTTAACAGAAATAACATTACAAAGGGGTCTACGACGGTCACCAGACTTTCTGGGCCTTCATGACAGTTATTTTGTCCTATTTTTAAAATTTTTTTTTTACAAATGAAAATGTGAAATATTGCACAGAGTTGTTCTCAGTCTTTGGTAATTACAATTGACAGCATTTTTTTGTTTTGCAGTCTAGAGATTGACATCATCGTCCATTCCTCTTTGCAAAATACCTCAACTTAGGTCAGATTGGATGGAGAATATTCATGAAGATCAGTTTAAGGTTTTGCCTCAGATTCAGGACTAGAATATTCTAACATCAATATACCTGAGTCTGAACCACTGCGTCACGTTCCACGTGTCTGCTGCACCAACTGAAGAAAGTTCAAGAGGCAATGATACTTTGAGAGACACAAGACAAACAGGCTACTGGGGATTGGCCAAATACAATCACCTGTAGTTTTTATTGGTTCAAATCAAAGTATTCCCACACAGTTAAAACACAGAGTAATTGAAGGTAGTCCACAATAATTTAATATGGCACACACCCATATTTCAACATGAGCAATGAAGCTGCAACATAAAGTCATCTGAGCCACCGCATGATAATGCAATAGCAACTCTTAAACCTGAGGACTTCTGCAGCAAGGTCGACACCCAATTTACAAAACTATAAGCCATAAAGCTCTCAGTTATAAAACTAACATTCAAACCCATTACATATGTTGCAATCTTTGTAAAAGGGTTTGTGTTTCAATCCATCTGCAGCAGAGTACAGTCTGGCTTAAGTTAGATTTTCTTTAACAGAATCTTTCATCTAAAAATACATCAGCATAATAAGAATATCAGATAGCAGCATATCAATTCAAGATGAAAGCGCAACTTTAAGAGGTCGGGTAAAGTTTAGATGGATCTGTACAAAAACCTCAAAAAGAGTTTCACACTCCAGCTCAGTATGTATGAAACAAGATAAGGAGAGAAAGAGCAAAAAAACTGGGAGTTTTTACATTTTATAAACATGAATATGTTTTTTGTGTCTGACCTGCAGATCACAAATCTATACAAAACTGATCAATTTCAATCACTCATTTACCATCAACATTTAATCTAACAGGTCTTTTCTATGATCTGTATTAAAAACTGAAAGTGTCTAGCATAGACCAGATACCAATCATCAATCTAAAATGCAATCAGTCCAAACAAAAGTCAATTAAAAATACCCAAACATGAGAAAAAGCCATTATATTCCTCACATTGATGCAGATATTAGCAATGAAAGAACAACAAAAACAACTAACACAAACAGCAAATGAGAATTAGCCAAGAAAACAACATCCAAAAAAATAGAATATATAAATATTAACATGCAGACTTTTCATCATTCTGCTTAAAATAAAGCAAACCATTGAAAACCCCCTGATTTCACATTAATGCAATGTGAAGGTATACAAAATGTTATACCTGTAGGTTGCAAAAATATCATATCTCCACTTTCTTTACAGTAAAAAATTACTTTTATTACAGTTATCCAATTCATATAAACAGCTCTTGAAAACACCATGACTCAATAAAAAGATTTCTAACCAGATTCTAATTAGTGTGTACAATTTTGCTAATCTGTATCATTTAAGAAATATGTTGACAATTTTAAGACCTTAAACTTAGTTTTCTACTGCAAAAAACTTTTTAACTTCAAACTAAAACATCAATCGGGTAAATTAAGACTTTCTACGTATTGAACAGTAAAAAAAAACATTTATATCATGTTTATTGTGTGAACTGAGCTTAACTTTAGCATTAGTGTTACCATTATTATTGGTATCATTATCATTTAATTTTCATCTTACTCATGGCTGCTGTATTAAATGATTACGTAATTAGTCTGAATACACAATGCTAAGCACAGCGAATACGCTAAGTACTTTCAAATAGCTTCATGCTAATACTTGAAGTTCATAAACGATAATATTGTTGTTTTGAGACCATTTTCAAATAATTTAATGATAATGGCATAATAATTCAAGTTTGCCCTCCCAATGATCCATAAACCTTAATGTCTAACAAACATTTAACACTGGATCTGGAAGACATTTTAAGTATTCAAAATAAATAAACAAAAACAACTAAAAAAAACAAATGAAATGGCGATTGGTCTCTAAAAAAGGGGCTAGTGAAGACTAATACATCAAACTGAAGTCTGAGGCTTAACTACTTCATTAAAATATATGTTTTCAAGTTTAGTTAAAGGAAAAAGAAAAAAAACCTAAACTTAAACTTCAAATATAAAGCAAAGAATATAGAAAAATCTAAATCTTTCAGCTTATGCAGCTCGTCGACATTTTTTAATCACTTATCATCCAAGATCATCATCTCTCCCACTTCTAGTTATACTGGTTGTTTCCTCTAAACGCTGCGACCGGCTGACAGGCTTTGAATGGATTTAAATGGAAACCAGCTCCCAGTAAGGCTTACTAAGCCTATATGGCTCCAGGGATGAACAGCGACACACTGTATCACAACACAAAAGGCCATCTGTTTCAACAGGGAGCCGATTGTTAAGTAGATTTACTATTTTTCACACATTGATATTTTAGATGTACTACAATATGGGAGGTGCTAAAACAGTTATGTTAAGGCATGGTTTAGATTTTTTTTTATATATATATATAAAAAAGACAAATATTCCTTCTACAAATTCAAACGATGACGACAAAAATGTGCAGATTAAACACTTGTAGGTTAAAGTAAAGGAGAGGCTTTTCTGTTCCTTTGACATTGTTTCCATTCCTCCTGCAGAGCGGAGCAGAGAGCAGCCCGGCCCTTTGGCACTTTAGAACGTGAGATCTCCACCCAGGCCGTGTCAGACCAGTGCACACATACAGTATGAAGAGTGGGAGGAGGAGGAAGAGGAGGAGGAAGGAGGAAACCGCTCCATTACTTCATTGCTGCTGGTTGTGAGAAAGAGCTGAACAGACTGACTGTTTCCTCCAAGGTTAACACCAACGGTGGAGGGAACAAAAAGGGGTTTCACCAAAACTTTTCTATTCGCCATCAAGTCACGCCCAATAATAACTCATCTCAACCAAACTCCTCTGACTCAGACTTGCCTCAACTCCACTGTAACTTTAAGAGAACAGGATAATTTAGGACATTGCACCAATTTAACCTTTAGATGTCTGAATTAACTTTGCTGTTTTTGAATATTTTTAATTTTATTTTTATCTTCAGCACAACTACACCTGTCAGACCACACTTCATTTAAACCTACTTTATTAACATATCAAATCTTAAATTAAACCATCCAAAATAACCAACTTATTACATATGTTGGTGTAACTTACTGCAAGTTAAAGTGGAAAATTTTAGGGGGGTTTCCTTCCACAATATCTCTATTAAATTAAATTCTGTTTATTTATATGGCACCAATTCAAAACACGTCAACCAAAGGTCATATGGGGCCTTAAGCAGAAATTGTTTCGGGGCCCGTTCTGTTCAGAACATCAGCACCATTAACAGTTTTTCAGTACAAATGTGGGGAAACCTGGGAGAGGGGGCGGAGCCTACAATTTGATGAGATATGTTTATGGACAAAACAAATCTCAAACACAAAGAAAAGGTCAAACTAGAGGCACAACAATCACACTAGGATTGTTGTGCCATGTCTATACAAATTCTTTAAACGTTAAAACATTTCTGCTTATTAATACAGAAACCATCAAAAACAAACTAGATAGCTATACACCAACAAAATTTCAATAAATAAAAAAAGTTAATTCAAGTTATTATAAGAAGAGGCTTAGAACTGGCTCTGGTCTGAAGGCTCTGCAAAAAAACAACTGTGAATTCAATCGAATCATCCAGGCAGATTTCCTGTCAAATACATAAATTCCTAATGGATTATGTCAAACAATGCAGTCAAGTTCAGTTAATTTTCAAATTACTTTAAAAGATTTTTTTCACTGACAGATTGCATGGATTTGCAGAAGAAGCAGGTTGCTTGTTTATATCTCCAACCTGGAATACGCTCTTTTCTAATTCCATCTTTTTCCAGACTATTAAAAATGGAATAAAAAACCTGCACAGAAATATCAGAGCTTACAAACAGTTCAGTGAAAACAGAGCACTGCTTTTACAAACTTCATTTTTGCTTCAAATTTCACCGCAGCAATGCTTTTTTGGAGGAAAAGGAATAATTGAGGCAAATTCTCTCAAGGTTTCATAAATATGCTAATTTGTTCAGTCTGAGTTGCATTTCTATGCGTCATGGTAACAGAAAACATTGTATTGGTTCTGACTGCAGCCTGTAATTTACCCGTCTGACTTCATTCCTTCAGAAACAGATAATTCACACTTCTGATACACTGACCAGAAAGCTTCCTTTCCTACTATAAAGTTTAGTCATCTAATTCATCATGTCTCATGAAACGAACCGCATCTGAGCATCAAAAGCTTTTTATACATTGAAATTATTAGAGTTAAACAGCTTGTTTCCCCTCAATGATCACATGAATAGCTTTAACAACATTCCTTTTATGCTCCTCTGGTTTTCCAGCCTTCTGGTTAATCAAGTAATTATGAAGAACAGCTGAAACTGAACTACTTTCTAAAGCTTGATTGTGAATCTAACTCTATATTCATCATTTCAGAGTTGGTTTAAGACTTTGGAGGACAATTAAAGCCAAACTTAAAAAGCTGCAAAACAAGACCAACGACCTGGAACAATAAAAACTGAGTCACCCTTTGTTTCTACTACAGCACAACATGAAAGAGCCGTTCACTGTGAACTTATTTTCTTAGTAATCAAAGTGTGCTATTACCTCAGACTCTGTGCTGCTGCCCACACTGCCGATCAAATCTCATTCCAGGAATATTTGCAGGGAGACAATATCAAGTCCAGGAGAGAATGAGGCCACTGAAATATCATCAGAACTGCTTCACTGCTCACCTTACCACCAAGAGTGTGTTTATTCAATATCACACATCTACTGTATGCTACCACACTGTCTATGCCTCATTCTTAAACCACTGGGTTCATTATTATTATGTCAATCCATCATATACTGGTGCAACTGATTCCATGCAAGAGTTTCTCTTCAAATAAATTGAGGTTTCTGTCAGTTTTTAAATAATAACAACAACATATTCAATTGCCTTTAATTTCCATTCGGTTTAAATAATACTCAACAAGCTGAACAGAGTTGTGCACATCAACCAGATAAAAACTGTACATGTAACGTTTTCTCCATAATGAAAACATAAAAACTAAATTAAAAGATTGCCTTAAGTTGTGAGCTATTCATTTGCAATTATTTTGGCGTAATCTCAGAACTGCATTCAGGTCAAACTGTGGGATGCAGATAAACTCCTACCGAGGAAGACTGAACATTAAGTTCTGCTTGTTGATAAAAATTAGATTAACTAATTACTCAATTACAAAACCTTGAACTATCTTTATAACATTTCTAATGCTCATTAGACAACTACAAATAAAACATCCGACAGTCCTTTCAGAGATTCTGTATCAACTTATTAACCTTAACACCAAAAAAAAAACAAAAACAAAAAACCATTTACATTCTGGGCAGAGATACAGAATGCCATATTATTATTATTACTATTATGAACGGTTTTTACAGCAGATATTAACCTGGTCAATTCCAGATTCACATTATAAGAACTAATATAGACTTCACTCTATTTTTGCATGTATTTTTTTTATGTCGTCACTGCTGTTTGAACAACAAATTGCCCCCAGGTGATATTAAAGTTTACTTAACTAATTAGATGATTTTCTCAAATATTAAATGTATATTTAATACATCCTGCCTGTAATTTTACAGTCAGGATAGATAAATTCCCTCTTGATTCCAACATTTCAGAGCGTATAGTCCCAGCTGTGAGCTCTGAGCAGACTGTGTGAAAGTGGCATGGGGAGCTCTGAGGTCAGTGTGACAGAGGTGAACCAGATACAGTATCTTCTGCGAGGACAGCAAAGCAGTGGCAAAAGCTGAGTGTCGTTCAGGGTCAAAGTTCACTGCTGCTTGTCACAGTTTCACCTCATGTTAGACGAATCAACTCATTAAATTAGGAAAACACTGAGCTGACAAGCGGCTCTGTCTGATTTCATTAGAAACGCTGCTGCAGCAGGTTAACACCTCTGTGAACTACATCTAGTGAAACGCAGTAGTCAGCCATTTTCTCTCCTCTGTTATGGCTGTTATTGATGACCATCATATTTGTGCTGCTCAGTAAGAAGCTGTATGGGCTTATAACATGAAAGATGGCATTGCTCAATCTGCTGTACTGAAAGAAACTTCATTTAAAAGACTCACATTTTTATCATGTACTATTTCTCTTTAACTGCACTTATGGAAAACTTATTTTACTCTTAAGAAATCAGACAGATGTAATACCTAAGGATGAAGCAATCCACTTTTTTCACTTCTGATACCGATATCTGAGGATCAGTTTTGGCCGATACCGATCCGATTCAGAAAAACAGCACTTATTTTAAAAACAGACATAAATGTACTGAATTACAAAAGTATTTGATGACTCCACGAGTGCAGCACTCTTAAATACACCAGTAGCTTCACAAGCTTGATTAAACTTTAATTTGTTCAGTCAGTGCAATGAGGAGTGTAACAGTCAATGAAAAATAAATAATAAAGAAACTGAAACTGATAAATACAATAGGTTGACTATTGTGGTCAAACCTGTAAAAATAAACTGCAACAAATGTTTAGTCAAATGGTTCAGAAAGTGCAAAAAGAAATTCTAAATATAATGGAAAATAAATGACGTCACTCAGAGCACAAAACATAAAATTAGACTGACTAGATCTGCCCTGATATCCGCTCTAAACTATTTTTAAAATTGTGACCAATACAGATATTAATATCAAATCAGTGCAGCTCTTATAATACCATTTAAAAGAGCTAGTAAGGCGAGAAAATAAAATCCTAATGAATCGATTCACACGAGCAAAATTTTCCACCCCAACATATCTGATCTTTTACGCACACGCCCACTTCAAATACATTCCTGCATTCTCAGCATGCAAGGAACTGGTAATGTGTCTCGTACGGCATGACATTTGTCAATACGAAGAAAAAAATGACAGCAATGTGGAAGTTGTGTGTTCAGTCGGCCTCCTCCTCATCCATTTAATAAGCTTCACTACACGCCGAGGGGCAACTATGAAAAGAATGACAGGAATTACAGTAGACTGAGTCCTGAAGGACAACTTCAACAGTTCACTGGCTTTTAATTGCATTTCTAACAAGAGAAATGAAAATAAAGCAGTTAATTATCAGAGTCAGGCCAGCCAGCATATTAATGACTGAATTTAATGACAGAAAAATCAGATGTTGCTGATTTGTTTTTCTGTTTTTGTTCCTTGATGTCACCAGACTAATTTTACTGGAACATATGGTCTGGTAAAAATGTCCGATGAAATGTCAACAAAAAGCGACACTTTTAGTGGTTTTAGGATGTATGGAATGCATAAACATAGAATGCAGACCTACTTTTTAGCTTATAGTACTAGTTTCGTTTTCAAAAGCAACAAAAACGTCTGAATTAAGCCTGTCACAATAACAAATTTTCCTGGACAATAAACTAATCCAGAAATTATTGTGATATGACAATATTGTTGTTTTAAGACCATTTCAAGCAATGTATTGATAATGGCACAATAAGTAAGTAAAATTGCCCTTAAAAAATATTAATCATCTAAATGAAAATTATTCATCTTGTGACTAATTGATTAATTATGGAAATTGTGGAGTGACTAGTCTGGACAGATTCTGACTAAAACACCCTCTGGGTGGAAAGTCTTGCAAAAAATAAAAAATAAAACATTCATATGAACTGCTTCATGACAGACTAAAGGTAGTGTCCACTTGAAGATTTAGACTAACATATATTTACATTTACTGAGTTTATCACCAAGAAATTTTAAGTGTCTACGGATCAGATTTTGATTTTAAAAAAAAGAAAAGTAAGAAATTTCCTGTTTATTAACAGATCAAGAGGTAGATTGACTAAGATTTTCTTTAAAAACAAGCAAAAATATTGACTTCCTCACAAAGAAATAACAGATTTCTGATATTATCCTTCTTTTGTGTTGGATAAACCAGTGATTGAACTAGGACTTCTTATTTTTAACAGACTTAAAGAGTTACTTAATACCAAATCCAATCTGGAGTAAGAAGGTAAAAATGAGTCTATTAATCATGGCTGAGATTCTGCCCCTGATCCAAGATGTTTGATGCATTGCCACATTCCTAAGTAAAGGCAACAAAACGCTGATAGAATCAAATCAGGACTCACCCAGGGTGGTAGCTTCGTTGTTGGCATACTCTGCTTCGCAGCCGTATCCTTGTGATCTAGGAATGCCAAAGCCCGGTTTATCCTGTAGTCCTTGCTGCCATGGTTCTTCCTCCAGTAAAAAAGCATGGCGAGTCCAATCAGAACCCAGCTGAAGCTAAACTCAAAGTATCCCAGTACGTAGATGGGGAATATGACAGCAAATGTTTTGGCAAATTTAATCCACATTTGAGAGACGTCGGTCAGTGAAGACGGCTGCTCTTCTTCCAGCTCCGGGGCCAGAGGCGGACCCGGTGGCGGCGGTACCTGGTTCCCGTTGGGCGCCGGGACCGGTCCATTCGCCCTGGTGCCTGGTCCTGCTGTGCCCTCCATCCTGTTGCTCATTTCCTCACTGTAAAGACATTTTTGGCAGTGACTTATAAAAGAGCCTTTCACAGTATTATCACAAGGATATGGAGTCGTCCTCGGACAGTACGCTCTTATAGGGTGGTGACAGGGCTTTGGCACACCGCAGAGGCAGACAGACAGAGCTGGCATGGGCCGGTGAAAAGCTGCAACACTGGCAGCCAGCAGGCTAAACATAGCGCTAAATAAACTGGCTGGAGTTAGAAATGAAAGAAGAAGGTTATGACTTTGATTTAAATATTAGAGCAGGATTTCAGGGCTCAGAAAACAATGAAGACAATGTAAACAAGGGAATAAGTGTGAGACAAGACATTATTATTGCAGCAGGTATAAAGCTCAACTGTCTATTAAAAAGAAGATTGTTTAAGCTGCTACAAAAATAACTGGCAAGGTATTTATTACTGATGGGTAGAGCTGGAAAGTAAATCAAATAGATGAATATCAGTAGATAAAACATCTGAGAGAATAATTAATAAATTCACTGAACCGCACAGCATTCTGGGCGATGTAGGCAGAGGAAAGACAACCTCTTACAGCCAACTAAGCTAGGTTGGTGGCATCAACTGACACTCGCTCTTTGGTTACCTAGCAACTCACTCACTCTTTGGTTACCCAGCAACAACATGCTGAGCAACTTGCACTGCAGAAGTTTAAAGTTTTGCCACTGTGTCTCATTAGCTCTGCTAATGGCCCAGCTATCTATTTAAAATATGAACATAGATTCAGGTTGACAGCATCAAAACAAACTGTCTCACATGTTCAACACATGAGTTTGCTTTACACATGTTTTTGTGTTTTTAATAAGTTTAACTTAAATAGCTACATGGTGATAACCCCATTAAATAAAAATAAGCATCAGGTGCAACAATGAATTTAAAAAAAAAATTATATGCCAAATTTAGATGAATATAGCTTGTTGAAATTTAGATTAATAGCACTGTCATAAAACGTTGGTATGTGAAAAGTCACCTTTGCTATGTACAAATGAAAAAGTTTTATAAATACCACTGCTATAAATCTATGGTAGCAATTGCCATCTAGAAACTCTACATCCTATAAATGTCAACTACTTCAACTCATTTGAAGCAATTAGCCTGACTTTTCTTTAAAATCAAGCTTCCTTTAAATACAGTTTGATACCCATAAATGCTGTTTTGCTATTTTGTTGTAAATTGTTATTAAAACAAGCTTTCTTCTGCACATGCCTGTGGCAACGCCACATTAGGCAAAAGGAAATTGCTCAGAGTTCTTTTGAGTATGCCCAATTGTAACTTTTTTGCTGTTACATGTTTTCATTAAATATCTCCCACATTGTGTTTACTTGTAAAACATTACAGCTGCATTTATTTTAGCAACAATGGCACGCATATATAGTTCTAAAGAAGAACAGGGCTGACTTCATCAACTACTTTGAGCCAGGAAGCTATAAAAGTCAAATGCACTGGTTAATATATTCCAATAAGGTGATTTACAAGTTTCAATGATATTTCCTGCAGATCTGCCACTCCACCCATTACTTCAGTCGAAAACAACAGTAGAGGCAGACAGATGGAGTTAAAATGAGCCCAGACTGTGTCTAAAACATAAAAGGTGGAGTCTTTGCAACTCAAATGTTTTCAAACACCAGCTGATCTGCTGGATTCTTATCCCTTTTGTGTTGTCATCTACTGACATACAGTATATATACAAATCTGCATGTTTTCAGTTCACTTAAAAAAAGATGTATTTTGTGAAATCCTGCAATCCTGCATGGCATTTTTCACTGTCATTAAACAGAGAAACTATGTCACTTGGTACCATCCTTAAACAAATCCTACTACAAATAAACAATCTAGAGTTTGTTAATCACAGTATGTTATTAAAAGTCAACTTCATCTGCTGTCATGCCATCTAAAAAGTATTAAAAAGAATATTAATAGTGAAATTACTTGCAGGAAAACTATGCAGGCCATTCACTTAAATTCGGTTTCAACAATAAATTCCCAACTCTTTTGGTTTGTTTAATATTTTAGCTTTGAAAAGTCTCTTACTTCATTCCTCTACCATTACTCACTGCAACGAATGCTCAAAGCTGTTATGAAAGCAGAGATTTAATCAACATATTGAATGTTTTTTTAGGGTATGTCAAAGCCGAATCAAATAAAATACAATAATTAATCCATTTTTTATCGACAAACCACTTTTGATGTGTCTATATTTGATGTTTGATATAATGTAACTTAACTAGAGCAGTTTTTGAACCGAGTCCGCCTGACGACACAGTGACACGTATGAAGGCACTTCACCGGTGTTACGTACAGTAAAAAAAACAACTACTTGTTCCTCAACGGCTAAAACTGAGCAAACAGCCCACTCACCTATATCCTCCAGCAGCATTCGCTCTACCCGAAACAAAAAACAGGGAAAATTCAATCGAGCAGCTGCTTCCTCTGCATGCCGACCAGCTAAACTCCGACAACCCAGTTGCCTTCTCTGTTCATCCTCCAGTCTGTTAAGGAGAGCCGTCCGTCTCAGCAAATCTGCAGGAAGCTGTCATCGCGAGAAAACAGGTCACCGACAAGGAGGGAGCTTCAAACAGGCCCAGCTGCGACAGACCCGGGCGCCATCTTGTGGCGGAAAATAACGGTCACGTTATCCAAACCACTCGGCTCATTTTTATCCATTCATGGCGGAACGTTCAGTTCAGCGAGGTAGGTGTAAAAACAACAGAAAGAAGGTTTGACTATATTTAATGAGAGAAAATATTCAACTGAAAATTTGTGTAGCTTATTAATAGAAGTAAATAAAAAAAAACACCATTCTAAGTCTGAAATAAGGTTTAATTACCCATAATTCACATTAAATTGTGTAAAAAGTTGTGATCAAAATGGAAAAAGTAATAAATTTGACATATTTTTAGCAAACGGTCTGCAATAAATGTTCTTTGATCACCATTCCACATTTGAATTGTAATTAATCTATTAAAAGCACATTTGGGTGCCACAAAGCAAAGTGTCCTTTACTTTGAAATTAAAGATAATGCATACAAGTTATCTTAAAGACAAATACATTATATTGTACCTAAAGAAGATTAGAAGATTTACATTAGTTAGTAGTAATGCTTCCCTAATTAAATCCAAAAATCCAAATCAATGTATAAAGCATATTTAAAGGCAACAAGTTTGTCAAAGTTCTGCACATGCTAATAAAAATACATAAATGCAAAACAAAACACAGACATCGAAAAGAGTCTAAATAAAATGGAAATAACATTAGACTCATATCAACTCTTAACTAATCAGTTGTGAATGCATAAAATGTGTGTTTTAAAAGAGACTAATTAAAAATGAAAAGTCTCCATTAGCATCAACAACCTGTGCTGGAGATCCAAATCAGAATAGCATGTGAGGACCACAAAACAAAAACAGTCCAGTGGCCACAGATGGCCTCC